>NC_056728.1:650435880-650773380 GCF_019279795.1 Protopterus annectens
GCAGAACAGTTGAAGAAGCTAGAGGTGATGGAAATTAGTGCCTGAGAAAGTTGGTAGGATGCACACTGTGAGACAGATGAACAAATGAGGACATAAGAGCAGAAGCCAAAGTAGAAACAATTGCAGAAAAGATCAAAGAGAACAGATTAGGGTGGTTTGGGCACATGTGTAGAAAAGCAGAAGATGATCTGGTGAGGAAGATTTGGGACAGACAGGAAGAAGGTAAGAGAAAGCAAGGACTTCCAGCAAAGAGGTGGATGGATTGTGTGAAAGAAGATCTGCGTCAATCAGGCACGAGTGTTGAAGATGGCAGGAGTGTAGCACTAAATCGAGAGAGTTGGCAACAGTTAACACGATACTCTGACCCCATGTAGAAAAAATGGGAAAAAGGGGGCTGATGATGATGATGATAATGATCAGCAGACCATGTGGAGGACAACAGGTTGGAAGGCCTGCATAGGCACATAGATTCATAGGCTCATATGAGGCCAGTAGCACTAGGGTGTGTAGAAGCCAAGATGTGTAAAAACACAAGTACCATTATTGAGCATAGTTGGATGTTTGAGTTTAGCAGAGCAAGGTTGTCAGCACCACCGACTGGCCCTGCCCATGAGGGAGCACACAACATTATATATTACACGTTGTAGTGTAGTTGATATATGTGTATAAAAAATACTCACACCTTAGGGTTGTACTACTTGGTGGTGGAGGGCAACACATGGATATATTGTGTATACATATTTAGATTGTGCCCTTAGTTTGCAATGTTTCCACATGTACTTTTGTGTCATACAAAGGAAATGGACAATAAACACTAATAAGAAAGCATCATATATAACATACAGTGAGTAGCAGATATGAGCGATGGTCAACAAAGTGTACACGTATGCAAGTTACACCTATTTGTGCAGAGCCACATTGCTAACGTCTGATAAGGAAAATGCAACAATGGCATGCAATTGCATGTATGGGCAGTTGTGTATGTGTTTTTCGCAAAAGTTAAAGCCATGCTGGTCCAGATAGCAGGAATACATTTATAGGACTATAATACACAGTATACATGCAGTCATACATTTGATCATAAATGTGATAATACATAGATTACTCAATCAGTAAAAATAATACTGTATGGAATATGATGTATTTGAACCAAGGACCATGTGTATGGCAGTCCTACACTTACACCTGTCATGACAAGATTGTTGAGGAAACAGTTGTCTATGTTGCACTTCATTGTTGTAAAAAGCAATGTCACAGCAGTAAAACAAAGGTTGCACACACTTCACTAGAACCTAGTACCACCTGTACTCCAGGCCAGGTTTTCACAATGGCTGAAAGCATTAATTGAATGTATCCAGTTTCTATTTTTGGCTGTTTGCTTCCTAGGTGGTCCACTGTGCTTTATGCAAACCTGATAAACACAGCCAAAACAGAAATGCATTTGTTCCTAGCTTCCATTGCTTGCACTATGTGGTGCATCATGCAAAAAGTGCAATTAAGATGGAAAGAATAAGAAAACAAAACGTAATAATGGACACATATAAGTAAAGTATGCATCTGCTGCTACATGTTAAGGTACTTTCTGAACAAATCTTAATGCACCAAGTTAAGAAATAGAAGGATATGCCATAATATTAATAAAAAGCGGTTAGGGCACATGAGTTCAGGCTGCACACAAGAAAATTTTAATGAGTAAAATCAGACACAAGCGCTTTCGTCCTGCTAAATGCAGGACTTTTTCAAAGTGAATAAAAACTCCCCTCCCATGTATTTAAATACAATATTGTCTAAAAAAGGTGCCAAACTTTCCTAAAGATGTATTACATAAACATACTATTCTACTTAATTAAATAAAGTTCCCTAACACCTAATAAAATAACAGCTTTTTTTTTTAAATCTTACATATGAATTATCATAATACATCAAAAATGCACATCAACAAACAATACAAGAAATATCAATACATATAAACAAGCATATTATCCAGTGTATCCAAATATCTCCTTAGGAAAAAAGAATCAATTCTCATATTAAAATACAACACATTACAACCCACAGGACTTAATAAAGAATGTTATTGAAGAAGTTTTATATAGGATTGTTACTTTTAAAGTATTATTTTTTTACTTAATTGATTGCACCTTTTTTAGGTGAGTGATTAATAGATTAATTGATTTTGTTTTATATAAAAAGGAATGTTTTTTACACACAAAGAACTCTGAAAAGGCTGTTTTAGCCGAGGTGCTAAAAGAGATTATTGTGTTGCAGTTCATTGCATTTTACAAGAAAGATTGTTTTGCTGCTATTTATTTTATCTTTTGGACATTGCTTGAACTTTTTCTGCTGCTATCCAGTATCTGTTGACAATCATTTTGTTGCTATTTGCTCAACTATGAACTGTCAGTCAATAAACGTAATTGAATCTTAAATCCAGGAGTGTGGAGTTTTTTGGTTCCTGTGGTTCGTTTTTGGTTTTGTACAGGAGTGGTTTACATATTATCCAATGTTGTTCTACAGTTTAGAAGCTTTTTTCTTTAAATGGGGTTTAATTGAAATGTGGTCATTTAAACCTGGGGGCTTGTGGCATTCAGATTAAGTTGCCAATATGTTTTCCTGCAGCAGAGCCAATTTTCCCAATCTCCCCCTCTAGGATCTGCTACTACCTGTTCAAGAATCCCAAATACAAACCCGGCATGCGATGGTTGTACATGATGGCGCCTATATAGCGCATTATTTACATTTTTCTTCCTGATGTTATATATGTGCTCGTAAATATGTTTCCTTAATGTTCTTTCTGACTTTCCCACATAAAAACTAGAACAGTCTTTGCATATAGTCTTGTATACTGTGCTTTTTGTACTACAATTCCCTTTCTTAAGATTTATTTTACTCTGCACATTATTGTCGAGAGTGATTTTCCTTTTTCACAGATATATTTACAATGTGTACATCTTCTACATTTTCTTGTCTGATCTTCTCTTCTGCTGTTAATACCTATCCTGTTCCTTTCAAACACTGGTTTTAAATTCATACCTGTCTTAAACATGAGAACTGCAGTGGTGGTGCTGTGGTAGCATTGTCGCCTCACAGTAAGACATTGTCCTGTTCGATTCTCAGCTAGAGCATCTTCTGTGTGGAAACATGCATGAATGGGCGTACCTTCATTGAAGGTTGTGCATCAGGGCCGGCAAATTGGCATGTAAAAATCTACTGCCAATCATTAGCGGACCAGAGTTCTGTTGTGGTGACCCCTAACCGGGAAAAGCCAAAAGACACAACAACCTGTCTTAAACATGAATTTTGGACTTTCTCCTATTTTCTCCACTATATCTGGATTAAATTCTAACATTTTCCAGTTGTTCTTCACCAAATCCTTAATTCCTCAAGAATAATAATTGTATTTTACCACCAAGGCCCTAGTAAATCCTTGGACATTATTTTCCTTGTGAAACACTTGCTCTTTTTTACCTAATAAGGGAATATATTTTCTCCCCATCCTTTAATTATTTCCTGCAGTACATCCTCAATAAGGGTCACTGGATATCCTCTATTTTTAAATAAATCTGAAATAAATTTGATTTCACTAAGTAGGTCACTCTTCTCTGATGTCATCCTTGCTGCCTTAACAATTTGGCCTTTCACTATGCTTTTCTTCTGTTTAAAATGGTGTGCACTATAGAAAGGAAAGTAGGAATTACTAAAAGGAGCTTTTCAATAAATCCAGGATTTTAATTGGCCTTCAATGAGGTCAACTCTTGCATCTAAATAGTCAATCCCATTTTTATCAAACTTATAAGTAAACTTTAGGAAACTAGTAGTATTATTTAAATATTCCATAACAGAACCAACCACATGTAATGGGCCTTCCCACACCACAAAAATATCATCCAGGAATCTCCTATAGAGTTTAATGTACCTCAAAAAGTCTGATTTAAATATATGTGTAATTAACCATTGCAGGAGTACTAAATTGGAGTATATGAGGGAAAATGCTGCCCCCATAGCTACACCCTTAATCTGTTTAAAAACTTCTCTTTCAAAATATAGATAGTTGTTTTTTTGCACCACCCTCATGAGTTCAACATACCAGTCAACCTCTTTTTCTAGATTATTTTTTATACTGTAAAGTATCTAATAACAATGCCAAACCCTCTTCTGTAGGGATGTAAGAAAATAAACCAATCAAGTCTATAGTTAGAAAAACTACTTCTCCTTCACAGACTTCAGGGGTAAGGCTTCTTAGGAAATCCCAAGAGTCCTTTACTAAGTGTGGAAAACTACATACGGTGTTTTTGAGTGACAGTTCCAAGAATGTAGCTATAGCATAAGTCTCTGATCCTTCTCCTGCTACTAGTGGCTTATATGGTGGATTCATAGTAGACTTGTGAATTTTGGGGATACCAAAGAATGAAGGTAACCTAGGTTTCTCAATTCTTAACATCTAACCTACCGTAGGACTTAACCGATTTCATAAACTAGATCTTCTATACAAAAACCTATTCTGCTATATGAGATGTTAACTTCATTAATGGATACTTGAGTGTAAACATTACCATAATTAAATATCTCCAACATTTTGTATGAGTAATCCATAGAGTCCACCAAAACAATTCCCTCTCCCTTGTCTGGTTTCATAATGCATATCTCTGTTGTTTACCAAGTCCTCAAGTGTCCCTTTTTCTTTTTTAGCTAAATTGTATTTATTCCCCCTTTCCTTTTTATATTTTGTATCCATACGTAATGAATATATATATATCTGACATGCATACTGCTTCAAAGACTTGTAGAGCTGCGCGCAAGGGTGTGTTGTGTGTACTAAGTTGTTTAAATGTGATGTCTATCTTCGATTTTTGTTGGTAAAATAATAACGCTAAATTCAGTTTCCTAATAAAAATTTTAAGTTCAACAAGGGTATTGCAAAGATCAAAACCACCAGAGGGCACAAATTTAAATCCCTTTTCAAATAATTGAAAATGTTCTTTTTTTATTTCAATACTACTCAAATTGAAAATGTGAAAACCTTTGAAAGTTTAAGTCACTTCATCTTCATCAACCACTATACCTTCCCTTTCATTTTCGTCTTGAACTGATTTTTCCCTTTCACCCTTGTAGTTATAAAATCCTGATCACTAATGTCCCCTTCCCCAGTACTTTCTAGGGTCTCAGTGAGATCTAAACCTACTTTAGGGTCCAAAGGGTTAGGGATACTAGGACTAGGGGTCTATATCAGAACACCGAACATTCAAAATGTCATGTGCTCTAATATTGAACCGTACCAATCGAAAATACCAAACATCGAATGTTCAGAACAGCGAATTTTTTTCTTAGGGAAAAAATTTGTTGTTCCAAAACACATACACACAACACAAGCACACCAAACAAACAGCAATCCACACACATACACCTAAAATCTTACACCTAACCCTACACTAAACTACACACACACCACTAACTATCCATTTACCTTAACCCAAACCCTAACCCTAAGGTCCATCACTATCGCACACTCACCTCACCTGCGCCCTAACCCTAACTCACCTAACCCGCCCTAACCCTCATGTCCACACAATCGCACACATACCTAACCTGCACCCTAACCATAACTCACCTAACCAGCCCTAACCCACATGTCCACACAATCACACACATACCTAACCCACACTCAATCGCACACTTACTTGAACCTGACCCGTAACTTTCCAACAGAGCACTGAAAATACCGAAGTAACAGAAACGGACAACCGAATTCTTTCCCTAGGAAAGAATTCAGTTTTCTGCTTCATCGATATTTTCAGCATTTGTTGAAAATGGGTCGATATTAGAACACTCAACATTTTAAATGTTTGTTATTCTCATATAGACCCTAGGACTAGTGTGTGAAGTCACTACTGTGCTAACCTCTCAAGTTCCTTCAACAGTCCCTATGTTACTATTATAGTTACCTTCAAATCTTTCCCTATTTTGACCAGTTGTATTCTGACGTAAATTTACAACCCCTATATCAGCTTCCACTGTACTATACATTCCTCTCTTATCTACTTTCCCTTTAAAGATACATGCTCTATGTTCATTGTACTGTTTTAAATCCCTTGCTATTTTCTTTTGTTTTCTTAAAATTACCTCCTCACATTTCATATCTACCCTTAAAAAAGCATATTTATATACATCCTTATAATATTCAAACAGTAAATCATTCCTAATTACTTTATTTAGCTTCTTTGCTCATCCTACTAAAGCCTCAGCTTTCCTTTTGGAAAGCTTGATCATAAGTTTAATAATATTGAAACCACATTCATCAAAAAGCTGGTTAAATTCTTTTATCATATCCATGTCATACGAAAAACCTTCCAGGTATTTATACCCTCGCAACCCCTGTGGTACAATTCTCAAACACTGTTCTAAATACAGAATATACAGATTTACATTCTTAATTTTGAACAAAATGTCCTCCAAGTCTCAAATACTGGCTTTAAGTGAAGCCATAGAGATCGAATGCTCTTTTTGTTTAACTATTCATCTGGCGCTGTCTCTTTAACAAAAACATTCTCCCTATTGTTAAATTTTAATGCCCATTCATTTAATGTGCAAGTCTCAGTCTTTTGTAAATGGCATTTGTGCATGTGTACATTAGCAGAAACGTTGAGAGTATTAACAGTACCTGAAAGTGAAGAATGCAAATGTCCATTCCCCTCAAGTACTGGAGCCACAACTTCTGACATACTGAAAATGTTTGGTATCCCTCTCTGTCCTTCCACATTGTTTCTCAGTCGCACAGTCCCTAAAAACAAGGACTGGATCCCTGGAATATCTGGTGTGAATGGGACAAATTCACAAAGTGTACCTTCCTCCAATCTGGTCACGCCCTCGTTTTCTTTTGAAGACATCCGATTGGTTGTTGTGGGTTTCCCCTGTCCACACAGAAGAGAACCACTCGTTTGAGTCAGGATGTCCACCAATTGTGAAAGATCCCCTTTTAAATTCCTAACCTCTGAACTGAGCTCCGAAACTACTGAAAGGATATCACGTTGCTGGAAATCAGAATTAGCAAGGTCTGACTGACCTATTCTCTCCTCAAAGTTGAAAGGGTCCAATTGACTTATCTTCTTAAAGTGCTGCCCAACAAACAAGTGCGCCCACCTTCAGATGCAAAATCACACCCAATAATCAGACTGAAATAACCGAAAATAAAGTCCACCAATAGTAAAAAAAGTGGTTAGGGCACACAAGTTCAGGCTACAAACAAGAAAAATTTAATGAGAAAAATCAGGCACAAGTGCTTTCATCCTGCCAAATGCAGGACTTTTTCAAAGTGAATAAACACTCCCCTCCCCTGTATTTAAATACAATATTCTCCTCAAAAAAATGCCAAACTTTTTTAAAGATGTATTACATAAACATAATATTCCACTTATTTAAATAAAGGTCCCTAAAACTTAAAAAAATAACAGCTTTTTCTTAAAAATCAAACCTGCATATAAATTATCATAATACATCAAAAAATGCACATCAACAAACAATACAAGAAATATCAATACATATAAACAAGCATATTATCCAGTGTTGTTCAACAATTTTGAAGCATTTTTCTTTAAATGGGGATTAATTGATATGTTATCATTTGAACCGGGGGGAGGGGGGGGTTGTGGCATTCAGTTCAAGTTGCCAATATGTCTCCCTGCAGCAGAGCCAGTTTTCACAAACTCCTCCTCTAGGATCTGATACTACCCATTTAAGAATCCCACAGACAAACCCGGTATGCGATGGTTGTGCAAGAAGGTGCCTATATAGTGCGTTATTTACATTTTTCTTCCTGATGTTATATATGTGCTCATGAATACATTTCCCTAATGTTCTTTCTGACTTTCCCACATAAAAACTAGGACAGTCTTTACATATAGCCAGGTATACTGTGCCTTTTGTACTACAATTCTCTCTCTTTAGATTTATTTTACTCTTGCATAATTGTCCAGAGTGGTTTCCTTTTTCACAGATAATTTTACAATGTGTACATCTTCCACATTTTCTTGGTCCACCTTCTCTTCTGCTGTTAATACCTATCCTGTTCCTTTTAAACACAAGTTTTAAATTTATACCTGCCTTAAAGACGAATTTTGGACTTTCCCCTATTTCCTCCACTATATCTGGATTAAATTTTAACATTTTCCAGTTGTTCTTCACCAAATCCTTAATTCCTTGAGAAGCATAATTGTATTCTACCACCAAGGCCCTAGTAAATCCTTGTCCATCATTCTCCTTGTGAAATGCTTGCTCTTTTGTACCTAAAACGGAATATATGTTTGACCCTTCCTTTAATTATTTCCTGCACTACATCCTCGATAAGGGTCGCTGGATATTCTACATTTTTAATTAAATCTGAAATAAATTTGATTTCACTAAGTAGGTCACTCTCTGATGTCATCCTTGCTGCCCTAACGATTTGGCCTTTCACTATACTTTTCCTCAGTTTAAAGGGGTGTGCACTACAGAAAGGCATGCAGGAATTACTAAAAGTAGCTTTTCGATAAATCCTGGATTTATTTGGCCTCCAATGAGGTCAACTCTTACATCTAAATAGCCAATCCCATTTTTATCAAACTTATAAGTAAACTTTAGGAAACTAGTAGTATTATGCAAATATTCCATAAAAGTACCAGCCACATGTAATGGGCCTTTCTACTCCACAAAAATATCCTCCAGGAATCTCCTATAGAGTTTAGTGTACCTCAAAACATTTGATTTAATTATATGTGTAATTTCCCATTGCAGGAGTACTAAATTGGGGTATATGGGGGGACATGCTGCCCCCATAGCTGCAACCTTAATCTGTTTAAAAACCTCTCCTTCAAAATATACATAGTTGTTTTCTAGTACCATCCTCATGAGTTCAACGTACAAGTCAACCTCTTTTTCTAGACAGTTTTTTATACTGTAAAGGATCTCACTAAACAATTCCAAATGCTCTTTTGTAGGGATGCAAGAAAATAAATCAATCAATTATGTAGTGAGAAAATCAATTTCTCCTTCACAGACTTCAGGGGTAAGACTTCTTATGAAATCCCAAGAGTTCTTTACTAAGTGTGGAAAACTACGTATAGTGTTTTTGAGTGCCCGATCCAAGAAAGTAGGTTTAGCATAAGTCTTGAATTCTTCTCCTGCCACTATTGGCCTATATGGTGGATTCATAGTAGACTTTTGAATTTTGGGGATACCAAAGAATGAAGCTAACCTAGGTTTCTCAATATTTAATGTCTCCCCTACTTTATAACTTAATCAATTTTCTAAAACTAGTTCTTCTATACAAAACTCTATTCTCCTATATGAGATGTTAACTTCATTAATGGATACTTGAGTGTAAACATTACCATCATTCAATATCTCCAACATTTTGTATGAATAACCCATACAGTCCACCAAAACCATTCCCCCCTCCCTTATCTGGTTTCATAATGAGTATCTCTTTGTTGGTAACATCCACGGTGGTGCAGCGGTAGCATTGCTGCATCACAGCAAGAGGTTCTCCCGTTCATTTCTTGGCTGGAGTGTGGGGAGTGCCTTCTGTGTGGACTCTGCATGTCCTCCCCGTGTTTGGGTGGGCATTCGAAAGACATGCATAAATGGGTGTGCCTTCATTGAAGGTTGAACATTGAGCTGGCACCTCGGCATTCGTAAAAATCTACTGCCAATCATTAGCGGATCGGAAGTTCCACTGTGGCGACCCCAAACAACAACATCTCTTTGTTGGTTACCATATCCTCAAGTGTGTCTTTTTTAGTTAAATTGTATTTATTCCCCCTTTCCTTTTTATGTTTGTATCCATACTTAATGAATATATATCTGTCACTCATACTGATTCAAATACATGTAGAGCTGGGTGCACGGGTGGGTTGAATTTACTTAGTTGTTTAAATGCAGTGTCTATCTTTGATGTCTGTTGATTAAATAATAGCACTAAATTCAGTTTCCTAATAAACATTTTAAGTTCAACAAGGGTATCACAGATATCAAAACCACCACAGATCACAAATTCTAATCTCTTTTCAAATAATTGAAAATGTTCTTGTTTTTTATTTCAATACTACTCAAATTGAAAACATGAAAACCTTTGAAAGTGTAAGTCACTCCATCTTCATCAACCAGTATACCTTCCCTTTCTTTTTCTCTTTCCCCCTTGTGGTTGTAAAATCATGATTGCTAGTGTCCCCTTCCCCAGTACTTTCTAGGGGCTCAATGAGATCTAAACCTACTTTGGGGTCCAAAGGGTTAGGGGTACCAGGACTAGTGTGCAAAGTCACTACTGTGTTAACCTCTCTAGTTCCTTCAGCAGTCCCTATGTTTCTATTATAGTCACCTTCAACTCTTTCCCAATTTTGACCAGTTGTATTCTGATGTAAATTTACAACCCCTGTATCAGCTTGTACTGTACTATACATTTCTCTCTTAACTACTTTCCCTTTAAATATATATACCCTATGATCATTGTACTGTTTTAAATCCCTCACTATTTTCTTTTGTTTTCTTACAATTACCTCCTCACATTTCATATCTACCCTTGAAAAAGCATATTTATGTACATCCTTATAATATTCAAAAAGTAAATCACTCCTAATTACTTTATTTAGTTTCTCTGCTCATCCATGTAAAGCCTCAACTTTCCTTTTAGAAAGCTTGATCATAGGTTTCATAATATTGAAACCACATTCATCAAAAAGCTGGTTAAATTTTTTATCATATCCATGTTATACAAAAAACCTTCCGGGTATTTGCACACTCACAACCCCTGTGGTACAATTCTCAAACATTGTTCTAAATACAGAATATCCAAATTTACATTCTTAATTTTGAACAAAATGTCCTCCAAGTCTCTAATACTGGCTTTAAGTGAAGCCATAGAGACTGAACGCTCTTGTTCTTTAACTGTTCATCCGGCGCAGTCTCTGTAACACAAACATTCTCCCTGTTGTTAAATTTTAATGCCCATTCATTTAATGTGTAATTCTCAGTCTTTTGTAGATGGCATTCGGGCATGTGTACATTAACAAAAACATTGAGAGTATTAACAGTACCTGAAAGTGAAGAATGCGAATGTCCATTCCCCTCAAGTACTGGAGCCACAACTTCTGATGTACTGAAAATGTTCAGTATCCCTCTCTGTCCTTCCACATTGTTTCTCAGTCATACATTTCGTAAAAACAAGGACTGGCTCCCTGGAATATCTGGTGTGAATGTGAAGCGTACCTTCCTCCAATCCAGTCATGCCCTCCTTTTCTTTTGAAGACATCTGATTGGTTGTTGTGGGTTTCCCCTGCCCACACGTAAGAGAATCACTCATTTGAGTCAGGGAGTCCACCAACCATGAAAGATCCCCTTTTAAATTCCTAACTACCGAACTGAGCTCCGAAACTACTGAAAGATATCATGTTGCTGGAAATCAGAATTACCAAGGTCCAACTGACCTATTCTCTCCTCAAAGTTGAAAGGTTCCAATTGATTCATCTTCTTAAATAAAGTGCTGCCCAACAAACAAGTGCACCCACCTTCAGATGCAAAATCACAACCAAGAATCAGACTGAAAAACCGGCAAATAAAGTCCACCAATAGTAATAAAAAGTGGTTAAGGCACACGAGTTCAGGCTGTACACAAGAAATATTTAATGAGTAAAATAAGACACAAGTGGTTTTGTCCTGCCAAATGCAGGACTTTTTCAAAGTGAATAAAAACTCCCCTTCCCTGTATTTAAATACAATATTCTCCTTAAAAAGATGCCAAACTTTCTTAAAGATGTATTACATACATACTATTCCACCTAATTAAAGTTCCCTAAAACTTAATAAAATAACAGTTTTTTTTGAAAAAATCAAACACACATATAAATTATCATAATACATCAAAAGCGCATCAACAAACAATACAAGAAATATAAATACATATAAACAAGCATATTATTCAATGTTGTTCTATAGTTTAGAATTTATTTTCTTTAAATGTGATTTAATTGAAATGTGGTCATTTAAACCTGGGTAGTTGTGGCATTCAGTTTAAGTTGCCAATATGTTTACCTGCAGCAGAGCCAATTTTCCCAATCTCCCCCCTAGGATCTGCTACTACCTGTTCAAAAATCCCAAATAGAAACCCAGTATGTAATGCTTGTACATGAAGATGGCTATATAGTGTATTATTAACATCTTTCTTCCTGATGTTATATACGTGCTCATAAATATGTTTTCCTAGTGTTCTTTCTGACTTTCTAAAGACAGTAAAGCACCCACACGTACGGCAAGTGCACGGCTCAAACCAATAGAACCAAACCAAAAAAGAAGAGCCAGCACAAATCCTGTTGGAAAATAAGTGTATTAAAAAATACACGATATACACCATAATAACAGACTGCATATACATATGCAAAAAAACAAATTAGACTGGTTTCGGCTAAACAGCCTTCCTCAGTGTAACAAAAATAATAAAGGCCATTGCATTCAGAAGCCCATAAATATATAGGTGTACAATTAGGACAGAGACCAATGAAAATAATACACAAATTAGATAATGAAAACTGTTCATTTAAACCTGGAGGAAAAAGCCCACCCAGTTTAACAATCCACTTTTTTTCTTTGATGTCTAAAACTTGATGCAACCCAGCTAGATCATTATTTTATGCACAATACAATCAATAATAGTAAATTTAAACAAACCAGTCTGATGATTACAAATGTGCTTATATAATGCACTAGTTTGCTTGTGTATCCTAATATCACTCAAGTGTTCACTAATTCTAAGCCTGAAAGGCCTAGAAGTTTGTCCCACATAAAAAGCTTTACAAGAGCAACTAGCCAATTAAATAATCCAAGTTGAGCTGCAATTGCCAAAAAAAAAAAAACATGTCATAAGCATTTGAAGTGGTTTTACTAGAAAAACAAGTGGTTAATCCTTTAATTATTTCCTATGCTACATCTTCAATAAGGGTCACTGGATATCCTCTATTTTAAATAAATCTGAAATAAATTTGATTTCACTAATGTCATCCTTGCTGCCCTAACGATTTGGCCTTTCACTATGCTTTTCCTCTGTTTAAAATGCTGTGCACTATAGAAAGGCAAGTAGGAATTACTAAAAGTAGCTTTTCAATAAATCCTGGATTTTAATTGGCCTCCAATAAGGTCAACTCTTACATCTCAGTACTCAATCCCATTTTTATCAACCTTATAAGTAAACTTTAGGAAACTAGTAGTATTAGTCAAATATTCCATAAAAGTACCAACCACATGTAATGGGCCTTCCCACACCACAAAAGTATCATCCAGGAATCTGTAATAGAGTTTAATTTACCTCAAAAAAATTGATTTAAATATATGTGTAATTTCCCATTGCAGGAGTACTAAATTGGCATATATGGGGGCACATGCTGCCTGCATAGCTACACCCTTAATCTGTTTAAAAACCTCTCCTTCAAAATATGCATAGTTGCTTTCTAGCACCATCTTCATGAGTTCAACATACAAGTCAACCTCTTTTTCTAGATCATTTCTTATACTGTAAAGTATCTCACTAAACAATTCCGACAGCTCTTCTGTAGGGATGCAAGAAAATAAATCAATCACATCTATAGTTAGAAAAACTATTTCTCCTTCACAGACTTCAGCGGTAAGGCTTCTTAGGAAATCCCAAGAGTCCTTTACTAAGGGTGGAAAACTACATACAGTGTTTTTCAGTGGCCGATCCAAGAAAGTAGCTATAACATAAGTCTTGGATCCTTCTCTTGCCACTATTGGCCTATATGGTGGATTCATAGTAGACTTGTGAATTTTGGGGATACCAAAGAATGAAGGTAACCTAGGTTTCTCAATTCTTAATGTCTCCCCTACCTTAGATCTTAACCGATTTTCTAAAACTAGTTCTTCTATACAAAAACCTATTCTGCTATATGTGATGCTAACTTCCTTAATGGATACTTGAGTGTAAACATTACCATCATTCAATATCTCCAACATTTTGTATGAATAATCCATAGAGTCCACTAAATCCATTCCCCCTCCCTTGCCTGGTTTCATAATGCATATCTCTTTGTTGTTTACCAACTCCTCAAGTGTCTCTTTTTCTTTTTTAGTTAAATTGGATTTATTCCCCCTTTCCTTTTTATATTTTGTATCCATACTTAATGAATATATATATATCTGACATGCATACTGCTTCAAAGACTTGTAGAGCTGCGTGCAAGGGTGTGTTGTATGTACTAAGTTGTTTAAATGTGATGTCCATCTTCCATGTCTGTTGGTTAAATAGTAAAGTTAAATTCAGTTTCCTAATAAACATTTTAAGTTCAACAAGGGTATCACAGAGATCAAAATCACCAGAAGGTACAAATTTAAATCCCTTTTTGAAATAATTGAAACTGTTCTTTTATTTCAATAGTACTCAAATTGAAAATGTGAAAACCTTTGAAAGTGTAAGTCACTCCATCTTCATCAATCACTAAATCTTCCCTTTCTTTTTCGTCTTGGACTGATTTTTCCCTTTCCCCCTTGTGGTTGTAAAATCCTACTTTATTATCAAATACTTCACAGTTAAACAGGTTGAGCGCTTTCATCTACTGCCCGTAGATTTCTTCAGACGAAAGCGCTCAACCTGTTTTAACTGTGAAGTATTTGATAATAAAGTAGCTGTTGTACCAGTTGGAGCGTGACACTTTCTTTTATCTTTGAACCATTCATCATTTTTTTGTTGTTGGAAATTGTTGGGGTTCATTGATACAGTTTCTTTGGAGGTTGTAAAATCCTGATCGCTAGTGTCCCCTTTCCCAGTACTTTCTAGGAGCTCAATGAGAGCTAAACATACTTTGGGGTCCAAAGGGATAGGGGTATTAGGACTAGTGTGTAGTCACTACTGTGTTAACCTCTCTAGTTCCTTCAACAGTCCCTATGTTACTATTATAGTCACCTTCAAATCTTTCCCTATTTTGACCAGTTGTATTCTGATGTAAATTTACAACCCCTATATCAGCTTCCACTGTACTATACATTCCTCTCTTTACTACTTTCCCTTTAAAGATATATACCCTATGATCATTGTACTGTTTTAAATCCCTCGCTATTTTCTTTTGTTTTCTTAAAATTACCTCCTCACATTTCCTATCTACCCTTATAAAAACATATTCATATACATCCTTATAATATTCAAACAGTAAGTAATTACTAATTACTTTATTCAGTTTTTCCAATCATCCTAGTAAAGCCTCAACTTTCCTTTTAGGAAGCTTGATCATAGGTTTCATAATATTGAAACCACATTCATCAAAAACCTGGTTAAATTCTTTTATCATATCCATGTCATACAAAAAACCTTTGGGCATTCAAATTTAACAACAGGGAGAATGTTTTTGTTACAGAGACTGCGCCGGATAGAACAGTTAAAGAACAAGAACATTCAATCTCTATGGCTTCACTTAAAGCCGGTATTAGAGACTTGGAGGACATTTTTTTCAAAATTAAGAATGTAAATTTGGATATTCTGTATTTAGAAGAGTGTTTGAGAAAAAGAATTGTACCACAGGGGTTGCAAGTGTGTAAACACCCGGAAGGTTTTTTGTATGACATGGATATAATAAAAGAATTTAACCAGGTTTTTGATGAATGTGGTTTCAATATTATGAAACTTATTATCAAGCTTTCTAAAAGGAAAGTTGAAGGTTTACTAGGATGAGCAGAGAGACTAAATAAAGTAATTAGGAATGATTTACTGTTTGAATATTATAAGGATGTACACGAATATGCTTTTCTAGGGGTAGATAGGAAATGTGAGGAGGTAATTAAAAAAAACAAAAGAAAATAGCGAGGGATTTAAAACAGTACAATGATCACAGAGGATATATCTTTAAAGGGAAAGTAGTTATGAGAGGAATGTTTAGTACAGTGGAAGCTGATACAGGGGTTGTAAATTTGCATCAGAATACAACTGGCCAAAATAGGGAAAGAGTTGAAGGTGACTATAATAGTAACATAGGGACTGTTGAAGGAACTAGAGAGGTTAACACAGTAGTGATTTCATGCACTAGTCCTGGTACCCCTAACCCTTTGGACCCTAAAGTAGGTTTAGATCTCATTGAGCCCCTAGAAAGTACTGGGGAAGGGGACACTATCGATCAGGATTTTACAACAACAAGGGTGAAAGGGAAAAGTCAGTCCAAGACAAAAAAGAAAGGGAAGGTATAGTGCTTAATGAAGATGGAGTGACTTACACTTTGAAAGGTTTTCACATTTTCAATTTGAGTAGTACTGAAATAAAAAAAGAACATTTTCAATTATTTGGAAATGGATTTAAATTTGTGCCCTCTGGTGGTTTTGATCTCTGTGATACCCTTGTTGAACTTAAAATGTTTATTAGGAAACTGAATTTAGCGTTATTATTTAACCAACAAAAATTGAAGCTAGACATCACATTTAAACAACTTAGTACATACAACCCACCCTTGCACGCAACTCTACATGTATTTGAAGCAGTAGGCATGTCAGATATATATATTCATTAAGTATGGATACAAATATAAAAAGGAAAGGGGGAATAAATAGAATTTAACTAAAAAGAAAAAGGGACACTTGAAGAGTTGGTAAACAGCAAAGAGATACACATTATGAAACCAGACAAGGGAGGGAGAATGTTTTTGGTGGACTCTATGGATTATTCCTACAAAATGTTGGAGATATTGAATGATGGTAATGTTTACACTCAAGTATCCATTAATAAAGTTAACATCTCATATAGGAGAATAGATTTTTGTATAGAAGAAGTAGTTTTTGAAATTCAGTTACGTTCTAAGGTAGGGGAGACATTATGAATTGAGAAACCTAGGTTACCTTCATTCTTTGGTATCCCCAAAATTCACAAGTCTACTACAGATCCACCTTATAGGCCAATAGTGGCAGGAGCATGATCTAAGACATATGCTATAGCTACTTTCTTGGATTGGTCACTCAAAACCACCATATGTAGTTATCCACACTTAATAAAGGACTCTTGGGATTTCCTAAGAAGCCTTACCCCTGAAGTCTGTGAAGGAGATAGAGTTTTTCTCACTATAGACGTGATTGATTCATTTTCTTGCATCCCTACAGAAGAGGGTTTAGAATTGTTTAGTGAGATCCTTTACAGTATAACAAATAATCTAGAAAAAGAGGTTGACTTGTACGATGAACTCTTAAGGATGGTACTAGAAAACAACTATGTATATTTTGAAGGAGAGGTTTTTAAACAGATTAGGGGTGTAGCTATGGGGGCAGCATGTGCCCCCATCTATGCTAATTTAGTAATCCTGCAATGGGAAATTACACATATATTTAAATCAGATTTTTTGAGGTGCATTATACTCTATTGGAGATTCCTGGATGATATTTTTGTGGTGTGGGAAGGCCCATTACATCTGGTTGGTACTTTTATGGAATATTTGAATAATACTAGTAGTTTCCTAAAGTTTACTTATAAGGTTGATAAAAATGGGATTGACTATTTAGATGTAAGAGTTGACCTTATTGGAGGCCAATTAAAATCTAGGATTTATTGAAAAGCTACTTTTAGTAATTCCTACCTGCCTTTCTATATTGCACACCCGTTTAAACAGAGGAAAAGATGGTAAAAGGCCAAATGGTAGGGCAGCAAGGATGACATCAGAGAAGAGTGACCTACTTAGTGAAATCAAATTTGTTTCAGATTTAAAAATAGAGGATATCCAGTGACCCTTAATGTGGATGTAGCGTAGGAAATAATTAAAGGATGGGGGACAAAATATATTCCCTTATTAGGTAAAAAAGAGCAAGCGTTTCACATGGAGAATGATGGACAAGCATTTATTAGGGCCTTGGTGGTAGAATACAATTATGCTTCTCAAGGAATTAAGGATTTGGTGAAGAACAACTGATAAATGTTAAAATTTAATCCAGATATAGTAGATAAAAATAGAAGAACGTCCAAAATTCGTGTTCAAGACAGGTATGAATTTAAAACGAGTGTTTGAAAGGAACAGGATAGGTATTAACAGCAGAAGAGAAGGTGGGACAAGAAAATGTGGAAGATGTACATTGTAAATATATCTGTGAAAAAGGAAACCACTCTGGACAATAATGCACAGTGTAAAATAAATCTTAAGAAAGGGAATTGTAGTACAAAAGACACAGTATACCTGGCTATATGTAAAGGCTGTCCTAGTTTTTATGTGGGAAAGTCAAAAAGAACATTAGGGAAATGTATTTATGAGCACATATATAACATCAGGAAGAAAAATGTAAATAATGCACTATATAGGCACCTTCATGTACAACCATCGCATGCCATGTTTGTATTTGGGATTCATGAAGACGTAGTAGCAGATCCTATAGGTGGAGATTGGAAACATTGGTTCTGCTGCAGGGAAACATATTGGCAACTTAAACTGAATGCCACAACCTCCCCAGTTTTAAATGACCACATTTCAATTAAACCCCATTTAAAGAAAAAAGCTTCTAAACTGTAGAACAACATTGGATAATATGCTTGTATATGTATTGAAATTTCTTGTATTGTTAGTTGATGTGCATTTTTGATATATTATTATAATTTATATGGATGTTTGATTTTTTAAAAAAGCTGTTATTTCATTAAGTTTTAGGGAACTTTATATAATTAAGTGGAATAGTATGTTTATGTAATACAGCTTTAAGAAAGTTTGGCACCTTTTTGAGGAGAAGATTGTATTTAAATACAGAGGAGGTGAGTTTTTATTCACTTTGAAAAATTCCTGCATTTGGCAGGAAGAAAGCACTTATGCCTGATTTTACTCATTACATTTTTCTTGTGTGCAGCCTGAACTCATGTGCCCTAACCACTTTTTTTTACTGTTGATGGACTTTATTTGGGTTATTTCAGTCTGATTCTTGGTTATGCCATAATATTATTAAAGAATACATTCTAGGTTCAGGACCTATCTTACAAGTGCAGTAGTTGACACAATTTTATTTTAGGGTAAAATTTCCTTGTCTCTGTTCCAATGGTATTTGCAGCATTCAGGAAAGACCAGAATGGAGGCTACATGGATGCTTTATAGCTTGTGGAATAGCTTCGCCTTACTGAAAATCATCTGCTTATGGTATAATTAGCACCTAGGAAAACACCTGATGCTGAACTGAATATGTTAACTCCATTAGTACTCATTAGTGTGAGATGCGCACCTTCACAGTGATGTGCACGCCTACGCTTAAATAAGATAAACACAGGTAATCTTGACAATGTTTGCTATTGCACAAATATGCAGCTCATAAAGTGAAGGAAAGGTTGCAGACTCTGTACTAGTACCCAGGATCATCTATACTCTAGCATGACAGCACCGAGAAACCTGTCTTTTATTGCTCCATTTCCCATGGTTGCACTAAGTGCCACATCATGCAAACAATGACAAAAATTAAAAAGAAAATTGGTTAATGTGGGCAGAGATGGCACATTTTAACAAACAATAAAGACGATGAAACAGACTTTGTGAATTATTTACTGCTTACATGCACTTTCACGCTTCACAAACTTACATTTACACCTCTGTAAGTGTAACCCAACACACCCTCCTGATGTCATCATTCACTGTTGCCATCCATTGAAAACGAACACTGTGGAAGTGCCTATACAAAGTGAACATCCCTATATGGTTACAGCTTTTTTTGGGGTTCAGCAATTCTAATGAGTTTTAACCTCATATACATCTTCACCTTGCTGACAGCCTTGAATGTAAATGGTTGGTAACTGTATAGGCAAGGAAACTGCAGGGGAGCTCAATGTTGTATACACAAGGGAAGGTATTAATTCACTATATAGCTGCACAGAGGAATACAGTTTTTAATAAAACTTGACTGTATTCCATGAGCTATTACTGCATATTCTTACATGACCTGTCTACATTAGTTACGAGTATAGTCTTCATTTGGGGTGGGGGAGCAAAGCTGCATTTATGCCGTGGCATTTAAAAAGGAATTGTTGCCATTGTTAATGTAATTTTCTAGCATCCACCATGTCTAATAATGTCATAATGGTGTGGGGTGTTACATGCTAAGGTCAGTTCTCTACAAATCTAAGGACTTTTACCTGCTCTTGTTTTAGTGTAGACTCATTTCTGTGGCTGTGTTCAGAAAGTTTTTGAATACATAGGCCATATAGGTTCATAGGTTCATAGATTAGTATTAAGCTAACTGCCCTTGTGAACCATTTTAAGCCTAGCCAATTATCCCTTGTGAGACTCAAACCCTGCACCTTGTGTTTGTAAGGCAAACACCTTAACAATTAGGCCACCCTCCCTACTCCTGTATGAGCATGGAATCTACCCTGTTGCTTTACAGCTTGTTGAATTGCTCCACTGTGTTGATTTGTTTTATTACCATACAATTCAGCTAATTATGATGTAATTTGCATGCCACAGAAACTGCCATATTTGCATGTGAGTGCACACTGCTACACGGAGTTCATTGAATCTAAAACTTTTCGTGGTTGTGCACTTGTTAAAAATGACAGTGTAGGCTTTATTGAATACCTCAATATTTAATATATTTTGTACTCTTTTTGGCTTCTCAATAATTTGACTCAAGGCATTTTTTAGTACAATTCATGCAGATATACATTATTCAATATTGTACACGTTATATTTTCCCCAGTATTATCCTACCACTATCTGTGAATAAGTAAAGAAATCTTAATAAGTCATCAACATCATCACCACCAGATTTCAGTGATCTATAAATGAATGACTGAAAGTCTGCTTTCTCCCGTCTTTAGACTTATGGATATACAATCAATTAATCGTTTTTATTTTCAAAACACTGAACTTCCAGAACTTGAAATTAGTCCTTGCTCAACATTATCACACCACTCTTCCTCCCATGAATATGATTTCTGACAACAGCATATACATCACTCATCATATTCTACAATCCACTCATGTTTATTTAAGCATGTTTTAGTAATAACAGTGATATCAATATTGCATGACACCAAAATATCATTCAAAATAAAATAAAATAAAAGGTTTACCTATCAGACAATGTGTGTGTCTTGTAAGTAACCATAGCCAGATCTTAGTGAGATCTGACTGGAGCTCAGATTGACTTAAAATCTACATATTTATTGTTAAATGTAATTGAAAGTCTCTGGTCAAAATTCTCCTTCCTGCCTTGGAGAAATATAGGCTATTATTTATGAAGATATTTCACCCCATGACTAGGCTCGGATGACCAGTCTCTATCCACACTCTCAAAGATGCAGTCTTGCTTGCTTACTTACAGCCTATATTAGTTAATCTTAAAGATTAAGTCTACAGATTTATATTTGCAGTACATGATGTGTGAATAAATTAATAAAAATCCCTTGGAGGATACATAATTTACCACTTCTAGTTAGTATAAGTCAATCTTTAAAACAAGTCACATACCTATGAGTGAACCACAAATTGGTTCATATTTTCCTGCTGAAATACCTAACTCTTTAAAAGACTGAGCTATATATGTATAGTCTATGGTCCAAGAAATGCCAATGCATGTTTTTGCTAGTTTTTATTTTTGCTGATGCAAGAGTTTGTTCCACTTACAACTGAGTCACCTGTTATTTTATCCAGTTAAAGCAATCTCATTAAAGCACTAGCCTTGGGATTCAATAAGGACTAAAACCAGCTGCAAGCCCTGATGCAGCTGTTTTCCACTGACAGTAGCCCTTTCAGATTAACTTACAGGCGCATCACAGGGATTCTACATGGGCTGTAGAAGCACTATGGTAGGCTGTCTGCATGGCTTAGCGCAATGCTAATGAGGCTTTCTCTGGGAATGGCATATGATAATGAGTGATGTGCTCTTTGCCAGTAATGCCTGCTGTAAGTGATTTATGCAGTTATTCTTGGAACCACTAGGCTGTGTAATTCAACAAATCAGCTGTGTTAATTAATACATTAAAGAGTTCACATTAACCCATTACTTTCAATGGGTGATACTATGTTACATACATGCCAAGGCGTTTAGCAGGGAGATGGAGATACAGGATGTGTGAGCATGTGTCTGACAGCATGTATGCATATATGCAGAGCCATGAGTGGTCTCATGTGGGTTTGTGTGTGTGTGTGTGTGTGTGTGTGTGTGTGTGTGTGTGTGTGTGTGTGTGTGTGTGTGTATGTGTGTGTGCATCTGCTTGTGTCTGTGAGTGCATTACAGATGAGGTGTTTCTGATCTTATGTTATGAATGTGTGTGTGTGTGTGGGGGGGGTATACCAAACATTTAAAGTCTCCTAGACTAAGTAGCAAAGACTGTAATACAAGGGTGGAACACTACACACCAGAGACTTACATATTACTGTAATAAATGTAAAAATGTAATAGAACAACCACTTTGACACCACAAAGCATATCCCCAAAAAAATAACATGTATAAAATTCTAAAGTCTGGCATTATTGACTGATAGTAATGGCCCGTGAAAAGGGGCAGGACATTTAGAAGATGCAAAATCATGGATGTCCTGTAACTTCCCTGGAATTTGATAAGTTAAGGAGCGTGTCCTTCCTTGTGTGTGTGTGTGTGTGTGTGTGTGTGTGTGTGTGTGTGTGTGTGTGTGTGTGTGTGTGTGTGTGTGTGTGTGCACGCTTGTGTGTGTGTGTGTGTGTGTGTGTGTGTGTGTGTGTGTGTGTGTGTGTGTGTATGTGTGTGTGTGTGTGAGTGTGCGCTTATGTGTGTGCATGTGTGGAGTGAGTGAATAAGGGGAGAGGTGCTTGTGTCAATGCAATGCATAGTTCACCACCAATTTTTACCAATGCAAAGTGCTTATTAAACACTTGTGGTAATCACTGAGAGATCCAGAGACATGGAAATTAGCCAATAATGAGGTTTTCCTTACTGCAGTGAATTTGTCCCTGAATTGCTGTTTTTTGTGATCGAGTCAAATGTCTCTCAAACTCACTTAATGCTCATGTCTGTTTTTTTTTAATACAGCCATAAGTATAGATACTAATTTGTCCATTTCTCGGTCATGTTGTTTAAAACAAAACTTCACGTCAGATACATATGCGCAAGCAGTTTTGCTGCAACAAGTCTTAAAGTACATATTTGTTTAGTTTTTCCATGTTTTCATAGCAAATGAGTCTACATAGTAAAAAGCATAGTCAGTCATGGAAAAATGTAGAAATATCACAAGAACAAAACCCATATAGGCAACAAGCCATAACTTGACAGGAACAACTAAAAATTCAACCAAAACAAAAACCTAGAACCAGTCACAACTCAAAAGAAAAAAATCGGAATGGTCTGCAAAAAGGTATACCGTAATAATCTTCAGAACAATAACAAATACAACCCTAAAAAATTCTGATCAGCCATTAAAGAAATCTTACATGCTAGCCAAAAATTCAAACCTAACACCTCTCCCAATGACTCACCACTTGAAACTGCAACAGAGTTCAACCTTTTTCATAGGTAGAACAGCTTCCCTAACCAAAGATTCCCTAATCTAATCCCAACCCTGACCAACAGGCAGATATCACCACATCCACTTTTACCTTCAAACCCACATCCTATATACGACTACTCTTAAAAAAAACTCAAATCATATTCTACTTCAGCTGATGACCTTCCAAGTGAGTGCCTTAAAATAGCAGCCAACAGTACTACCTATTCTGTCTCAATCCTTAAAAATAGCTCAATCCAAGAATCCCACATTCCTTTTCTATGGAATAAATCACACATTATCCTTCCACATAAAGAAGGAAATTCAACAGGCATCACTAGCTTTAGACCAATAACACTCTTACCCTGCCTTTCCAAAATACTTGAAAAATGTATTCAAAGATAATTGATGAACTACCTCTTGCAGGAAGAACTTCAATCCTGACACAACATGGCTTCCATCAGTCCCATAGTACTAATAATGCACTTCTCACCTTTATAGATAATATCAGTAAATCTAGAGATAATAGCAAACTAGGGTCCTCCTTATTTTCACACTTGTCTAAAGCCTTCAACACAGTTTATCACAACAAATGTTTACTTCAAATGTATTCACTCACTCTATCTCAGCCTACCCCTAAATGTTTCATAACCTACTTGTCTAGTAGGCATCAATGTGTAAAATGGCGTTCCACTCTCTTACTCATCATACCTCTTAGTCTTTACCGGTGTACCACGAGGCTCTAGCCTTGGTCCTCTTCTCTTTAACATTCTCACCAACACCTTCCACACATGCATGTAACAGGCTTCCTTAATACAATACACAGATGACTTCACACTCATATGCACATTAGACAACCTGGCACATCTCCAAGAAAAAAATAAAAAATTCTCTCTCTCTTAATAAAATAACCATTGAAGTCACTTCTCAGCAAATGATTAGGCATGGTAGTGGATGATGATCTTAAATCTCAAAAAACTACGGATGCTTTATAAAGTGAAAACAATTTCTCACCAATACAACTAAAAGTACACTTGCCACTACTTACCTCCTCTCTTCACTTATTTATGGCGCTTACATCCTTACCAACCTTCAGGCATCACAAAAAGCAAAGTTTGAACAATGTTCTAATAAAGTTGCAAAATTTGCAACAAACAACCCTTTCAGAACTCTCTACTCTCTAGCACTAAAAAGTCTAAATGTGTTAGAACAACTCCATAAACTCACATATACACAACCTCTTAAGACCTATAGAATTATCCAGCATCAATGCTTTGAAATACTGTTCTACACAACTGTGTTCCTACTCGGTCATTATGGTCATTATGATCCAATGACAAAAAACTTCTTTCTGTCCAAAAAACTAATATATCTACTGGGCATGGTCTGTACTCATGCCATGTTGATAAGGCCTGGAACTCCTTACCTATTTCCCCTCACATCAATACCTTCCTTTTAGTCATTTAAAACCATTCTGAAAGACTTTCTGGCTTAAATATGGCTTTGTTCTTGCCTTACACCAACTTCTTTACTCACTTCTTAATCTCAGTTTATCTTATCTTACTCTGTATCTAAATATGCCAAAATCCTGTATTTTTTCTCTCATTGCAATTCCTGTTTCTATTATACTAACTTGCCTTTTAGTTCTTTAAACTGACTAAACTTTTCTCTAAATGTTAAATTATTGTCATATAAGTTTTATCTATTTAGCCAATGTTGTCACATGATGTTTAATCTGGTAAAGTTATTTAAACTGTAGATTACTTGTTGCATTTTTAAGCTTGTAAAATTATCCTTCTTCAAATGGTGTTGTAATACTTTGGAGATTTTTTTCCTGGAGCCTCTTTTGAAAATGACCTCCTACCCAGCTGGACTTTCCAGGTAGTCAAATGTCAATAACTAACTAACTAACTAACTAACTAACTAATTAACTAACTAACTAACTAACCAACCAACTAACTAATTAACTAAACATAAAGTCCTAATTAAAAATAATATCTAGTAATAATGAGTTTGTTGCTATATACATGAGTCACTGGCTACTCATGAATGAATGTATGAAGCAGAGGTCCAAACCCACAGATGGTAGCAAATTATTTTATTAACAGGCAGGATAAGCGCTTTTGTCTTGTGTACAAGACTTCATCAGATGCCTCCGAGTTACATTACATTTTATTTAAACCCATTTCAATTAATTTCAATTAAAATTTAAAGGCACATGAGACCATATGTATAAAATGAATATACTAGCACTTGCATAATCAACAGGTAAAGCCTGAAACTTTTAAAATTATTCCTTCATAACATAATGTTACTAAGATTAGAATAAAAATAAATTAAAATATGTACATATTTAAATTTGTGTAGAGCTTTAGCCATTACAACTGGCTTAATGGTAATTTATTCATTTAAACCAGGAAAAATGTTAGACTTTAACCTAAGCTGCCACTTCAGTTCCTTATTTAGCAATAAGTTTTTAACATCTCCCCCTCTGGGATTCATTTTCACCACATCTATAATCCCAAATTTAAAACCATTAAAGGAAGAACAGTGAATAGAGTGTTTAAATAGTGCACTAGTCTCCTTCTTAATCCTAATGTCATGAAAATGTTCATACACTCTATCCTTGAGGGTCTTCTCCATTTTTCCTATATAGAATGCAGGGCACTTTTCACATATAGCCAAGTACACTATCATTTTTGTATTACAATTACCTTTACAAAACCATACTCTACTATTCAAACTATTTTGTAAACATACACTGTCTTCCTTAATAATATATGGACACTGCTTGCAGTTACCACATGACCTAGTTGCCTTTTTTGTTAAGCATTTGGACATATCCAGTTGTTCAAATGCTCTTTTAAAATTCTTTCCAGTTTTAAAGGAAAATACAGGCTCATGCCCCACTACTTCATACAACTCTTTATTTGTTTTAAGCATACTCCAATTAGCCTTTATAATATCAGTAAAAGTTCCTGTAAAGGCATTCAACTCAGTTACACATGCCCTTTGGAATTTATTATTTTCTCTTAATTTAACAAATTCATCCAAGGGTTTTCCTAATAAAGTCTTATGTCTAGTACCCCACCCTCTATATATTTCATCCAGAACCCCCTGGACCACCTCTCTTGGATAACCCCTCTCCATATACAACTCACCAAGTACATTTAGTTCTCTAGCAAGATCTGTTTTATCTGAGGTCATTCTTGCAATACGTACTGCTTGTCCCTTTACAAGACTTTTTTTTTTGAAACATGGGTGATTACTAGTGTAGAGCAAATAACTGTTACACCATGTACTTTTTCTATAAATTCTGGACTTAAATCCTTTTTTAGTCTGAAAAATAGTAGTGTCAAGATAGTTTATACTAAATTTATCCCACGTATATGTAAATTTGAAGAAAGTGGTGCATTCATTTAAGTATTTCATGAAAGAATCTACAGTCTCTTTGCTCCCTTCCCATATAACAAACATATCATCCAAAAATCTAATTATAGACATATATTGTTACTATATGGACAATTGAAGACATACCAATGTTCCCATTCCAACATTACCAGATTAGCGTAAATGGGGGCACAAGCTGCCCCCATTGCCACCCCACTAGTTTGCTGGTAATGTTCGCCTTGAAAACCTATACAGTTGTGGTCAAGCACCACCTCCATTAGTTCAAAAATCAATTGAATTTGGTCTTTAGACATTGTAGAAAACTACTGAATACTATCACTAAAAAATTGATGTTCTTCCTGTCTCGGAATGCTAGTAAATAAATCCTTTACATCTGTGGTGAGAAAACTTAAGCTTTCCTTCCATACCTCGTGTGTCAACTTGCTCAAGAACTCCCATGAATCTTTGATTAAATGGTTCATCTTAAATATAATCTCCTTTGTCCAAAAATCAACAAATACTGCCGGGGGTGAGTTTTAGAATTTCTGGCAGAAACAATGGGTCTAAAAGGGGCATCTCTAACACATTTATGTACCTTAGGTACCCCAAAAATATTTGGAATAATAGGATTGGGTTGCTTTAAAAAGTAGTAGGTTTTACCATCTATTCTATTTTCTAACAAATATTCCTCTAATAAAGAATCAATTCTACCATAGGCTATAACAATTTCATTTTTAGAAACTGGAGAATAAGTGTTGGTGTCAAGCAAAATATTAGTTATGGCATTATTGTATTCTTCTGTTCCATAAAGCACAACTCCACCTCCCTTATCAGGCTTCATAATACGTAAGTCAGATTGAGTCTTCAGATCATTAAACAACATTTTTTCCACCTTGTCCAAATTATGAGGCTCCATATTATTCCTATTACTTTTGTATGTTTCATAAATTTCTTCCGTAACACACTTTTCAAACATCATAAGGACTGGGTGGAGGGGTGGATTAATTGTACTCTTTCTGTGTAAACCTATATGGCAATTATTCACATCTTCCTCAGAACTTTTATAAAGCATACCCAAATTCAACTTTCTAAGGTAAAGCTTGAAATCAACCAAAGTGTTAGTTATGTCCCCATAGCTTGTTGACACAAATTTAAATCCTTTGGAAAAAAGGTTAAAATGTTCTTTCTTAAGAGTAAATAATGTGTAATTAAAATGTTTAAATCCTGTGTATTCACATACTTTTCCATCAGTATCTAAAACGGATACTATTTCACTTTCTTTCCTACTTTTTCCCAACCCTGGTTTTCCCCCGAGGTTGTGTGTGTATGATGATATCCCGGATCTAAATTGTATCGAGTTTTGCTGGCCAATCTCTCTGACCTTCTTACCGCTAAAAAATGTTCGATGTGCTCTGAAAATGAGTAACTCATCTAGTCCTCTGGGTGGGGGATGGCCTGCTCTTTCATCCCTTACAAGCTCATTAATCCTTTCATCTGTGGATACACCCACTTTACCATTTTTATTTTTATTGTAATTATTGTTCTTGTATGGCCCAGGGTAAGTTGTAACTTCTGCACATTGCTATTTATCTCTAACAAACTTTTTTTGTTTTCTTAAAAATATGTTATTAATTCTCTTGTTAACCCTAAACTAAACTTTTTTGTATAAATGCTCATATTCAACAAATAATAGGCCTTTCAAAATGTCACCATTCAATTTTTTCACTTGACTATTCAAAGCAGTTAGTGCCATTTCATTTTGTTTTATCAATTTGCTAATGAGCCTCAACCCACACTCGTCAAAAAAACAGTAAAATTCTTTGATAACTTCTTCAGTATAAACTATACCAAAGGGGTATTTAAACATTCTCAGCCCCTGTGGGACCACTTTAAGGCTAAGGCAACACTGCAAGTATCTGTTATCAGTTTGTAAACATTTTAGTTTAAACAGCTTTTTTTCAAACATATAAATCATAGCCTTTAACGTAGGCACATCTTCATCAACATCAAGCCCATGTACATTAACATTACCATTATTTGTTGAGACAAAATCAAACTCAACATTTTTGACCATAATGTCATTAAAAGACACTGGTTCGTTGATGTTCAACCTGGTGCCCCCAGTTTGTGCATTCTCGTCACAGTTGTTATTTTCATAATTTACAGTACCTTTAGAGTTTTTAGGGCACCGACAAGCGGCTTGCTCGCAACTACCAGTAGTTGCTTCGTTACCAATAGACAATGTCCCCTTGGTTGAATGCCTTTGTCCTTTTTCCATCATCACCGCTCATTGAATGCCAACAGTCACAGTCTTTCCTCCACCATAACTCGCCAAAGAAGAGCGTAGAGATGACGTAGTCGGCATTTAAATGGCTCGCACACTAACAGGTGAAACCGAACTTGAGTGCATAACTCCACCCGCCAGTTCCTTTTGGCTGAGCAATTCTATAAGCCTAGTAAGGTCCCTTTTCAAAGCCAATACTTCCTCTCTGACCTTACTTATTTCCTTTTGGGTTTGTGCAACACTGTCCAGCCCAAAAAGATCATTCTCCTTGATAAGTGTGGAATCACCAGACTTATTCTCCATAGCTGAGACAGTGATGAAAATGAAAATTCCACAAAAACGAACTGCACCAACCACTGGCTCCTGGACCCCAAACAGGAAAACTCAAAATGAAAAATATAATTGTAGTAAACTCAGCAAAAATGTGAATCAGAGGTCCAAACCCACAGATGGTTGCAAATTATTTTATTAACAGGCAGGATAAGCACTTTCGTCTTGTGTACAAGACTTCATCAGATGCCTCCGAGTTACATTACATTTTATTTAAACCCATTTCAATTCATTTCAATTAAAATTTAAAGGCACACAAGACCATATGTATAAAATGAATATACTAGCACTTGCATAATCAACAGGTAAAGCCTGAAACTTTTAAAATTATTCCTTCATAACATAATGTTACTAAGATTAGAATAAAAATAAATTAAAATATGTACATATTTAAATTTGTGCAGCTGGTAATGTATTAATTTAAACCGGGAAAAATGTTAGACTTTAACCTAAGCTGCCACTTCAATTCCCTATTTAACAATAAATTTTTAACATCTCCCCCTCTGGGATTCATTTTCACCACATCTATAATCCCAGTGCCATTACAGGAAGTTTTACTGATATTATAAAGGCTAATTGGAGTATGCTTAAAACAAATAAAGAGTTGTATGAAGTAGTGGGGCATGAGCCTGTATTTTCCTTTAAAACTGGAAATAATTTTAAAAGAGCATTTGAACAATTGGATATGTCTAAATGCTTAACAAAAAAAGGCAACTAGTTCATGTGGTAACTGCAAGCAGTGTCCATATATTATTAAGGAAGACAGTGTATGTTTACAAAATGGTTTGAATAGTAGAGTATGGTTTTGTAAAGGTAATTGTAATACAAAAATGATAGTGTACTTGGCTATATGTGAAAAGTGCCCTGCATTCTATATAGGAAAAATGGAGAGGGCCCTCAAGGATAGAATGTATGAACATTTTCATGACATTAGGATTAAGAAGGAGACTAGTGCACTATTTAAACACTCTATTCACTGTTCTTCTTTTAATGGTTTTAAATTTGGGATTATAGCTGTGGTGAAAATGAATCCCAGAGGGGAAGATGTTAAAAAATTATTGCTAAATAGGGAATTAAAGTGGCAGCTTAGGTTAAAGTCTAACATTTTTCCCGGTTTAAATGAATACATTACCATTAAGCCGGTTTTAACGGCTAAAGCTAGACAAATTTAAATATGTACATATTTTAATTTATTTTTATTCTAATCTTAGTAACATTATGCTATGAAGGAATAATTTTAAAAGATTCAGGCTTTACCTGTTGATTATGCAAGTGCTAGTATATTCATTTTATACATATGGTCTCATGTGCCTTTAAATTTTAATTGAAATTAATTGAAATGGGTTTAAATAAAATGTAATGTAACTCGGAGGCATCTGATGAAGTCTTGTACACAAGACAAAAGTGCTTATCCTGCCTGTTAACAAAATAATTTGCTACCATCTGTGGGTTTGGACCTCTGCTTTACATTTTTGCTGAGTTTACTACAATTATATTTTTCGTTTTGAGTACTCATGAATGAATGCCAAGATGAGTTCACTTCAACATGGGAAGTTTCAGTGGGGTAGAAAGAAAACATTTTCTTCTTCTTTTATTCTGTGAAAATCCTTCAGTTCCTACATATATAGAGGAAAGGAATCAGTTCATCTGGTAGTCATTGCTCTCCAGCAGAGACCCCCACAAAGGAAAACAGTCTTGGGCCAATCAGAAAGCCAACTACACCTTCCAAATTTAATTATCTCCTGCTGTTATTGCTTATATAAGGAGTGTCCCACTCTATATATATTAAATTGGTTATAATAACCAGCTCACTATGTCACAAGGTATTTGGATTGCAAGAATTATTGCATTTCACATAACTATGAATCTGGCTGTAAGAGCATGCCTTAAACCAAATTATTGACTATTCACAAGACCAGCAGAAATGTCACATAAAGAACTATTATTTGCTTTATTACTGCACAGGAACAGATGCACTGAATTCAGTTCATTAATAGTAACAAAAATCAAACTGTAATTCTAACCTCAGGATATAAGATTCACAGAAAATGGAGATCAGTAATAATAATAACTCAATGCAGTATCTAGTAAAGGTTATATTTAACTAGAAGGGAGTGTAGTTTGTTACAAACAATACAGATTTTGTCTAGCATTTGGAAAGTACTCCATTAATAGTTGAACAGCAGTTAATCACGTTATGTCATTATTTCAGCAATACCGTGAAATACTTTTTAAGATAGTTCAAACTGGGCCTGTAACTTTCACTCACTTTTGCCTTTAACAATCTGTTTTAATCAGTTTTGTTGTTTACTCTCTCCAGTAAAGACTCAGTAGCAAAGTATTTCTTAATACTATGAGCTTTGTTTAGTTACTGTTAAAGGTCACAGATCTAGCCTTTTCACAGTCAACACACCCCCTAGTTACAAAAATCAAAACTAGAACAATCAAGTCTTTTAAAGGCTGTTAAATTTTGTTAAAAGTTGCAGCACTCTTTCTTGAATGATTCTTAAATGTCTTGATTCGTTCCTTTAAATCCAGGTCATACCAAGACCAAACAGGTACAGACAAGTTACACACTATTGAGAGGAAGTTGAAACTGCTTTTTGCCAGTGCTGCTCATTTAATACAGACTGACACTGTTCTCTGGCCAAGTAACTTAAAATAAATGAAAATAAATCAACATTAGAGCTGAATGCAACACAATAATGAACATTTCCAGTAAACTGCAAACATCATGTGTTGTCGTACTAGTACATAATATTTTTAATTATGCCTTAACCAGAAAGGTTAGCTTATGAAAACAAAACAAATTATCAGAGTCCTTCAAACGGAAGAAACATTAGCAATTAAGTGTGTCACTTGAAAATAAAACATAACAGAGATAAATGCACTAGTTCCCCAAAATAAGAAATTATACAAGAGAAGCTATTATCCTTTTAAATTTCAGAAACTCTCTCTTAACATTGATGGCTGAGACGTACTCACAGATGTACTTTAGTTGATCTTAACCAATGGGAGACATGTCTGTACCAATACGTAACAACAACAATCTGTGGAAGCCAAACAAAATTTCTGATTTCTTAGCTTAAGTTCAATATTCACAACTGCATTCAATAAAGCCTACACTGTGCTAAAATTGTGTGCATGTCATACCATCATGCACACAATAGCACACCAATTTGTATTTAGTAAACGTCACTACATGGAATGTAGGGCCGCACAAACTTTGGAAACATTGTGGCATGCTAATTACAGCATAAACAGCTGAATTGTATGCTAAGCAACCAATCTAAGATGGAAGAGCTATTCAAAAAGCTATAAAGCAATCGTGCACACTAAGTGTAGGTTCTGACATCGAATTCCAAAACCTATTGGAAAACAGCCACAGAAACTACTCTACATGAAAAGAATGTTAGGAGTTTCTGTTGCTCTTCTGTATCTATATGTGCAACAGGTCCAAGCCTACTGCAGCTGCTGCTAATAGACCTCTGCCAAGAAGTAAAAGGGTGTTTAGACCCTGTTTAAATTTTCATAGTCGCATGAGGTGTAAACTATAGAACACTACAGTGTGGATGAAGACACTCTACAGGAGCTCTACAACTTACATCATCATTAACTGAGAGCAAGGGCAAACAAAAGGAAACCAATACCTATGGCAACTAAGGTATGTGTAGCACTTAGAATATCAGCTATGGGAACCTTCCAGAAACCAACACGGTGTATGCTGGGGGTGTCACAGGCATCAGCATCCAGGATCCTCCATGGATTTCTCAATATCATGCTACAACCTACCAGTATCTACATACATTTTCCCTGTAGATCTGAGAAAAGAGCTACAACTATGCAGGATTTCTACCCTGATGCATACTTCCCTGAAGTCCTGGGTGTCATAGACTGCACACACATTGAGATCATTGCACCACCCAGGGAACAGAGAATGGTGCACATAAACAAAAATGACTTCCCCTCCATTAACTACCAGGTCTTGTGTAACACTAAGGAAATCATCCTTATTGTGTGTGCTGGCAACCCCAGCAGTTACCATGACTCCCATATCTGGCAAAACTCTCAACTCTATCAGAGGTTTTCTAGGGGAATATCCCCACAAGGTCATTTACTGGGTGATGCAGGGTATGGAATCAAACTATTGCTGATGATGCCCATCAGAAATGCACACACACCCACTAAAGAATGCTATAATGAGGCATATGCTCAAACAAGAAATACCACAGAGCATGTATTTGGGTTGCTGAAGCCATGATTCTGGTGTCTAGATACATCTTGGGGAGCCCTGCAGTACAATCCCTATACTTGTGCTGCAATTTCCACTGTCTGTGCTGTCCTTCACAATATTACCTTGAGAAAACAGCTTCAACAGTATCAACAAGGGGAAGGAGCACATATCCCACCACCACTGGCAAGGTCACCACAGCTACATGCAGGTGAGGAATTGGAGAAGGAGCTACCAACTGCTATGGGTAGATGTAGGTGTGCACAATATGCTTTCACCCTGGCTAACATGCAATGGATAGATCACATGCAGACCACCTAAGGGCTGCATCCTTTATTCTATGCACATACATACAGTAAAATCAATGCTAGGCAACACTCAGAACCTTTGCTTACCCATGCAATGGCTGTGTATTGCCAGCATCACACAAAGTCAGCCCCAAATTAAAACACTTGTAACTGTCGGACTATCAAGGTAACTGTTGAACCTGAAATAGGAAAATAAATGGATAAGAACACAAAGGAATGGCAGATCCTTGCATACTGTTGCTTGTTAATATACAAGTAGAAGATGGGTGAGTTTTACAGCAATGATATCAATATGTGACAGGAATGACTTATGTAAATAGATATCTGTTATTTATCAACTAATAGACCTCATACATCAAAGAAACACACAATACAAAAACCTGTAAGAAGGCAGTACAATTTTAAAAAGAGCATCACAAAACAGATATATACTAAACACTCAGTCAGCCATGCACACTGGGCATCAGACAAAAGACTTATGTATCCCTGAATTCAAAAGATAGAAAATCAAAGGATATGGCACAGTTATCATCATTTGCACAGAGTGTTTTGTGTGTGTGTGTGTGTGTGTGTGTGTGTGTGTGTGTGTGTGTGTGTGTGTGTGTGTGTGTGTGTGTGCTGGGAAAGAGGCAGGAGGCCAAGGCCGTCACAAAAGGTAGTGAGTGTGTGTGAGTAAGTAAGAGAAATAAGCAGAAATTTAGATAAATTATCAAATGGTCAATGAGACAGAATGAGCTCCATGCCTTTTGAATGATCCATGCACCTGTTATGTGTGTGTGTCTGTATGGGCAGTCAATGTGAAATGTGTGTGTGAGTGTTTGCAACAACATAGTCAGGCTTTGTACTAGCTCTACTTCCTGGCATGTCAGACAGGTGTGAGCCGTGCATGGTAGAGGTACCAGCTCATTGTTGCAACCCCCAACCATGAAGAACTGTTTGTGCCAGGAGTTGCACTGACATTTCCATGTGCATGGTTAGATGTGCTGCTGCTACCTGAATGTGACTGATGTCTGTTGGATGAGCTCTCCTGATGAGTATGCCCTAAAGCCCGACCCCATGTCCTGCCACGTCTGCATGTGGACACCTCAACCACTGACAGACCAGTGGAAGTAGTGCCACTACAGGAACGTGATCAGGTATGGCCACATTAGCCAACAGCAGATGATGCTGCTGACCTACACCCACGTGAATGCTATTCCCCTCCCAGCAGACATTCCTTCACAGACACTGCTCATTCCATCATGTTATTCACCCAATATACACTGAATCAGCCACACAGTTGAGGTAGTCATGCATGTCAGGCTGTGCCACATCTACAAGTTTAAAAATGTCTTTTGAGGCCCTAGTAGAACATGCCTGCACCTCCATGATAGCCCTAAACATACATTAAGTGGCACGGAATGACACACCGGGATCAGGTAGAGAGTGGACAGCAGGCCTCCACTGAACACCCGCAACAACCCTCCAGCATGGGCATATTGCCCACACATTGGTTATGGCCAGAGTCAACCAGCATTGAAGTTGCAGTAACCACAGTACCCTGATCAAGTGGCTCACTCTATACCCAGCCAGTATCTGAGGGCTCAGTGGAATAGATATGCATAGGCCTACTGACTGTGTCTGAGGGAAATGCAGGGGATGGCTGAATGTCAACCTCAGTGTCAGATTCAACCTCTGCAACCCCCTAACTGTGCTTCTGTTTGGCCCCTACCACCACCACCATCATCATCATCATCATCAGAGTCTGTCAATAATCTGACATCAGGTGGTAAGAGTCAAACACTTCCACTGTCAGGATCGCCTGTGATAATAAGCACCAACACAGAAACAAAATTAATACTGCACTAAAATATTTAAAACAATTTATATGATAACAAACTAACACTGTTCCCACTACAGCAGATGGTACAGCACTAGACACACTCAATACACCCACCTCACACATACAGATAAATACATATATCTGACAAATGGCCATCAATAATCAAAGAAAAAATGTTGTCTTAGCATGCGCATATGACTCCACACTTGGTAGGGAGGATGGTCCTGGAAAAAATGAAATGAAGTAAGGATACATATTAAACATCTCAATTGGAATAACACAGGGGGCAGGAAATACACAGTTTTGCCTGTATGTCCATTATGAGTAGTTTGAAATGAAACTTGGTTGACATATATACCCACAGCTCATTTGCAATGAACAAGTACATTGTTAAGTTGCTAAGTCTATTAATTTATCTATAGTTTCATTAAAAAAAATCCACAGGAAGTATTACTTAATTTTTTTATATATTTTACAATACAAGTAAATCTAAAACTTGACATATGTAAGCTTAACTGGAAGCTCATTAAGTCACATACTTGTTGTCCCAGATACATCAGTACTGACATCAAACACATGTTGATGTGCAGTTTCCACTCAGCTCTGGATCTCTGACAGTGGAAAGGAACTCTTCATTTGGTATCAGTGGAGACTCAGTAGTGGATCCCCCTCCCCCTGCCCCCCCCCCCCCATAGCCAGCTGTTCACTGGAAACTGCAGCTGCTGTCCTCCAGGCTGAAAAAATCATGTCAGTGGCCCTATGATGCATCTGATCATAAGTCCTGGAGTGACCCCTACTAAAGTGACATCGTTCACTAACTGGTTTCAAATCTGCATTCTGGCAACCATATCCCCACATCCTCTTTCAAGAACAAAGAAGAAGCATATCTAAACAATTTTACCTTGGTTTGTGATTTAGTATGGAGCTGGCTGGTAAGAGAAGTTTTATTTGAATTTATATTTTATTTGTTATCACTGTTTTTCACTGTTTGTAGGTAGGAAGTGATAGCTTGTTAACAAGATTTACTTTGATTCATAATATGTTGTTCTACCTTTAATTTCACTGTTGGTTGTTGGTTGTTAGAAATGGATAGCTTTTAGACAGGCAAGCTCTAGCCACCCCAAGGGACCTAGACAGCTATAAATTCACACAGACTGCAAACAGGAAAATCCTGAGCATATCTAAACAATCTAACCTTGGTTTGTGATTTATTGATCTTTACTGTTAAAAAGAAGTGCGACTGCGAGTGATAGTGAGCAGAAGCTACTGCATGCGATGTAAAGTAATTACAGCTTTTGTATGGCTTCCAGAACTTGTATGGCCAGAATAACTTTACTGTATGCACTTTAGTATTTAGTTGAATATTGCTTGTGTGATTTTTTGTCATAGAAGTTGATTTAAGTTCTCTTTGAATTCTGTGGTTACTAATACTGATTATTCTTGTCTTTTACAATATTTTATTAGTTTGAAGCTGAATATGGATTCCTTAAATGTGTATGCAACTAATGATTTGTTAATGCACAAATATCTTGTACAGTGTGATAAATGCTATGCATATTTAAAGGTAACTGCTGTAAACACTGGTGATCTGTGTTCCTCGTGTCTATAGTTGGATGATTTGCTTACCATTGTTAGAAGTAAATCTAGATTTAATGATGATGATTGCACTTGTTCAATTGGGAAGGCTTGGAGAACTGTTATTTCATATATTAATGACTGGACTGGTGAGATAAATAATGTTAGGCAAAGAACAAATAGAACACATTTAGGAAATGATGCATCTATTGTTTACAAAGGTCATTCATACCCTATGAAACACAATGCCCCTGACAACTTTGGAATTCTGGATACAAGTATTCAGCAATCTGAGGATCTGGTTTGTTTAGAAGGAAACAAAAAAAAAAAGAAAGGAAGAAGTTCATAACAAATAACAAGGAAGAAAAAGAAACTGATTAATGACTATAAAGGAAAGAGAATATGTACTAAAAAGAACACTGCTTTGTTGTGTAACACACAGGTTGCAGGGAATAATAATATTTTTCTATCAGAAAACCTTCAGTGTACAGCAAAAGACATCATTTTTCCAAAAGAGAAGGTTGAAAAAAGATGCAAGGGGCAGATGAAAAGAAGAAATCAAAACTGAACATGGAAGGATTGAAGAAAATGTATTTATTTATTTATTTGCAGTTGGTTTACCAGGATAGTCCATTGGACCAAGATGAACCCGTTTTCAATGGAGTCCCGGGGAGAAAAGCTCCAAAAACAAGCAAGGTTCCAATAAGGTTTTAGGTTACAATTATTACAAATGTTACAGACTAAAGCAAAAAACATTACAAATAGTACAGACTAGTGAAAAACATTACAGATGCTACAGACTAGTAAAAAAGGAACATTACAGTATAAATACTGAGAAGCCATTACATCTTAAGGAAGCTTGCACTTAAGAGGTACAATTTAATACATTCTTTGTAAATAGCTTAGTAAGTAAAAGAGAAGGATGTATGAGTTAGGAGAGAAAGTAAAATGGAAATTGCCAGTGTAAATTATGTGGGGTGGGAGCAGGAGCATTCCCACTGGGATATTAGATGTGAGTGAAGAGATTTTTTGAATAGAATGCGGTTAGAGGTGGTAGGAATGGCATTTTAAAGGCAAAGGAAAGGGAGGGACAGACGGAGGGGTTGAAAATGAGCTTGTGTGCAACAGTAGGTTGAGTGTAGGTGAGATGATTGGATAGTTCTAGCCATTTTAGTTTGTGGAGAGAAGAACAGTGGTGGGTGGAGGACTTATGGTAGCGATCTTGGCAATTTTGTTGTAGCAAGAGGAAAGTTGTGTTTTAAGAGAAGATTGTAGGCTAGTTAGGAGTGGGGCTCTATACAGGAGGGATGGGATAAGAAATGTGGTAGAGAGAGTGATTTTAGTGGAGCGCGTGAGATAACGATTTTGTCGGTAGAGCATGCCAAGTTTTTGGTGTTTTTTTTTTATATTTAGTTGAAGTTGGGAATTGAATTTAAGCTGACTGTCAATTTGGACCCCCTAGTAATTTGGCCTCTGACACCAATTCCAGAGATGTGTTGTTATGGCTAGTGATTGAGAATGTGTTTGTATTGAAAGAGGTGACTCTAGAGGGAGTAAATACCACTAATTTGGTTTTAGAGGCATTAAGTGCTAGGTGATTTGTTTTCATCCATTGTTCAGTGGTTGAGAATGCATCTTGTGTAAGCTTTAGGAGTGTAGGGATGGAGGTGGCAGAACAGATAATAGTTGAATCATCTGCGTATTGGATGATATTTGAGAAAGGAATAGAGTTGCGGAAGTCATTTATAAATATATTGAAGAGGAGGGGACCCAGTATGGAACCCTGGGAAACTCCAGTTGGGGTGTTAAGGAATGAGGAGGTGGCATTTTTCCATTTTACTGCTTGATATCTATTGGATAAGTAGCTGGAGAACCAGTTCAGAGAGGAAGGTGATAGGTTAAGCTTAGAGAGTTTAGTTAGAAGTAGATTATGAGAGATAGTGTCAAAGGCCTTAGAGAGGTCAAGTAGGAGGGTAGAAACAATGTGGCTGGAGTCCCGGGCTTTATTTACAGTTTCCCAGGAGGAGAGGAGGGCTGTCATAGTGCTGTGACCGGGGTCTAAATCCATGTTGTGTGGGAGTTAGTAGGTGATTATCTAAGAGATGTGGTAGGAGTTGTAGATGGATACACTTTTCTAGGAGTTTAGAGATGGGAGACAGGATAGCGATGGGACGGAAATTAGTAATATTGTTATTATTGCCACCTTTATGTAAAGGTATGATAAAAGCCTTTTTTTTCATTACTGTAAGAAAAAAAGAATAGAAACATATATGTTGACTACATGGCTCAAGCTGTGGATTTACAATACCAGATGGATGAGAAATTAATACACAATGAAAACAATGCAATTAATAAGATTGATGGTGATGAATATCTGTCCTATGTAACAATTGATAGAGCAGATATTACTGCATTAGAAGTTAAAGACTCTCCAGAGATGGTCAGCAAAGATATTTTTGTAATTGGAGATTAAAGTATTAGAGGAACCGATACTTATATTTGCAGAGAAGATAATGAACATCGAATAGTGTTATGCCTGCCAGCAGCAAAAATAGAAGATGTGAGACAAGCCTTGGAATGCCTTAATGTAAGGAAGTACAGATCAGTTTTTATTCATCCGGTACAAATGAAGTCATCCACAAGGATTCTTTGACTGTTAATAGGGAACTGACAGCCCTCTTACATAGTATAACTTTTACTGGTGTTAGGGCATATTTTCACAAATCACCTACAGAAAGGATAGTCAGGTCACTGTGAATGAAAAGATTTTTTGGGTAAATACCTACATAGAAAAATGTCCTGTTTTAAAAAATGGAAATGTGTAGAGCATCTAAACCTAGTTTTGGGCACACATGTTCAGACAGGATGGAATGCGTTTGTCAAGATCAGGAAAGAGAATTTTTGCAGCAGATATTTTGCAATATTTGACAAATACTAGGCAGGATTTTTGCCAGGTCGAAAATTTAACAGTTCATAGCTAGCAACATTTGATGTATTCTGATGGTTGTTAATGCCAGAAGCATTAATAATATTTTTTTTATTGGAAAATTTGCTACATTCCCACAAGATTGATATTGCTATTATTTGTGAAACATGGTTAAAGAACAATGACTGGAAACCAGTTCTGTCAGGGTATAAATGTTTTTACTGTAACATGCATTCTAACAAAAAAAAAAAAAAACAGGTGGAGGTGTTATGATAGGGATTAAAGATAGTTATGAGACCTGTGTTCTATGATAACACCAATACTATGGACTGTGTAACTGTCACAATAAAGACAACCCTGGAACATATAACAATTGTTGGAGTGTATAGACCACCAAAGTCAAGTGCAGATGACCTAGAGGAATTCATACATTTCTTACACGAACCACAGGAGGGAAGAATAATATTCGCTGAGGACTTAAATTTTCTAGAAACAGACTGGAATAATATCAATTCAACAATGTTAGTAAAGAAATTATTCACAACATATATTCAGGAACAATTGTTTCAGATTGTAAAAACCTACCAGGGGACGGAACATGCATTGTATGCATTCCTAAAGAAATTACTGTTACTTCAAGTCAAACCACCTTTGATGTGCAGTGGTCATGGGGTTATAAAGGTTAATTTGTTGCTGGATAAATCTAAACCAATGCACAAAAGATTAATTACAGATTGTATGGAAGCAGAACAGTCACTGTGTAAAAGTAACTGGAATGAGGTGTTCAGTGGAAAAAACTGCAGATGGAATGTGGAAAGTTTTGAAAGAGAAATTGTTGAGTGCAAAATATCAAAAAAATGTTTAACATCAGACTCTAGGGATACAATGTCAGGGGGATATATTTCCATAAGAAGAAGATATCTGATTAAGGTGAGAGACAGAAAATATAAGAAATGGAAGAGAGGTCAGATATCTGAAGAAGTCTTGTGTCAAGACGAAAGCACTTATATAAAAGTTTTTTGCCTTCATTGGTGACCTGGACCTTTTTATTATTTTGTATTTTGGTGCATTTTGCTTCATTTTACCTGTGTGCTTTGAATTGTTTGAAGTATCTCAGAGTGTGCAAAGTGTTTGCAGAGTGTGTGCTTTATTACAGTGCAATCATTTCAAAGAGTTTGCTGCGTGCAAAGTATAGTTATTTTGCAACATGTAGTCAAAGTGCAGCCATTTCAAAAAAGTTCCATGTGCTGTGTACATTTATTTGCAGAGTGCCACCATTTCAAAGTGTTTTTTTATACTGTACAGCATTATTTTGAAAAGTTCTTGTACTGTGTACAGTTTATTTTTAAAGTGCATTCATTTTGAAGTGTTTCTTACTCTGAGATTCTTCTGCTGTGTACAGTCATTTCAAAGTATTTCTTACACTGATAAGGAGAGATTTCCCAAAGTACATTGATTTTAAAGTGTTCTTGTCTTGCAGGGACTTATTTGGCAAAGTGCAGTTATTTCAAAGAGTCTATTGTGCTATTGGGGATAATTACAAGTTCTGGCATATATTGATGTGTTTGTATGTTTGTATATAATTTCAAGCACCGTCACTACTGTGTGTTGATATGGCAGAGGCATTTTGCAGACACAGTCCACTTGTGCTTGATCATAATATTGCAGAGAATTTGAGTGTATTTGAGCAGGAATACAATATTTTCATACTAGCAGCTTTTTCTGACAAAGATGCACATACAAGGGCATTCATTTTACTTAACTTAGCTGGATCAGAGGCCATTAAAAGAGAACGTTCATTTGTGTATGCACCAGTAGTATATGCAGGAGAAGGGGAAAATGCCAATTTATTATGTCAGCTGAATCAAGAGAGGACCCTGAGTGCTTGAAATGTAAATTTAGAGAAATGTGCAATCCCCCAGGCAAATGTTAGATCAGAGAGGAACCTATTTTATACAAGAGACCAAAAGCCAGGAGAAATGTTTGCAGTTTAAAAAACTGATTTGAGAAATAAGGCTAAAATGTGCATATTTTGTGATTTGAAAGATGAGTTAATAAAGGACGGGCTTGTGTGTGGTGTTAAATAATGCTGCAGTGATAAAGATTTTGCTTTGAGACAGTGATTTAACATTGAGCAAAGCTATAGAGATTTGTCAAATCCATGAACTGACAGAAAGGCACACAAGTATGCTTGCAAATGACAAGAGCTTATTTTCAGTAGCCTCTATAGCAAGCATAGACAGCATGCACCTCGTGGCAAACAGAAGCAGGCCTAAACACATGTCAGCTGCAACCCTTGCAGGATTCCCAGGGAGGACCCATAACTTTCTAGCACGTTCCAAGACTAGCTCAGCAAAACGGACATGCTCAGTGCAGTATAAGGATGAGTCAGCAAAATCCAGTTCAAGTCTTATTGCTAACTGTTGTAATTGTGGTGCCAATCATGAGCCTAGAAGAGAGAAGTGCAAGTGCTTAGCATTTGGTCAGCATTGCCACAATTATAAAAAATGGAATCACTTTCAAAAGTTTTGTAAGTTAAGCAAGCCTCATTCAGTTATTAAGAAAGGTCACTCAAAAAAAGCAAATTGATCATGCGAAAAGCTGCAATGCTACTTTCTATGTAGATGGTGTATCAGTGGTGGGTGCAAAGGTTAATGCAGTTGATTTATTGGCAAAGAATGAAGTATTTTGTACTGTCCATGTCAATGGTAAACCCAAAGAGCTCAAAGTAGACAATGGTTTAAAGTGTAATGTTATGTCAACAGAAACATTTGCTAGACTTAGAGCTGGTGAGCAACTTAATTTAGCTAATTGTGCAAAGCTTGTTGCTTATGGAGGTGAAGAAATTCAAACCAAAGGCTCAGTAGTGCTTTCATGCTGTTCGGCTGGAAACAGTTACAGCTTGCAATTTTATGTAGTCAGAAGACTTGTGCAGTCATTATAGAGACAGTTTAAGAATGAAACTGCTTTCTTTTACCAGAGAAATACATCGAGTCTCACTTCCAGTTTCGGTGATGCTATTTTCTCAGATTATGCTGATGTTTCCGATAACAAGTTAGGCAAACTTCCAGTTGTGTACTCCATGAAAGTAGACCCAGAGGTCAGTCCAGTGGTCAGACTAATGAGTAGAGTTCCAATAGCTATGCAGGACAAAGTCAAGGTCCAGTTAGACATGATGGTGAAGCAAGATGAGATTTGTCCAGTCACAGAACCAACTGAGTGGGTGTCCTCTATGGCAGCTGCTCACAAGAAAAGTTCAGATGAAATCAGAATATGCATTGACCCAAGAGACTTGAATAAGGCATTAAAAAGACCTCATCATCATATGCGTACAGTTGAGGGGGTTGCTGCCCCCATGCCAAATGCCACTGTTTTTTTCTGTCTTAGATGCAAAGAGTTAATTTTGGCAAGTAATGCTTGATCACAAATCTTCACTGCTGACTACATTCAGCACATCATTTGGTAGATACAGATTCCTCAGGATGCCTTTTGGAATACATTCTGCCAGTGAAGTCTTTCAGCATGCAATAGAGCAAATTTATTTTGGGCTATCCATGTACTTTAATAGTCGATGATTTACTGGTTGGAGGTAAAGGTGAAGCAGAGCATGACAGGAACCTCAGGAAAGTTGTGGACAGAGCATGTGAAGTGAACTTAAAGCTCAATGCTCTGAAATCTAAATTCTGACTACCAGAAGTTACTTATGTAGGTCATTTATTTACCAGTACAGGCTTATGACCAGACCCTTCTAAACAAGTAGCCATTCTTGAGATGCCAACTCCAGACAATGCCCAAGCCATACAGAGTTTCCTTAGCATGGTTAACTATTTGGCCAAATTCATTCCTGACTTTAGTAAGTTTTCAGTGCCTTTAAGAGATAACCAAAAGTAGCACAGCGTTGCGGGTCCACAGAAAGATTTTATTAACACAAAGACATGAGGTTAAGCACTTTCATCAAGTAAATTGACTTCATCAGAACAAGTAATAGTAAAAACATTGAAGCTTAAATAGCAAACAGTTTAAATTCATTGGTTCAATATTAACCAATGCTATGCTTAAAATACCACTTCTCATAAATAGTAAGCAGTATATGCATGACCAAAAAATGAATAATTAATTAGTTAGATTCAATATAATAAAAAATTCATTTCTACAAAAACACTTCTCTACAAAAAATATAGAACAATGTATGGTACATGTATATGTACTTTCCTAATGGTGAATAAAAAACAAATTAATATATGTTAGTGTTTTTACTATTACTTGTTCTGATGAAGTCAATTTACTTGATGAAAGCGCTTAACCTCATGTTTTTGTGTTAATAAAATCTTTCTGTGGACCCACAACGCTGTGCTACTTTTGGTTATCTGGTCTATTTTGAGCACATTGTGCACCATTTGTGTGGATTTGTAGTTTTTTAGTGCCTTTAAGAGAGCTGACGCACAAAAATGTCACCTCGTCATGGTTAGAACAACACTAGAGAGCATTTGATAACCTCAATCAGGAAATTGCCAACCCGCCTACATTGATATACTATGATGTCCACAAACCAGTAGTTCTTTCCTGTGATGCTTCAAAGTTTGGTCTTGGTGCAGTTATTCTTCAGAAGGGAAGAACTGTTGCCTATGCCTCTAGATTTCTTACCCAAACTGAGATGCAGTATGCTAAACTGAGAAGGAACTTTTGGTAATTGTGTTTGCATGCTCGAAGATCCATGATTATATCTATGGCCGAGGTATCCAAAATCGAAACTGATCATCAACCTCTAGTCAGTATTTTAAAGAAGCCTATGCATACAGCTGCAGCAAGACTACAAATAATGATGCTCAGATTACAAACGTATAATTTCAAAATGATCTACACAAAAGACAATCTTCTTTATCTGGCTGATACCTTATTCAGATCACCCAGAAATACCACGGATCAGCTTGATGCAGACAATTTTGACTTTGATGTCATGGAAGTGCATAATTTTTCTACTACAAGACTTGATGAGCTAAGAGATCATACAAAGACTGATCTAATTTTACAGAAGCTCAACCACTTCATCAATGTTGGATGGCCATCAAAGCAATCTTGTGTACCACCAGGAGTACAACCTTATATTCCATAAAGAGATGAGATGCTGATGGAAGATGATATCATTTTCAAAGGTCCAAAAGTTATTCTTCCCACTTCCTTACAACATGAATACATTCAGATTTTGCATCATGGCCAACCAGGTTCTGAATCTACCAAAAGAAGGGTGAGAGGACTGGTATTTTAGCCTTCCCTATCAAGGACACTGATAAAGTGCTTTCATCTTGTTCAGTATGCAACAGTACTAAACCACATTTTCAAAAATAATCACTTCAGCTAAAACAGATTCCTGAACTACCTTGGTCAACAGTAGCCACTGACATATTTGAGTGGAACAATCAGCATTACTTAGTGTTGGTAGACTCTTATTTGAACTGGTTCAAGATCGGTTTGCTACCTAACCTAACACCCAGTGCTGTCATTACTAAGATGAAACATCATTTCTCAGTCCATGGTAGTCCACACAAAGTTATTTCTGGCAACGGTACCCAGTACACAAATCAACTGTTTTAGAAATTTGCAAAAGAGTGGGACTTTATCCATGTTACTAGTAGTCTGGAATACCTGCAGTCAAATGGCCTTGCTGAACATGCAGTACAGAGTTCAAAGCAATTATTCAAGAGGTCTGAGCATGACAATACAGATATCTCCTTGAATTTACTTAGTCTCAGAAGTATATCCTGTGACAACCTACCTGGCTTGCCTGTTCAGTGACTTCTGTCTAGTGAAATCAGAACAACCTTGTCTATTAGATCTAGTTTGTTAGTGCCTAATGCTAAGAACACCAGATCAATCAAAACCCAACTCTTTAAGAAGCATTCCTTTCAGAAGTCCAGCTATGATAAAATGAGCAGATGTCTTTGTCTGTTAAAAGGAGAGACAGTGAGGATGCAAATGGTAAAAGGCTTTGATCAAATTGGTCAAGTGAGAGGCATATGTGCCAAGCCAAGATCCTACTTAGTGGAATCTGAGGGTATAGAATACAGGAGGAATAACAGGCATCTTCTTCCTGTGTCAGAAATGATATTGCAGCATTGTACCTGTGATACAGACTCCAGATATCAAAGCAACCTTGACAATGTTCATACTGAAGAACATGTCTCAGTATCCATTCCCATTCCTGATGATGTCCCAAATGTCCCCAGAGTTGTACATTCCTTGAAGACAGTCCCCATTGGTAGATCCAATTCTGACTTTTATGTTCCGTGACCAGGTCATATTTCTAGTCCTAGTGTGAAATGCACAGCAATCTGGGCATTATTGTTTTATGTGTGTCTAATTTTGTATGATCGCATGTCAAAGTATTAGTTCTGTATAATTACGTCAAAATATAATTTCTGTATAAATGCATGTAATTGAATACTGTCATTTAGTATATGATCTATTTCTCAGAGAGGGAGGATGTAGAAGCATTTCCAGATGTAGGCACGTGCATATAAATTGTGAGAACTTACAGGCAGTAGTGCCATTTTTAGAGAACAGCCAGAGTGCTAACATGTATGAGTTTGGTAGTCAGTCTGTTTATAAGTTTATTTAAGTTTAAGTTACTAAGCTTCATTCCTGATGTGTTTGTGTGTAATAAAGCTGCTTGAGCTGAACTCACAACTGTTTGTCTGTTTTATCTTGACCGAACAAGCGACAAATATAATAACAGCTATGAATGAAAAATTGTGCTGTGATATAATTTATAGAGATTTAACTGCAGCATTTGACAGGGTCATACACAAAACACTGATTAATAAATTACTACAACTATGTGTCAATGTACTTTTGATAAGATGGGTAGCTGCATGGCTTACAAATAGGACATGGCAAGTATCCTACAGCAACTGGACAGGTGAAATCCTTGCTTATAGTCAGGGTTTCCCACAGGGCTCTGTCCTAGGCCCTTACTTGTTTAGATTGCATCTTTCAGACCTAACTTTTTCATCTGAGGTGTTATACAGTCTATATGCAGACAACCTGAAATTGGGCAAACTGATTGCATGTGTTACTGATAAGGCATGTCTGCAAAACAACTTAACTAAAATGACCATTTGGGCACAGAACAATAATATGCTGATAAATACATAAAAAACTAAGAATATGAGAGTTGGGAGGCATAAATTGAAAGGTGAATATTTAATACAGCACACAATGATTGAAATTGTAGACTCATTTAAGGACCTGGGTATATGGGTAGATGCAGCTATGAGTCTTTCTAATCATATCAACCAATTGGTTAATGATAGTTATAGAATTATAGGTTGTATAAAAAGATTTATAAAGTCTAGGGAATCAAGAATGATGAAGTCATTGTTTGTTAGTTACAGTAGACCCAAACTTGAGTATGGCATAACACTATGGAAACCCTATAAGAAATTAAGAATGAAGAAACTGGAAAGAGTGCAGTGGAAATATATCAAGGGCATCCATGGATGTAAAAATTTAAGTTATTATGAAATAATAAAATATCTAAACTTGTACAGTGTCTCTTACAAATATCTAAGAGGAGATCTTATTCAGGTATATTGGGCATTTAGAGACAAATATCTCTGGGAATGTTTGGGGTTATCAAAAAGCACTAGAGAATCATTAGACAACCTATGTAGAAGATTCTACTTCCCTGCTTAGTCTAGCAGAAGTATATCAGTGTCAAGTAGGAATGGAAATCAACTCTTTAGTAGATAAAAAAACAGGCAGCAACTGAATGCATCATAAAACAAAAGAAAGAATATAAGGTGAATGATCGGACGAGAAGGCAAGAAATATGGAAAATGCATAAATATAGCTGAAGTATAGAAAACTTCTGGAAGAACCACATGTTGATTTGGATCAAATGCAGGACTGGTTAAGGAGAGGTGAATTCAAACCAAGAGATGCAAGATTGATATTGGCAACCCAAGATAGTGGGCTACGTACACATTGGTTTACAAAGTCCATTAAACATGTGGGAGAAACAGACAGATGTAGGTTTTGTAAAATAGAAATGGAAACAGTTGCACACCTCATTGCTTGTTGTGATAGACTAATGGCAGAAGGACTGTATACTGAAAGGCATAATGATGTAGCAAGACTGTTGCACTGGGGATTGTGCAAACATTATGGTATTGAAGCAGCTGAAAAACACTGGATACATGATCCACAAAGCATCATAATAAATTTTGAAGTCTACATCACATGGGATCACCCATTACCAACAGGTCAAAAGATAGATGCTAGAAAACGATATAAAGTGGTCCGTAAAAAGAAGACAAAAATAACATTGATCATTGAAATCTCCACACACAGTGACTACAGTGTCTTACATACAGAGAGACACAAAGTCATAAAATATCAGGATTTTCAGGCTGAAATGAGGGCAGTGTGGAAGAAAGATACCCAGGCAGTTACAATAGTAGTAGGAGCAATGGGTCTTATAAAAAAGAATCTACAAGCATATTTAGATATGTTACCAATACGTGTAACTCCATACGAATTGCAGGAGTCATTACTGGGCACATTGTGGGTGGTGCATAGAGCACTTCTGGCTGACATCAAAAATTGAAACAATACTAATTTCATGAACTTTTATCATACTTTGACTAAGGAATGGGATCCATTCCCATCATGGTATTAGAAACCCAACAGATTTGGAGAAATTACAAAAGATTCTATATGAATGAAAAGTGTACTAACTGGATCTCTGACAGAGTAGCTGATGCATGGAACAGACTACAAATTTCATTAAAGCAAGTACTAGTTTAGATACTTTTAAAAACAGCCTGGACACTTATTATGGGAACAAGTGTTTTGGTATATTGGCAAGTTAGACAAGTATTAATGCCCATGCTTGAAATATTTGTAAGTATGTATGTATGTATGTAAGGCACCAAAGTGCCTGAATGCCTGCACGAGTAGATTATTTTCAGAGTCACTGAAAGGGAGTTTACTTGGCTTTGTACGCTTGAGTGCCATAATTCTATGTGGCATAAAACAGAGAAGGATACAACACATAGATATCACCTAACTAAAGTCTTGCTGATATACAGATATTTTTCAGCATTAAGCACTGGAGACACACATTTCAGTTATGAAAATTGAAGGTTATGTGCTTGTATCACATCACACTCACACACAGACCAATGCTTGGTCCAAACCAAGGAATATCACTTTAGTAATGTATTGTCTCCCACTGAAATAACAGGATGGCTACACATTTTTAAGAGAAAACCTCATGAAACACAAGTTTTGTTATGGTGACATGCAAATAATAGGTGGCTCCCCACCAACAAAAATAAGCAAATAAAAGTTTGTAAAAAACAAAGAATACCATGTAATTCAATTGTTATATATGCTTTCAACACAAGCCTGACAATGTGTACATATTTACCACAGAAAAGTCAATTTTATATTCACTTCTCACTGTACCTACCACTGCCCTGCAGGTGTCTCTGGGCCATCTTAGAAACATAGCGCCCCATTGACATAGTGTATTACATTTCTCTGAAATTACATAGAAGATTGTAAGATAACAATTTTAACAATAGCACTTGTGATGAAAGTTAATAACCTGTCTGAGAAATGTAAATGTGTGCTAAAAATGACAATGCCAACAGTGGAGAAGTTTATACAGATAAAAGTTTCATTTTCTATTGAATATATGTAATTGTACGTGTTACAAAATCTAGAATGTACTTGAAAAATACAATCATACCTTAACAAAATTAGAAACCTTTTCTGCAGATAAATCAAAAGTAATAGCAATCTTCTGTTTTCTCCAAATTCATAAGTCTCCTCACTTTCAAGTTCCCTGGCTACACTGTTACCATTTTATAATGTTGATTCAGGCCTCTGAGCATGGTGAAGATGCAAATGATGTGTGAACTCATTAGAGTTGCCAAATACAAAACTTTTGATTTCATGTATCAGGTGCGAACATAGTGTAGGCACTACCTCATTATTATTTACTAATGGATTGCAACTGTGAATGATTAGTAGGACGGAGAAGAAAGACACAACAGCAATTCAGACTACCTTACCTGCATTGGGTTTGTCACTCAGGATACACTTACAAGGTGTAGAAGTTCTGTTAGCAAGCTTTTATATGGAACTAAACAGCTCACATGTATCATTTTTGTTGACTAATAGCCAAACCTTCCCACCTTTGCCGAAAAATGTTTTTTTGCTGCCATGTATTTTTATCATATATTTAAAGGACAATGATATAAAATGCACTATAGACTGCATGCCTGAGAGTACAGAGCATATAAGAGAAGAATGAATATAATACAAACAGAAGACAGAGATGCGTTGGTGCAAACATAGTCATAAACAGCTGTTTGATCACTCATTGCAATACACATGTAAGCCACACATGTACAAACAAATGAGAGTGTACTAGTATATATGTCTTGTTAATACTGTGGAGGACATTGGAGTTGTTTGCATGCACATGATTTGCTTTCCTGCTGCAAAGTTGTTTCTGTGGCAAAGAGAGATAAGACACTCCTAGTGTGTTTTGTAGATTCATTAGTATGATAGCTCAAATCCAGAGTTGTGTAAAACTCTGTAACATGTTCAAATATATTTTGCAATGTTTTTTTGAAGTGAAACTTTTTAAGACATGGTAGTGCAAGTTCAGAGTGAAATGAAAAGTGAAACAGAAACAGAAGTCAGACTGGGCCACAGAGCTGGCATGGTACTGCAAGTTTGCCTCATAGGAAGGTAGTGTGAGTTCCAACTCAACCTCCACCACTTTTACAGCTCCACATCTTGTTTCAACACACACACACACACACACACACACACACACACACACACACACACACACACACACACACACACATACACACAGTGATCAGAACTCTGAATTTGCTCAGATAAAGAATTCATGGGTTAATGCAGACATCAGTTTAGAAAGGTAGTGCGAGTTTCAGCTCACACTTCTCCAGTTTTCCAGCTCCACCTCTTCTTTCAGTACATACAAACACACCCACATGTACACACTTAAACACAAAGTGATCAGAGCTCTGAATCTGCTTGGGTTCATGCAGGCATCAGTTTAAGATGATGGCAATACATACTTAATACTTCAGACTTTTTATTAAAAAAATCTAGGCTTATAATTGCATTTGCTTATACGGTACTGTACCATTTGCTTTCCTTCACACTTCCTTACAGAAGTTTCACTTCTACCGCATGTGGCGATCATGCACATTTTTTTTTAAATATTAATATTGGCACAGTCTGACTGCGGTGGTGGTGCTGCGGTAGCATTGTCACCTCACAGTTAGACATTGCACGTTCGATTCTCAGTTAGAGCGTCTTCTGTGTGTCGACATGTGTGAATGGGCGTTCCTTCGTTGAAGGTTGTGTGTTAGGCCCGGCAAGCCAGCATGTAAAAAAATCTACTGCCAATCATTAGCGGACCGGAGTTCCACTGTGGCGACCCCTAACCGGGAAAAGCCAAAAGACAGAATATTGGCACAGTCTGCAGCTTAACACAACTATGGTGAAAAGTATAATTATTTTAAATTTTATTAAAGTTGCTTCTGCGATAAGGACAGAATAAATTAGAGCAGTGAGTCAACTGTGTGTGAGCACACCTAGTAAACACGATGAAGTACACAGCACATAGGATATATAAACCATTGTTCAAGTCCCACATTTTTCTCTTTTAATGATAAAAATGAATAAACATTTTTTATAATAATAATGCATATTGGGCTTTGCCTGTATCATTTGCATGTTGATCACCTGTGTGAACAATGATGTAATGCCAAAGACAATAAGGAAACATTGTCAATTAAAATACATTGTTACATCTTTTGCTTTCCATCATACAAACATGCTAAGAGGTGTGTGGTGGTCAGCATGCACACACAGCACCTGCAGTTCCACAACACCTGTAGACAATAAAGAGACATTGTCAATTTCAAAAAGATACATTGCTACATCTGTGGTCTTCTGATGCACAAACACACTAAGCTGCATTGCGCAGATGTCAGCACTCATACACAGTAATGAGGGTAAAAAATACACAGGCTGCCTAGCTATCCCTGTGGCAGCAGGTGTGAGTTAGCAGCCACAATGCAGGTGCGCCAAGGTTCTAATCTAGGAAATTCTAAGCTTTATTAATTCTGGTCCAATGTAATTTATAGAAAAATTAACAATATAAAAATAATTATACATAAAAATAAATATGGGGTTGAGCATAGACTTGATATCATATATATTATATGTTTAACTGAGGGTATCAATACAATTATAGCTCTATATTTAAAAATGTATTTTCTGAATTTTCATGTCACACACATACATGGTTACCCACTCAGCTCTTTAATGTGTCTGTATAACTAATGAGCAAACATGTCCTCAGTAGCAATGAGTACTCTGGACAGTAATGACTGTAAAAAATCCACATCCTGCCCAGCTTTCTCTGTGGCAACTGGTGTAACTTCTTGGTCAAAATACAGTTTTCCAAGGGTTTTAATCTAGTACTCTCCAAATTTTAATAATGCTGTTTTATTCACTCTTTAAAAATGAATAAAAATATAAAGATAATTATAAATAACAATAGCTATGTATAGCAGTAGAAATCATATGAATTATATGTGTGACTGAGGGTATCCTGAAAATTATGTTTCTGCAAATAAAAGTTTCTTTTGTGAACTGGGATGGACTTCATACTTCAGTGATTGTCATATACACACAGATGTATAAATCAGGACCTTTTCAGGTCACACACATACATGGTTAACCACTCACACTTTAATGTGTCTATATAATTAATGAGCATGTCTGGTAAACATATCTTCTGTGGCATATAGGAGAGAACACCTATTTGGGAGAATATGTATTTTCTATTTTACATAGGTTTGAATCCCACATTGTACAATTTACTTTTATCACTGGGTAAAGCCACACAAAAATGTGTTGAGTCATAAAATTTACAAGCCCCAATACATGTCAGAAAAGTTAAGTCATCTAACAGCTATAGCAGCATACATGTGATAAATTAATGCAAAATGTCACATTACCCTTCCTGTTTCAGAAACTGCACTTCCTATGTGCTTGGCATGGTTGTTTTATGATTAACATTATGAAAACTTGGTTGGTATGGTTGATCGGGTTTGAATAATAGCTGTAAAATGCAATATCCTGAACTGGGGGGAAAGCACTTAACTGCTGTTGGATGACCTGTGTAGACATAGCAAGAGCTAGGAAGGAAGGTGACAAATTTAGCATTCAAAGATGGGGTGTAGAGGAGTCTAGGATATTCACTGGACTCCTTGTAAATGCAACAGCTGTAGGCTTTTGCAGAGGGACTATATTGGGTTCTCATTATAAATCAGAGGTTTGGAACAGTCTAACCAAGGCTATTTGCAGTGTGATTATTATTCCATTCATTGAGAGCAATGCAAGCACCATTACAGTGAACTGAAAAGGCAAAAGCAGGAACAACTCAACCAGTGACTGTATGAATTTAGGACTGCTGATATCCCACAGTTGTGTAAGTATACATATAAAGATACCTTAAATTATTTACAGAACTGGAGAAAGCCAAGACTGATATGCATAATGCTCTTCTTTTTATCTCTCCTCTTTATTTCACAGCTGCACAGGAGATTTCAGTAAACAGGGAGGTCCATGTTCAATGCTTAGAAGGACTGAGAGAAGCAAAGAGTATGTATGCAGTATAAATTAATAATTATACACAGGAAAAAATCTTCACCTGGATACTGCAGCCAACAATGTAAAATTGTAAATATCCAAAGAAAAAGACGATAGCACACAGCAGGTGCGTTAGCAAAAGTACTTTTAATATATCAGAACACAGAGAAAGTAAGCGCTTTTGTGGACAACTCCCGCTTGATCTATGAGTCTATTTAAAATGTTTTGTTAAACCTGTTTAATGTTAGTCTGATGAAACTGGAGTTGTCCGCGAAAGCGCTTACTTTCTCTGTGTTCTATTATATTAAAAGTACTTTTGCTAACATATCTGCTGTGAGCTACCAAAGTCTTTTTCTTTGGATAAATTAATAATTATTTTATTAAAAGTACTGCTCTTTCATTCATTATTAGCAAATTATGCACACATATCTTAACTGTAAAATTAAGCATGCATGCTTCATTCTGTAGCTCAAGGTAATTGTAGGAGTCAATTGTAATAATATATTTAGATGTTGTGGATTCAAGTCCTGCAAGTAACAAATGCATGCTAAAATTTAATTTCAATGAAACTGACATAAATTTCATGTTGTTAATTTAATCTGTGTTATTTTTGAAAGCATATGCGCAATATATGCATATTGCAAGGATTATTTTGAACAACTCTCAGTCCTATACTGGATTTTTAAAAAGTATAGTTAACGTAAAAGTAAGACTATATTTGTATCTAAGTAATTTATTGTATGTGAAATATGATGGTTCTAATCACCTTTTTCTTTTTTTTTCTTACCCCACCCCTTACCTCTCTTTTTTATTTTGATATGCATGATCACAACTTTCTGATGTCATAATTTTCTGACAAGTGGCAAAATGATTTCCAGCACAGAGAGGTAGACCAACTAGTGTGGCTCAACCTGCCACCCAACAGCTGCTGCATCAACACCCAACACATCTGAGAAGCAACCTGGCAGTACTCCCTTTGTAGTCTCCGCAGTACCTGGGCCCTCAACATCAGGTAGAATCTCTCTGGCAGCTGGTGCAGTAGTCCCCTCTGGGAGTATTGGTGGAGGTGCTCACCTGCCAGGAACTTCCAGGCTTGATGAGTGAGGTCATAGAACATACTGTTATTGCATACCTCAGCCATAAGGAGAACATGCTCATTGGAATGCTGAAAAAAAAATATCAAGCACTCCAGCAGGTAGCTGTGGAAAGAGACAGTGATGATAGTTCTGAGGGTGAGGAGCATATTTTCACTGACTCCATCCTTTTTGGCATGGGCCTCAAATGTACCCTCCCTATCCTCAATCCTTGTTTTCCCCAACCTTTTGTGTTCCTCACAATCCCTGTCTCTGTCTTATTTGTCCTATTTGTCTTTACCTGTTTCCTCACCTACCCTACTTAGCTGACCCTAACATATATATGTCCCTTACCCAACATTCCTCTTTTACTGAAATTAAATAAAAAAACTGGGCACCTGTCCCACAAAAAAAAAAAAAAAAAAATTCATCCCATACACCACTCCACACACGTGTCTTCTAAACACAGTTAATTTGATACAATTGGCTATACAACATGATTGCATTGTGGTTACCCACCTGTGTTGTGGTGACAGTCCAAATTCATCCAATTTTATATACATGTTCTTATTACACTGTTAAAGAAGTGGATAGCTGAGGCTATTTAGTAATTCCCTCCTGCAATTCCTATATTGCTTTCCCTTTGTTCCCCCCCCTGCTTGCCCCCCCCCATTTCACCATTTTCCTATCTACCTCATTTTCATACCTTTAATGTGGTCCAAAAATAGAATTACATACCACACACATGGAAGAAGTGCCCCCTAATAAAGCCTTTCACTTTTTGTCCTCTGCATTTGTATGGAGTTTGGCATTCCACACCTATTCAAAATGACAGTGACTGGCTCTTCATGTCTTATGGAATAGTGCAGTTACCTCTACATGCTGCTTAAACTCACTGCACTAAAGGAAAACACAGTTACAGCAGATTAAAGACAGTACTATGAAACATTTACTCTAACATTTATTTAGACTGCTCAATGTATAATAATGCAAATTCATATGTGTACTGTTAACATAAATCAATTGACTAATGTTCATTTTTTACAGTGCATCACTTTAGTCATTGCCTCTCACATTTGCAGAAATTATCACATTTACTTATGTAATGCCATCCTGACAACATGTGTAAAATAATTAGACTGAGCTGGATTCGAACCCTGTGTCATTTGTATTGAAAACATAAACTCACTGCTCTTACACTTTCCGCCACAGGGAAAGCCCACCAGCAGGTCTATTTTTCATACTCAATACTGTCTAAAGTGCTGATGGCTGCGATTTGCCACTTAGTGAGTTTGAGCGAAGGAAGGCAACCAAGAGAAATATTCCTATTTTCCCATAAGAAGAGAATTGCATTTGCTCATCACTTAGATTTGCACAAACTTGGAAAGAAATAGCAGCAGTCCTTAATGTTATAAAAGTTATGATACATTTCCAGTGTAAACTACAATATGAATACCATAGTATCTGTCAACTAGTTTTACCCTAGCATATATGCATAAGTAATTCTCAAGTTCAAGTTGCATTCATTAAATGGGAATTTCGCATGCTCAAACACTTTGCCATTGATCGCGTAAACCAGTTGCTGTGAGGTGCGCTATGTTAAAGCTGATTGGCATGTATTACTATATTTATTGCCCAGTTAGTCTTCAGCCCACTAAAATTCATGTAAATAGAAAACCAAAGGAAGACAATTGTTAGTAACTGAATACGTATTTACTCAGTCTCATGTGTGCCCTGCACCCATGCACTTAAAAATGGATATGTCAGTAATAGTTCCCAAGTTTTAACTGCACTACAAAAATAAATAGCACAACATATATCGTCTAAAGCTTTATAATGTCAATAGATGTTCAGATTGTCTTATACGTCTTAATGTGGACATCAATTCATCACAAATATGGACATGTGTACATCCATGGTTGCATCCATGTTGATCAAAAAATGTGTGTGTGTGTGTGTGTGTGTGTGTGTGTGTGTGTGTGTGTGTGTGTGTGTGTGTGTGTGTGACTGGAAGTGTGCAATGTACACAACATATTGAGAAACAGGTGTGTATGTCACAGTTCTACAACATACATTCCTGTCAGATTATTGCATTTAGTTTGAGAAGCTGTCTTTTAAAGTATAACTGCACGTTGGAACCAAAAAAAGAAAATTCAAAGTCCACACTTTACACTCCACTCTCACAATAAGATATATTACCTACAGTATATAATGATGATGTCATCATCTATAAAGACTACAATGACAAGGAACAAGCATACTTCAGGGATGGCAGACATATTTACTATTGTGTTCTGCAGATGCAAACAAAATAGATAGCTGGGAGTTAAGTTATCACAACAGCCACATTATGTGTGTGTGTGTGTGTGTGTGTGTGTGTGTGTGTGTGTGTGTGTGTGTGTGTGTGTGTGTGTGTGTGTGCACATAGTCAGAAGAGCCTAAGTCATAATCCTACTGTCAGCAATCAAGTGTCATGGAGAACAAAAATGTTTACAGTTATACATGCCTACACAGCCATTTCATACAAGTTTCCCAACATCTTCTACAAAACATACAATGATGATGTAATTTGCTATAGTGTCCAGCAACAGTTTAGAAGTCAGACTTGTGCCATGGCGCTTGTGTTAAGTACTGTGTTTTCTAGCTTGTGTAACTAGTTAGTTAGAGGTTTAAATCTCACTACCATCAATGTGTGTGTGTGTGTGTGTGTGTGTGTGTGTGTGTGTGTGTGTGTGTGTGTGTGTGTGTATGTGCGTGTGTGTGTATCAGAAGGGCACAAGTCTGTATCCTATCAGCAATCTAATACAATAGAAAACAAAAGTTTTTCTAGTCATATATGCCTATACAGCCATTTCATAGAGGCCTCACAACATTGTCTGCCAAACATGCAATGATGAGGTCATCCACTATAAAGTGTCCAGCAACAGTTTACAAGTCAGACTTGTGCTGTGGTACTTGCATTAATTACGGTGTTCTCTAGTTTGTATAACTAGTTAGGTAGGGGCTCTAATCCCACTGCAGTCAACTGCTGTGTGTTTGTTCACAGTCAGACAGGGGCGGCTCGTGGCATAGGGCTGCCGGACTGCAGCCCCCTCAAAAATAAGAAAAGAAAGAAAAATAAGAAAGAAAACTGAAAAATAAAAAAAAATATTTTTTTCAAAATTCGCGGACTTCGCGCATGCGCATAGACCGAGTCCCGACTACTGTCGGTCTATGCGCATGCTCAAGGCAGTCCGGCCGTCCCCATAGGGGGACACAAGGAGACGTCTGTGCACTTTTACAGTGCACAGACTCGCCAGGATTATGGGTCGCGTCCGGACTGCAAGAGGAGCAGCAGGGACTCGGGACAGAGCATCTCGTCGGGAAGGAGCATTGGGATCTCGCGTCGGGAAGGAGCATTGGGATCTCGCGGGTCTTCAGTATTGCGCGGGAAGGATGTACGTTAGCTGGATGTATTCAGGTAAGGTGCCTTTTAATTTACAATGTTTATTTGTGTGTGTATGGTGCTTGTGCTTTACTGAGTTTGTGTATGGTGCTTGTGCTTTACTGAGTTTGTGTATGGTGCTTGTGCTTTACTGAGTTTGTGTATGGTGCTTGTGCTTTACTGAGTTTGTGTATGGTGCTTGTGCTTTACTGAGTTTGTGTATGGTGCTTGTGCTTTACTGAGTTTGTGTATGGTGCTTGTGCTTTACTGAGTTTGTGTATGGTGCTTGTGCTTTACTGAGTTTGTGTATGGTGCTTGTGCTTTTGGTAGGGAATGCCTCAGGCTTGAACCCTGTACCCTGTATGCAGGTGTTAAAGACTTGAGTTCCCTACCCACCACCATTTGTAAAAAAATTTCAGATTTTTGCCTCATATTCGATCTGATCTGTTCCTCATAATATCTGTGGTTTGTAAATGTTGCAATGCTTGATATTTGATGGTGTAGTAGTAGCATTGTTGCCTCACAGCTGCAGGTTCTTGGGTTTGATTCTTGGCTGGGGTTCCTTCTTTGTGGGGTCTGTATCTTCTCCCTGTGTTTGTGTGGGTTTGCTTTTGTGTCCTCCCATGTTACAAAGACATGTCTGCATTATTTCTTCCTGGGCCTCTGCTGAAAATTGTTTATTTGTTCCAAGTCAGACTGTCCTGATTTAAAAAATGTTAAATAAAATTGACAGGCATTTGAATTTCAGACTTGAGGGTTTCTGAATGTTTAATTCCTTGCGTATTTGATGGTGCAGTGGTAGTATTGTTGTCTCGCAGCTGTAGGTTTTCTGGTTTGTTTCTTGGTTGGGGTGGCTTCTGTGTGGAGTGTGCATCTCCTGCCTGTGTTTGTGTGGATTTGCTCTGGTGCCCTGCCATTTTACAAAGATGTGTCTGCAGTTTTAATCCCTGCGTCTCTGCTGAAAATTGTTTTTGTTCTGTCCGCAGTAAAATTGACAGGCATTTGAATTTCAGACTTCAGGTTTCTGAATGTTTAATTCCTTGTATAATTGATGGTGCAGTGATAGTATTGTTACCTCACAGCTATAGGTTTTCTGGTTTGATTCTTGGTTGGGGTGGCTTCTGTCTGCATCTCCTCCCTGTATTTGTGTGGATTTGCTCTGGTGCCCTGCCATTTTACAAAGACGTGTCTGCAGTATTAATCCCTCGTCTCTGCTGAAAATTGTTTTGTTCTGTCCGCAGTAAAATTGACAGGCATTTGAATTTCAGACTTCAGGTTTCTGAATGTTTAATTCCTTGCATAATTGATGGTGCAGTGATAGTATTGTTGCCTCACAGCTATAGGTTTTCTGGTTTGATTCTTGGTTGGGGTGGCTTCTGTCTGCATCTCCTCCCTGTATTTGTGTGGATTTGCTCTGGTGCCCTGCCATTTTACAAAGACGTGTCTGCAGTATTAATCCCTGCGTCTCTGCTGAAAATTGTTTTTGTTCTGTCCGCAGTAAAATTGACAGGCATTTGAATTTCAGACTTCAGGTTTCTGAATGTTTAATTCCTTGCATAATTGATGGTGCGGTGGTAGTATTGTTGCCTCACAGCTATAGGTTTTCTGGTTTGATTCTTGGTTGGGGTGGCTTCTGTGTGGAGTGTGCATCTCCTGCCTGTGTTTGTGTGGATTTGCTCTGGTGCCCTGCCATTTTACAAAGATGTGTCTGCAGTTTTAATCCCTGCGTCTCTGCTGAAAATTGTTTTTGTTCTGTCCGCAGGAAAATTGACCGGCATTTGAATTTCCAACTGTTCTTCAGAATACATAGTAGCACAACCTTTTTTTTTTAGCAATTTTCGAAGTTTATAAGATGAATATTTTAAATTTGTCCCTATTTTTGGGACTGTATTCCCCCATTATTGGCTTCGTCCAGGTTTTTGTGCTAAGGTTGACAGCTATGGCAAGAACTGAATTCACTGAATATGTTTGAGGGCTGTATTCCCTCATTACTGGGTTTGTCCAGGTGTTTTGTACTAAGAGGTTGACAGCTATGGTGAGAACTGAATTCACTAAATGATAGCCATTTAAGTTTCAGTCTTCCTCTTTTTTTACAAAGCAGCTGATGTGGCGTAGTGGTATGTTACTCTGACTGTTTTTTGCTCAGGGACCTTGGCAGTAAAATATATGGTGGCAACACAACATTTTATTCTAGCAACTTTCCAAGATTATACAAGCAATGTTTAATGTGTCCCTGTTTTTGGGCTTTTGACCCCCCCCCCCCAATACATTTTGGCTTTTTCCAGTTTTCTTGAGCTGCGAAGTTGAGATGCAGTTGAGTATTGAGTAGATTTTACAAGGAACTGAGAGCTGCAGGGGAATAGAAGTTTAGTGCTTTGCCAAGTTAATACTATAGCATAACAGGCTGTGTACTTGCTTTTGATGCAGAAGGTTGAGGGTTCTACGCCCACAAGGGGTAGGTGCTGCCGTACTGAGAATGTTCTCCTTGGTGAAGATACTAACTATGAGTTCGTTATCAGTTTGCCATCCATTTCCTCTTGCAATATTATTACTAGCTTATCATTTTTTTAATGTAATATAGACAATTTATTCCTGCGGGGCAACAGACACTTTATTTTTCGATGAAACCATGAAATATAAAGGTGATTGCTAGCAGCAACCACTTCATTAGTTACAGATTTCTTTAATGTGGAATTATTTAGATGACTGACTTCAGAGATTGTGCATATTTACTGATAATGGACTGTAGAATTGTGCATATTTACTGATAAAGGTGGACTGTAGAATTGTGCATATTTGCTGATAATGGTGGACTGTGGAATTGTGCATATTTACTAATAATGGTGGACTGTGGAATTGTGTATATTTACTAATAATGGTGGACTGTGGAAGTCTGAGTAGACTTTTTATGATAAATGTTCTCAACTGGGCAGTTTTGCCATTATGGGTGCATATGGTTTGTTTCATTGCTTACTGGAAAAAATGTTCAAAACAAATTTAAAACATCCTGTAACAAGTGTACTGTATCGTACAAGGAATATAATTTTAGTACAATGAGGAAGGTGTATCAAAGAGCACATGTATGTTTCATATGCAAGGAGCCTATGATTCGAAAACAGCCCAAAATTAATCTTTATCTGCCACTGGCAAAATGTATTTTCTTTGAATGTGGGTTTCAATGCTGTTTCAATGAATGTGAGTTTCAAGGGCAGAGAAGTTTTAATGCTAAGTTTTCATTGTGAGACTGCATTGCTTTGTTTAACAGATGACTTAGTGTTTGTGCTGTAAAATACAAAATAAAACTTTCAAATGAAGTCCAACTCATCATAGAAGTAAAGCAGTATGCACATTAGTGTTTATGGTAAATGGAGTGAAATAGCCAAGTATAATGGTTCATTGGAATGGCTGCAGAGGTTCCATTCAACCATTATTTTGTCAGGGGGGGAAGGGCAGCAAACTCAGACAGGCCCAGCTGAACTATACCTCCCAACTGTCCAGATTTTCAAAGAATGAATAGATTTTTGCTTCTTATTTTTGGTTTGTTCATAAAATTTGTAGTTTTAATTCCTAAATGATTTGCCAGAAGTCACTCTAAGTTTCAGACTTCATAACCTTCAGAAAAATGCATGTTAAAGTAAGAGCTGTTCTATCAACTGTCTCAATTTATACAAGAGCAATTTTTAGTACTGTTTATATGTGCCCCCAATATATTTGGCCTTGTTCAGATTTACTGCATTAACAGGTTGAGAGGTACATGCAAATAAATTGCTTTATAGAATTAGGCATAGCCAACCTCTCAACTGTCCCCAATTTTTGGCTCAAAATGTTGCTCTTCCCCCCTTATAATCCCTCCGCAAAATAGCAATTTTGGAAGAAAACATGGAGGGTTTACAATTAAGAAATAACTGTAATAATCAAAGTTATAGATTACTTGAAATGCATGTAGATTCTTTTATATTTTGTCAGCTGCTCAAGGTAGCAGTACTAATATTAAAGTGTCCCTTCTTTGACAGGTAGCAGCTGTATTGTGTGTCTATTTTATATTTTTGCATCACGTTTTTGTCCATTTTTCATAAAATTGTGTTTTTTGGCAAATTAGTGATATCACTAAAGACTGAAGTTAGAAAATGACAGACATTTGAGTTTCAGATTTTATACCCTTCAGAAAATTCATACTAATGCAAGACCTATTCTATTATCTTTCTAAGTTTATTAGAGCAATATTTAAAAATTGTCCTTATTGTTGGGCCTTTGTCCCACTTCTGTGTATGGCTTTGTCCAGATTTCTTGCTCTTGAGGTTGAGAGGTATGACAAATGTGTCAGGGCCATCACAGTCAGCCAGTGAGATTTCAAATTGTGACATGCTTGTTGCACCCCACTCCCCCATGTAGTGACTCTGGATGTGTCCAAGCAAGGCAAGGAGTAGTTGTATCTACCTTGGATGGGGAGGACACACTGCATAAGTACTACAGTGGCTTTTCATCTGTCCTTGATTTTGCAGAATGGTCTGGTTTCTGTCATATTTTTGTACTGTTGATTTATGCTTATTACTCAGTGCCTGTTGCTCTGTGTTTTTAAGTAGCAATGCTTTAATGACCATAAGGTAAGCTTGTCTGAGATCGTAAGATGCAAGTAAGCTTTAATAAGCATACTGTTAAAGAATTGCCAACATTGAAAGCCTTTCTGTTGTTGCCATGCAGAGAATACTTGACTAGATAATGTATAAGCCTTGGGTATTAAAGGACAGGATTCCATTATTTTAAAAAGCTCATTACACTTGTTGGAGACTTCCAGTCATCTCTACAGACTTTACCCGTAAACTAAACAGAATGCCAATCATGTGTGGTCCATAACCTGTACAGTAATCCTTTAAGCAATGTATCTTGAGCTTGTTTCTTGTTTGCTTTTCAGTTTTCACTTTTATCATGTTTTCCCAATGAAACAAGTTGTCAGGCAGCAGGTCTTTTTTGGATAAGAAACATTTTTACAAGTGGGGGCATCACATAGATTTCTACTTTCAGCATGTTACTTGGTACTTTAATAAAGCTGAATATATTATAATTAGGACTGCAGTGCAAGGAGAAGTGGTTTGAGTTGAGTGCTTCTGGTTTTTCTTATACTTGATTTTGACTGGCATTCCAGTAATGTATTTAAAAAGTAATTTATTTTATAATTAGGACTGCAGTGCAAGGAGAAGTGGTTTGAGTTGAGTGCTTCTGGTTTTTCTTATACTTGATTTTGACTGGCATTCCAGTAATGTATTTAAAAAGTAATTTATTTTTTCATGCCTCACAACCTTTTGTTTCCATCTAGATATTAAGTAAGCTGTCATGCAGCCAATGCATTGAAATATTTTTATTCTTCTACACTTATTTTTGTCTTGATTGGACTTTCATAATGATGGTTTGCCACCCAGGGCAGCGTATTTAATTAAAGTTAGTTTTTTGTGGTTTTGTGCATAGCTCCTCCCCTTTCTGGTTGACCCCCCCTTGACCCCACCCATTCAGCTGTCTCCTGCAGCCCCCCTGTGATTTGAAGTCACCAGCCGCCACTGCAGTCAGAAGGGCATGTGTCTGTATCTTACTGTCAGACAAACTTAGACAGCCTTTGGCTTACCAGTTTTGTAGATGACTGCAAAATATGGACAGTCATTGAATCCAAAAACACTATTGATATACTGCAGAAACTATTACTGCCCAAAAAAGTGATTTGTGCCATAGCCATGGAAACACACTACACAAATACAAAATCATAATTTTCCCTTTTGAAAAGCAAATACTCAAGCTAACTACAATATTGCTAGCACACATCTTTGAGTACACCCACTGGTACATGATCTGGGTACTGTACTCACTTACACAGTAATCAGAATATTGACCATCCTGTGTCCACAGTGGGAACAAATCCCTTGTATGTTGCACAACTTAGAAGTATGGGCAAACCATCCACACCAAAGGACATTATCATGCCATTGAAATCTGCCCCTCATCACACCAGTGATTGAGTACAATGCACCCTTTTGCATGTACCACACCACACATGTGTAACAGCTGGAGCAGCCCCAGAGTTTTTGCACAATGAAGATAAATGGTGTAAACAAGTCATATGCAGAAAGATTTAAAGCTCTCTCACTGTATTATATCTGAACAGACTACTAAAGATCAATCTTTGTCTGGCCTACAGAACACCATGCAATCTGTCCTCAATGGCAATGTTACACTTTAACACAAACTACACAAGGGTCACTCACTCCAAGGATGTTAACCTAGCATCTCACATAATAAATCATGTTGGAGAGATAGATACATCTGTCAGACACAACCCCTTTTCTGGAACGTGCTTGTCATTCACATAAAGCAAAGGCCTTTCCTGATGTTCAAGTGCAATATGTAAATGAATAGTTAAGTATGGGTGTACTCCTGGTGTTGTGCACATGTCTCTCATGTATAGCAGCAGTTGGTATTAGATAACATAGCATAGGCACATCCCTGTGTTAACATTGTTCACATTCCTATTGAAAATTGTGTAAGAGATGGGATGGAGCCAAGATGCTCTACTAAAAGCAACATATTTTCAGAGCTCTCTTAAACTATTACAAAATACAGGAAAATAATTATTCTTACTTAATGAAACATCAAATTTTACTGATAATTATCTAATATTCAAAACCTGTGACTTTGGTGAATTTTTATAGATATTTTCTTGTCAAATTATACTGGAGACTTTTATACCTTGAGAAAATGAGAAAATGAGGAGCACTAAGAACTCACACTCTGAAACTTTTCTGAAGAAAAGAACTGCAGCTGGTATCAACTACTTTATAGGAACTGTCACTAAAAATGGATAACTTCAAAGAAAACCTAGAAAATCTCAAAGAAAGCTGCCAGAAGCAAACAGATGCACTTAAAGAAATGGTCCAACAGCATCAGTTAAATAACTGGCATAGAGACATCCTTATCTGATATAGATGGGAGATTAACAAAAGATGAAACTCAAACTGAATTCCTTCTTAAACACAATATCTTGCTTTTCAACAAAATAGATGATTTGGAAAACAGGGAAAGAAGGACAAATATTAAAATTTTTGAATTACTGAAAAATGTGAATATGAGGACATTATCTCTTGTTTTTTAAATACTTGGATACCAGAAATGTGAAACTTACAGGAAAGCATCTCATAGGGAATTGAAAGAGCACATAGAGCAATAGGGAAGCCACTACCAACATTACCTTCATTACCTACCAGATCAATTGTAGTACAATTCTTGTCTCATTTAGCAAAGAACTAGTGCTCAGAACTGCCTGGAGAAAAAGTCACTTGAAGTGCAAGCAGAGCCAGATTACATTTGGCAATGACTATTCTACCAGAGTACTTGATCTGAGGAAGAAATGCTACTGCTTATAAAACTACTCAAGCAGAATAACATCAAAGCACAACTAACCTATCTAGCAAAAATTAAAATCACTCCGGCTAATGAAGTGAGAACCTTTAACAACATAGAAGAAGCTTCCCTTTTCATCCAAAAAATAACATAATAATTATACTGGAGGAAATGGATTGTTCTTCTCCTTCCTTAAAAAGATCCTTGGAAAAGAATACTTGGTTGGATGTTAAAAAGAAGAAACAAAAGACAGTCTCCACAACAGCTAATAATGTCAATTCTCTCAAAGCATCAACTTCTAGATAATTTATGTATTATTATGTCATAATATATTGCATTTAATTCTACTTGATTTGGTCATCATTAGCAAATATCAAGTTCAAAACCTATTATTAGGAACATGATTGACAGATGCATTCATCCTATTACTATTGGAAACAGGTATTTAACATTTAACATTTCTAAATAACTTGTTTATATTTAGTATCAATCTCCAAATACTGAAACAAATATTCTCAATATTTTTATATCCATGCTACCTAACATAAATAGCAATAACTTTGCAAGCTTTATAAACAGATAGCATTTTATTAAAAAAGTTTAAAATGAATATGTGCTTTTTAATGTTAGTAGAGGTTATTTTATATTTAACCAAGTACTGCCATAAGAAGTAACATCTATCACAATGATTAGCATAATGCTTGTTCTCACTGATTTTAACTTGTCACTTCTATGAAGTATCTAGTTTATTGTTTCATCCGTATTAGAGAATTTAAAATATGTTTATCATACACATAGAAATCCAGCTATTACATGTATTCAGAAAGCTGGAAAGGGGAAAGGAAAATATTCCTACACCATACTACTAACCTGCAATTTAAACATTAATTTACTGTTCTGCTGCTTAAAGTGTGTTTTTCAAGAAAATAGAAGTGATTATTATACTGTTTTCATCCTTTTAAGAACTGATAACTGTAAATGAAGGGGACAATCTCTATTGCAATTTTCAGCTTTTTTTTACTTTAAAGTTTCATTTACTTCATAAACTTCATTTTCAACTTTTTTGTTTCTTTTTCACTCAAAATTAAAAGATTCCAATTCTAGCAAAGAGATGAACCTTTTACATACCCCGTGAAGCTCCACAAGCTTCTGTGTAGTTCATTTGCTTGCTCACTGCTTAGTAGTTTAGGCTGAGGTCTCCTTCACTGTTATGAAAGGAAGTAAGGGAGAATTTTTTAGCAAATATACTTCCCAATCACACAGTAAATATTTTGGTCCCCATACAAAGTAAATAGCATCTAGATGCATCGGAAACACTAATAGAAGTAAATTTAATAATTATAAACCATTTATAGTTAGATTGGATAAATAAGTACTTATTTAATAAACTATAAGCAGCAAAAACTCAAGATTTAATTAAAATGAATAGAGAAGCACAGCATATAAGTGCTTCATATAATTACTTTATGATTATCTGCATTTAAAGAAACAGTACATTGAAAACTATGCCTTTTTTAATAGACTCATTTATACATTTTGCTGAATATTAATAATTATATTGTAGAATGTTGTCTATTATAGTTTATAGTGATACACAGAGGAATCCCTGTACTTAATTAAAAATGAACAGTAATATGTACAACATAGAAAATGTTTTGGAGTAACTAGGTGTATGTAGTTGTAAGTTGTAGTAGAGTAGAATATTAAACTGTCAGTGTGACATCTATTTTAGCATATTTGTTGCGAAAGACAGGGGCAATCAATGTAGTTTTAGATCACAGCTTATAAAATTACTGTTTCCAGAAGGTTACACCTTGTTCTAATGTAATTCCAGTAACTGATTTTGTATATATATATATATATATATATATATATATATATATATATATATATATATATATATTTATGGGTCTACTTCATTTGATCGAAAGACCATTTGACCTAAACCCATTTGACTGAAATTTCATTTGATCGAAAACCAGTATTCAAGGCATAAAACTGGGATTTGTCCCCCTCCCCAATGTCATGTGGCCCTGCAGTTGGTATATATAGTTAGGGGTGTGTGGGGGTGCAGCTCCCCATATTGGGGGGGTGAAGCCCCCACCTAGTTTCCTTTAAAAGAAGAAAATAACACAAAATGTACAGATTTTAAATGAAAATAAGGTGCTGCACCCCCCACACCCCCTAACTATATATACCAACTCCAGGGTTGCACGACATTGGGGAGGGGGACAAATCCATGTTATTTGCCTTGAATACTGATTTTCAATCAAATGAAATTTCGATCAAATGTGTTTAGGTCAAATGGTCTTTCGATCAAATGAAGTAGACCCATTATATATATATATATATATATATATATATATATATATATATATATATATATATACCTTTTTTTCCCAAATTATCTATTCTTGCACATTTTATAATGTATGTGTTCACAGTAAGGAAGATTAATGGTTACTTCTTATTTACTTGGTTGTTTTAAGTATGTATGCACACAACTAATAGGATAGCTGGGTAAATTTGTCTGTTAATAACTTAGTAGATTTCTATAAGGGAGTAGATATTTATTTTATGCATTCATTGCACAATATATAGAAATCATTTAGTCATAACATGAGATGGTATTAACAAGTTTTGTAAATAACTTCAGTTACTACTTTTCTCCTTTGAGTTTATTCAGGACAGCTGATGTATACTTCATGGTATTATTATAAAAGGCAGGCTCTTCCTATAGCTATTTACTGAACTTCTAATTTGTCTTGTTCATCATGGACACTTCACATGGGTGTATGCCACAAAACAAAATTGATAAAAGTAATATCTAATTGTTTCCACCTGTTAATGAGAAATTTAAGTAAAACTGACAATAGAAACTGATTGGGAAGTAAACTGCTAGCAATATAGTAATAATGTCCTTTGGAAATATAGATTTTATGTATGTAGGATAACTGAATAGAACTACATATTGAACAAGAAAGATCAGGAAAGTTTTGATATTTAGAAACACATACTTATGAAAGGGCCAATGTCTACGTTTCCTTGCTAAACACATTGATATAATAATAACTATTAATACTGTTAAGTGGTTGTGCTGCGGTAGCGTTGTCGCCTCACAGATAGACGTTGCCCGTTCGATTCTCAGTTAGAGCATCTTCTGTGTGGCGACATGCGTGAACGGGCATTCCTTCTTTGAAGGTTGTGCGTTAGGCCTGGCAAGCCAGCACGTAAAACTCTACTGCCAATCATTAGCGGACTGGAATTTCCGCTGTGGTGACCCCTAACCGGGAAAAGCCGAAAGACACAAACAAACAAACTGTTAAGTAATATTCAAAAAAGCTTAATATATGTTTGCTAATGTTGAAAGTTCTGGGTTTATGGGAATTATTGATTCTGTTGTACTCATGTTAGGAAATATTAAACCCAAGTTGTTTTATGGTAATATATTCTTATAATCAATGGTGATTTTTATTATTATTATTATTATTATTATTATTATTATTTTTTTTTTTTTATTTTATTTATTGTGTGTTCTCATTTACTATTGAATACCTTAGACAAAACAATAGGTCTGTAAGTCAGGTATACATCTGTTCCTTCTAGTGTAACACATAAGAAGGAAAATGGTTGGATCTTTTTCCAATAATGATCTGTAATACCAGTTATAATCTTGTCAAAATACTAGTCATAAGAAGATAAGACTAGAGTACAAGTCATAAGATAGCTTATCAATTCTTTATAAAGTATACATAAAGATTTCTAATGACATTCAGTTTGTTTTAATAATGAATTCAAATTTAGAGTAGTGAACTTTGTAACATAAGTATATTTAAATTTGATTGCTGAAATTATATTTGTGCTATCTCATCTTATAGAAAATGTGTTAACAATTCTCTGTTAATTTTTTTTTAGAGTTCAAAAGGGAGTGTGTCATTTTTTCTTTGAGGATAGAAACTTAGTCCAATGGATCAATGCTTATCTATTTGACTAAGAATGTAATCCTTTCATGGTTGAAATGGAAATATATTATTCCTAGATTTAATATGCTTTATATGAGATTTTTTTAAATGTATTTTTCTAGGCCAGTTTTAGCACTCATTAAGCATTTGAAAGTAAAGGAAACTGGTTTGAAAGTCACATCTGCATATATTAATATCTGTCTAACATATGATTTGAGAGAGAGATATTGGGTGATGAGGAAAATATAATATATTCAATCTATAACATCATCTAAAATCTCGCATGGATTTTTTACTTTTATTTTTAAACATTAATGGATTGAACAACCCAAGAAAGAGATCAAACTTAATAAGATATTTAAAACTGAATAAAGCGCAAATGTTTTTTCTCCAAGAGACACATTTCAGCACTAAAGACAGCAAAACAGCAATATATGGAACCCAAATGATTATTTAATTTTAGCTCATTCCTCTTATAAATCTAAGACAAGATGAGTTATGATACTTTTGAAAAAAATATTGTTAACCCACAAATCAATCATAAATATTAAGATAAAGAATTCCTTATATCCTTTGTTATATTAAAATTTAATAATAGAATCTAGACCTTAGTAAATCTTTATTGATTTCTGGGAGGGTATATATTATAAGATCAACTGTTCAAAACAGCAAACACCCTTACCACAACACATCTTAATGGAAACACTAAATCTTGAATGGCCAGAACGCGCTGGGCCAAAAAAAAAAAAAAAACAACAAACAAAATTAACTGGGTGGCTTTGCCCCCCCCCACACCCCCCTACTTAAATATACCAACTCAGAGATCACACTACAGTGGAGGAAATGGCAAAGGTCTGACAATGGCCCAGTGATTTTTTTTCCCCTGGGAAAAAAAAATCACAGTTCTGACCATTCTAGATTTAGTGTTTCGATTAAGATGTGTCAAGGTAAGGGTGTTTGCTATTTTTAACAGTCGATCTTATAATATAGACCCTATCTGAGCATGGGTGTGGGAACATCTAAAAATCATTTGGATTTAATTTTCAATAATTATAAAGAAAATTTAATATTGGGGGGATTTAAATTGTAGTTTGGACATCTCAGAAACCACTAATAAAAGTCCTTTGCATCAAGAAGTGATCTGAATCACTTAATTTATTTTGACACCTTTAATATAAAGCAATACAATTCATTTAGGTTCTTTCATCAGGATTATACATTTGATACTCAGACTAGAATATATAAAATATATGTTACACAAGATTTAAATACAAAAATGTCATACTTCCCCATACTCTCTTGCTCCATTTTGGATCATAATTCACTTTCTCTGAAGCTTCAAACTGACTATAAAAGATTAATTGTTTCTACAAGAATCCCATCCCACATCACAAAACATAAATAATTTAAACCTTGGTTAGCTTCTGAGCTCTAGTTCTTTCTTGAAACTAATTATACACCAGAGATTAATATCACAATTTTATGGGACTCATTAAAGTCTTATATATATATATATATATATATATATATATATATATATATATATATATGTGGTAACACTTTAGCATGGTACAAAATTAAGTTTAAAGAATGGGAATCAGAGCTAAAAAACATATAATTTCAACTGCTAATAAACAATTCCAACAGTTTAGCAAACATGTCTATTGATAAAAAAAGAAGAATTAAATAAAAAGTACACTGAAATATTAACACATAAAACTAACTTGGTATTTGAAAAACTAAAAATGAACTCTTACTCTTACTCTGCTTCACCTAAACATTTGCACAACTTATCAGTGAGAGCTAAATGTCAATCAAAGACTAAAGGTATTTTAAACATACTTCATAAAGGAGAAAAAAGATAGTATCTGATATAAGAGACATTCTTGATGCCTTTAAACATAATTTCTCTGAGCATTATAAATCAAACACTTCAATGGATAGCTTCTCATATTTGGATTCAATTGCTTCTAATTCTAAGAAAAGTGCAGAAAAAATAAAATCATACCTTCAAAATGAAATAACATATCAATAAGTCAGAGACAATATTAAAGAAAGTAAGTCTAATAAAGCACCTGGAATTGATGGTATAATTATAGAAATGTATAACCCCCCCCATCTATTGTCTCTTTTTTTCACAAAACACTAATTGAAGTACTGACACAGGATATCATACTACCTTTTTAGAAATATTCTTTAATTACTCAAATTATAAAAGAAAATAAAGATCCCAAGCACTGTAGCTCTTATAGATCAATAACCCTGTTAAATAATGATTATAAACTATTTATGTCCATACTAGTTAATATAATAAAAATTCCACTATCACAGACAATAGATGAAGATCAAACTGGGTTTATAAATAATAGACACACATATGATAATATTAAAAGAATACTAACCCTCTATGAAATATTAAATAGAGAAATCAAGAAGGTCTAATAATTGGTTTAGATATAGAAAAAATATTTGACTCATTAAATTGGAATTATTTATTTAAAGCATTAATTTTATTTGATTTTTCTCCTTGCTTTAATTCACTTTAATGAACATATATAAAAACAATCTAGCTTACATATATAAAATTAGGCCCATTTACTTCGGAGTCCATTCTTATAACTAAGAGCACCAAACAAGGTTGTCCCATGTCCTCAGTTCTACAGCTATTGAAATTTTTGCCATGTTATTAATGAATGATCCAAACATAAAAGGTGCAGAAATATAACGTCATTATACTTCTAAGATAATGTTATTCAGAGACGACATATTGCTCATTTTATCTAATTATAAAACAAATCTAAATGAGTTAGATCTATTAATAAAGATGTTTTATTCAGTCTCTGGTTTACATTTTAATAAACAAAAATCAAAATTCTTGTTTTTGAATATAAAGAAAAAAATACAAGATGACAAAAATCACATTATTGGTAACCAAGTACCTAATTTTGATTATTTAGGCATTATTTTATGCACACTATTGAAGAAGCAATAAACAAGAATTATAAAAACATTATAAAAATAATTGAAATACATACAGAAGCATGTAATAAAATGTTTATAACTTATGAGGAGAGATTACAACTAATAAAAATTATACTTTTATTATATATCTCACAAGCCATATCTATGATCCCAGAGAGAAAATTTCTTAAAAACGTAAACTCTCTTTTGTTAAAATTGTTATAGTTTCCAAATAAAAATAGAATAGCTTTTGCTCATCATATTAGACCTTGGGAACAAGGAGGAATTACATTTCCTGATATAGAACCATATATCAAGGCCTCTGTAATTAGAAGTATTATAAATTGGGTAGACCCCAATTATACTTCAAACTAGAACTGCTTACATTTAACCATATTATTAAATAAAAGCCATTCTTCAGTTAACTTTCCACTAATCAATCAATTTAATAAGTTATAGTATACCCTATGTTTAGTATACAATATAATATAGCAAAACCTACTAAATTAAATTCCATTAATTTTATATTTAATATATTCAGGAAATTTATTAACATGAATATACAGGTAAAGAGTTGGTTTGAGACATTGATTCCCTTTAGTATTACAAAAATATATACTGACAAATTGCATAGAAACACTTTAAATATCTGGGAATCTAAAAACGTCATATGTTGGCAGCATTGTATGAATGAACATAAGGTACTAGATAGACAAGACATTGTAATACAATCTAATCTCAAGATTGGCTATTTCTACAACGTGTCCTGTCATATCCTATGATTTATGCAGAATAATTGATACTTCTTCTTTCTAAAGAAAATCAAAGTTTGTCACCTATTTACATGAAATTGTTTACAGCAATTTCAACTTGAATAACATCACCTCAGGTCGGTACAAAATATTAATAACATATAAAACAAAACCTCAAGAAAAATAATGGCATTATATTAATAAGGGGTATTCCTTATTTTTAACTACAGAAATTAAAAATAATCTTGTGCTTTCTGCTAAATTAACCTCTTGATCACAACATTGGATAATTTATACCAGGAAATTTTTCCACAGAACATTCCTAACACCAGATAAAGTAGCCGAGTTTAATACTTCTAGTAATGTTTTATATTGAAGATGTTCTCAAGCATGCAGGGCAGACTAGAGACATATTTTTTATGAGTATAAAACAATTCTGGAGTGATATTAATATTTTTTTGCAAGCTCTATTCACAAATGTATTTATATTATCTAATTCTTTAGTGCTATTGAATAAAATTGAAGGTCCTCATTTGAAGAAGGGCAATCTTTATTTATTGTGGACCATTCTAGCAGTTGCTAGAAAGTGCATAACAAGGAAATGGAATTTCACTTCACTACCATGCATTGGAAGAATTTCTGTCTTTAATGAAAGAGACAGCACAGGTACTAAATGTACTAAATCTTACTGGCAATCTATGATTGGATTGTGCCTCCCTGAGTATTGAAAATGTTTTTCTTAATTGTATGTTAGTCCATGCATTTTGAATCAAACTGTTTTCATTTATTGATTTTTTTCCTGCAAGCCAAATGTAAATAGTGTATATAGTTATTTATGTATTACAATTTAGATTATGTTGTATCTAAAATAAATAAAAAAAGGAAATTATGTAAGTCAGGTTAAATATGGCTAGGCTTTTATGAGATCTTGGGTCTTTAGCCTAGTACTCCCCTATGTAGTTATAAACCTATGAAGTTCAATTGTATCCTAGGTACAGTTATAGTATGACTATACAGTGCCATGGATGTACCAGTATATCACGTGAGTATTACCACTTGATAATTTAAATGAACACATATGCATGCATATCAGGACTGCAAGGTAGTATAACATTTTCCATGACAATGTCAGGGTGATAGTGATCGTGAGGCAAATGCCTTGGGTTTTAAATGTGCTGATGGAAAGTGTGTGCCATGTATTGTTTGATATGTGAACAATATCACAGTGACAGCCTCCTCACACATTGAAATTGTCTTTGCAGTGTTGGAATTTTTGTGCACATGAACATAACTGATGTATTGCAAAGATTGTCGTATAGTGCTGTATCATTCATTATGATGGATCAGTTCTGAATTCACACATGAATTGTCAGATTCATGCAATACACAGCTGTGTGTAGGGAATCTACTCATACTAGTGTGTTCTTTTAAGTGTTGTTATGCATATGGCTGATACCTATATCATCCAGGGATGCTTTACTAAAGTGTATCAGTTTTGTCACAAGTCTTGTCGACCATACATAAGTATTCTTTGTGATGCATAGCCATTAGGAGTTGAGACTGACAACTTCCTTTCAAGGTGTTCTACAAGATGCATGTGTGATAAGCCTTTCTCTGATGCATCCAGTAGATTCACAGCTCATTGAGAATATTGACGGCATGGGTTACATAAGTGAAGGTGTGGAATGTGGCATATGTGTCATGCAAACCTTTCAACTGGGCAGGATAGCCCCTAATTTAAGCTACAGGTGTAACACTGTCCTCCTAACACCTCCAAAATATTTTCATTTTTGAGGAATGTGTGTTGAATTCCCCTTATGTATCACTGAGAAATCAATGCAGTTGTACAAGTTCCTGCAGAACATGTATAATACCTGACATTCATAGATTTTATGTCAGTTTCACAGATTAATGGTGGTATTAATTTAAAATTATCCATGCTTGTTGCTGCTTCTGTCTAATGTTGCCCATAGCACAGCCCTATTGCTTTGTGTTTCTGATTGGTTGAGATCTATGCTTACATTTCAGTCATATTTAAGCAGCTCATTTTGCACATCTTCACAATACACACACCCTCCTATTGTATATACCGCCTCTGCTAAATGTCTTCTACAGTTATCATGTCAGGATATTTATATCATAACCAATCATCTCCATTGATATGTGACCTTATGTGACAGTCACATAACATATACTATAATGTGTGATGATATAAATAAAATACTTGTACAGAAGGTGTAAACAGCAGTATATGCAGTGCTATGTAGATATGTGTGCAATGTTATGCTACTGACTTGTCTTTGGAGTGTGCGTATATTGACATTCCTTTATGTGGTGCACATTACCATGTATCACATGCCTTCATCCTCTTTTTTCATTCCTAACATTTATGTCTGTGGCCCTTTCCAGTACTCACACTTCCTCAGACTATTGTATTTAAAATACAATCTATGTACCCTTGTTAATCACCACAAAACCTTTATTATAGTATGGCAAAACCATGTAGTGCACATTGCACTGTGTGTACATTTTTATAATGTATGACTACTGCTGTCATTACAGAAATTTAGTCCTGGTGATCATTGTGGCTGCTCACTCAATTATGTAGAACAAGTTTGCATGTAGGTAAACTTCTCTGCTTGTTCTATGTGCGTTCATGCTGCTTTGCATGGTTTCCTTGTTGGCAACACTGTTGCTGGCTATAAAACCTCACTTATATCCATGTAAGCGTGATGAGCAGCATGCATATGCAATTAGCATTTTTGCTCATCATGCAAAAACATAAACTCCACGGAAACTTTGCATGAAGCCTACATGGAGTTTATTGAATCTCTGGATCAGACTATAAAAGAATTGTAATCTATATTTAAGCATTGTAAAATCTGCCAAAGAAATTGTATTGTTAAATTACCTTTTACAACCTTTCTCAGCAGTGACAGGAGAATTGTATTTTTTTCTCTTATGTAGTATAGAAAAATATATAACTCGATCTTCCTAGGAAAAATGCAGTAATTATGTGATGATATATAAAGTTGTTTCTGACTCAAAATGGCAGTAACAAGTTTGTCTGCTGTTTTTATTTTATATGAGAAAACCAAGTTAAGTATGTCTGGCTCCTGAGAAAAAAGATAGTAAGCTAAAATATTTATGCACAGCCGGAAGTGTGCAAAGTCAACCATGGTGAGACCTTGCTTTGGAATTCATTTATGTAAGTTATTGTTTTCCTTTTAAAAATTATTTCTGTTCAAATTTATTTTCTGTTATTTGTGCAAATATATTTACCTATGCATATTTAATTTTTATAAGCACTGCCTAACATATTTATTTTCTAAGTAAAGTTTCTTTTTAATGCACTTTTAATTCCCACCCACCCCCACTTCCTCTACTCTTATACTTCACATACTCCTCCCACCAATACTTCAGCCAATCACAAAGTAGACCCTACATTAGCCTATCCTACATCTAACCCATCCCCAAACTCCTAATCTACAAACATGACACTCACAGGATCACACGCTAGCCACAATCCTCATGAGTAATATAACCATTCTCCGTATCCTAACATTAACACACCATCACACCTCTTACTTCACCACACTTACAGCTACCTATATGGCCCCAACAAAACATACCTCCACACATTATCCTCAAACTCCTCATTATAGCCTACACATATCCCCAAGCCTACACCATCACACCACTATAGCACTTAACCCAATCAGATTCCTCTCAAACATTCCTAAGGCACCTTCTACAATCAAACATATTACCATCCTATATAAGCTCACAAAACTCTTTAACCACATAAATCACCAGCTGATTCTAGCAGGAAACATACACCCAAATCCAGGGCCTAAAACAATACAATCACCCACAGTTAACTCATCCCTCTCCTCTAGCTATCTACCCATTACTAGACCAAAAACCACCCGATTAATTCTGAGCTTAAATATTCATAGCATTAACAATAAAGTACACTTACTGCATGCTTTGATTTCTACCTAGTCCCCTGATATACTATGCCTTACTGAAACCTTGTTAAAGCCCACGGCATCTGACAAGTTCCTTCCTACCGGATACAATGTCCTGTGTCACAACAGTCTGCATAAAAAGGGGGAGTGGTAGTATTACTCTATAAAAAATAACCTAAACATTACCAGTATCAATCTTCAAACCCACCCTTTAATAATATAGAACTCCTCCTAAGCTAAACTCAAACTTAGTGACAAAAAATCAATCAATATTATCACCGGCTACATACAACCAGGTAATAGTACCCCTACATTTGAAGCCTTCTCACAATGGACAGGTCAGAACTTGTCCCAGGAAGTTATCATCCTTGGTGATTTCAATATTGACTGGAACACATGCAATGCCAGAAAGCCCACTAATTATATCAACCTGTATAACTACTTTCAAGTCATCCAGTCTTACACTAGATTAGGAAATTCAAGAAACAAAGAAAGCCTCCTAGACTGGTTCCTACTAAATAAGACTAACACCTCTTACCAAGCAGATGTTCTTCCCGATACACTCAGTGACTACCAAACAACCTTCCTACTAAAATTCAAGACCCAGAACTACTTTACTCCCTTATTACAAACAACAAGGGTCACAAAAAACTTCAACCCCAACAAATTTAAACTTGAGCTAAAACAGCATAACTGGAAGATACTAAGAGTACTACCCCTAGAAGAAGCTGTAACCCACATCAATAATACTTTCCTAAAAATTCTAAATGCCCATGCACCAGCTTGTACTCCAAAACTCAACGTGAAGACAGCCCCCTGGATTACCAAAGAAACTAAAAACAAAACTGCAGTAAGGAACAAAGCCTGGAATCTCTGGAGAGCTACTAAAACTCTAACACCTAAGGAACAATGCCAAAAACTTAGGAATGATACTAAAAAAGCAATCCTTCCAGATACTAAAAATTACTTCCTACAGCTACAAAACAGGCACCAAAACAATCCCCAAAAATTCTGGGCAGGAATAAATAAATTACTCCACCCCGGCAAACCTTCCACCCCATCTCCTACCTCTACTAGTGAAATCACAAATATACCAGATACCTTCAGCAAATGCTTTATAGAAATTATCTCCAGCCTTATTCAAAAACTGACCACATCCACCACAAATAGCCCTGAACCTATAAAAAAAACTAACACCATCTTCCAATTTTAGCACATCCCTACTCCTATATCAAAACACTCCTAACCAAACTTAAACCTACTACACTAGCAGCTGATGGCATCCCTGCTGAATACCTTCAATTGGCTGCCAATTAACTTGCCTTCCCAATATCCATCCTCCTAAACAGATCTATCTCAGAAGCCGTTATTCCACCTATCTGGAAGACTTCCTATGTTATCCCCCTCCACAAAGGTGGTACTGCCACAGACCTCTCTATCACCCCATTGCCATCCTCTCCACTAGCTAAAATACTTGAAAAATGCTTATCACCAACTCATGCCATACTTTCTCACCAACCAACTTCTCTCTCCGACCCAACATGGATTTCAGCCTGCTCACAGCACCAGCACAGCCTTACTTTCTTTCACAAATATCATCAATTAAAACAAACACAAAGGCTATCTAACATCTGCCATATTTTTGGACCTGTCAAAGGCCTTTGATATGGTCAACCATCCTAAACTACTTCAAACCTTACTGACCTGGGTCTTAATACCCATGAATTGGCCTGGTTTAGGAATTACCTACAAGGAAGGCAGCAAACAGTTAAATGGGACAACAACCTATCCTCACTATGACCTTTCACCACAGGAGTCCCACAAGGGTCCATTCTAGGACCCCTCCTATTCTCCATTTTCAGCAATAATCTTCACAGCATCTGTCAAGATGCAACTGCCATACAATACACTGATGACTCAACACTAGTCTGTACAGCCAGAGATCCCCATGAACTCCACACCAATGCCCAAAATGTCTTCCAAACAATCAAAACCTGGTTTCTTAACAAAAAACTAATGCTAAATCCCCAAAAAAGACAGTCTACTGTTATTTAGTTCAAACAAATCAACCACAATACCCAACACATTTAATATTGTGTCCAGGGATGGGACTATTATCTCCCCAGGCACTCATACTAAACTGCGAGGAGTGATCATTGATAATAATCTCAAATTTGATCTACATATAAATCAAACCATTAAAAACATCCACATAAAACTGGGCAGTCTATATAACAATAAATTATTTCTAACCCAAGCTGCCAGGACAACTATTGCTCAAACTCACTTCCTCTCTACTCTGTTCAACACATTGCCCATTTTCACAAACTTACCCAAAACAGAAATGGCCAAGCTGAATACCTGCTACAATCAAATTGCCAAATTTGCCACCAGTACACCCTACCGATCCCACCCCTGCCATTCCCTCAAACAACTTGACTGGCTTGAATGTCCCAATCTTCTAACCTTTCATCTGCTTTACTTTGTACACAAAGTAATACTACTTCCAGAAAAAAACCCAGCACTGGCCAACCTACTAACATTATAAACTAACCCTAGACAACTACATTCTAGTGATAAAACACTGATCAAGGTTACCAAGAGTAAAAACACAGCATGGGACTCCCACTTCCCTAATTATATAGGTAAAACTTGAAACTCCCTACCCTCAGCAATTACTTCAACAGTCTCAAATGTTACATTTAAAAGACTCCTCAAAGACCATCTAAAACACACATGGATATGCTTATGTTCACCCCCAGTCTAAACTCACCAATCATCCCATCCCTCTTCTCTAATCTACTAGTCTTTCTGAATTTTATCTCTAAGAGGAGCTTCAGCTTTTTATTTCTAGCCTCATCATTGTGTCACTTCTAAACCTGGCCTTTCAGATTGTATATATATGTATATATATATATATATATATATATATATATATATATATATATATATATATATATATATATATATATATATATATATCTCTATATGGGTCTAGGACACATGCTCGACTAGCATATGTCCGAATCACAAAACATTTAACACACATACACAAAAGCACTTAACATCAAAAAGCGCTTCCGTGTATGTGTTGTTAAAAAAAAAAATCTACGTTTCTGTAGGGGGTTGCACCCCCCACAGCCCCCATACTTTATTATTCTCACTCTGAGATCACACTAAAGTGGGGAAAAGGGAATTTTCCCTTACCCGCACTGTAGTCCGATCTATGAAACAGGCACACATACATGGAAGCGCTTGTCGATGTTAAGCGCTTTTGTGTATGTGTGTTCGATGTTTTGTGATTCGGACATATGCTAGTCGAGCATGTGTCCGGATCCCATATATATAAATATATATATATATATATATATATATATATAGATATATATATATATATATATATATATATATATATATATATATATATATATATATATTTATATTGAGGCACTAAAACCCTGCTAGGCTCAGTTTTTCTATAAACTTTTCTTACCCTTCTTTACATTTGCTTTTATACTTAGTGTAGATAACTTACCACTCAACTCTGTTGTTTTACCAACTTCAGTAATCCTGTCCCTGCCAAACTTGTACGCACACTATCTGTATAAAATTGCAAAAGATGCAAACTTTCTCACATATGTAGCTTATCCTGCTTGGCTTCTTGCTTATGTACTGTCTCATTCTAACTGTATAAAATCATGAAAGATGCTTTTATACTATGTATCTATCTAATGTTAAAGCTTGTGCTTATATACTGTCTATGTAAAGATGAACGCTACTGCGATATTTATGATAATTGCTTGCAATTGATTTGTCGAGCTTTTCTCCCTGGGCCTCCACTGTAAATGGATATGCATCCAGTTGGACTCTCCCAGTCAACAAATGTAAAATAAATAAATTGTGACTGGTAGTTTATATATATATATATATATATATATATATATATATATATGTATGTATGTATATATATATATATATATATATATATATATATATGTATATATATATATATATATATATATATATATATATATATATATATATAGGTACACATTTAAGATTTTGAGGGAACGATTGGCAACCACAAGTTGTCGACTTACAGTCTGCCAACCCATGTTTCCGATCTTTCCGTTGTGCAAGCCTTGGTTAAATAAATGCACAGCGCATTTGCACAGATGAGGTTGGTCTTGTAACTAAAGATCGTGGTATAGTGAGGATCGGAAAATGTACCCTTTTCCCCACTGTAGTGCAGTATCGGAGATGGAATATATAATATACAGTGGGTGTGGGGGTGCAGGTGGACTTTCCCCCCTGCAATATCATCACGTCACGTGTTGTGCTGTGTAGGACCGGATTCTACGGATGTTGAGAAAGATTTAATTCACGTTTAGATGTGTGTTTGTGACATTCTGACCATCTGAACAGTCCATGTTCAACATTTTAGTCAACATTTCAGGTAAGATGGTCTTTTGTGTGTCGACTATATATATATATATATATATATATATATATATATGTGTGTGTGTGCATGTGTATGTGTGTATATAAAGATATATATATATATATATATATATATATATATATATATATATATATATATATAGAGAGAGAGAGAGAGAGAGAGAGAGAGATAGGTATAAATATAGATAGAAATATGTATATATATATATATATATATATATATATATATATATATATATATATATATATGTCTATACACACACACACACACACACACACACACACATATATATATATATATATATATATATATATAATATATATATATATATATATATATATATATATATTATTTTGAGAAGAGGGAATTATTTATCACGCTAGGTTGTCAAACTGCTGGTATCCACCTCTAATTGGCCAGCTTATTCTGTACATTGTCGAGGGCATTATAAATCTGTGGCTATTGATCTCAAATACCATGGTTGCTAATGGGTTTTTAGCCAGTAATTTATAGTGGTAACAGTTTTAATGTAACAGGAGGAAAGTTGTTGAGAACTGGATTATTCTGCCAGCCTTCCGTGTGAATCTGTGTGTGTGTGTGTGTGTGTGTGTGTGTGTGTGTGTGTGTGTGGGGGGGGGGTATGATAAATTCTTTGAAAGACAGTCACTATGATAAGACACTGATGTTCCCAAAGACAGTAACGAAAAAGGGGTTTGGAAAATTGATCAGTGTGCAGTCCTTCTCTGGGTATTATAAACCCATACCTAGGACAGCAGGGCATATTCCCTATATGCTCTTGAAGTTGGGTTGTGTTAGATGAACTGGTAAATTAATTAGATGTGTGTGCTTTTCTACTTATCATGTTGGGTGTCAGCAGTGTGACTTAAAATACCATTCCTTAGCTGGCTATCAGACCTGCTTGTGATAATAGAGCAGATCCAAGGAGTGGAGCCCATGTACCTACATATCTGGTATGACTTTTGGATGGCAGTGGCTGTGTTTAAATTGCAGATATGGCAGACTGCTCTCTGCTATTGGTGGCAGTACTGAGGGCATTGTAATTGAACTTATTTTGTCAGCAAGGAAGCTTAGTCAGCAAAGAAAGTGTGTGTACACTTACAATGATAAGGTACGTATGCAAAACTTAGATTTTGCATGGCACTTATTTTATTATTTGTTTTAATAATTTAGAACATTAAGGTGAAATGAGCTCCTCTGACAACCACAGCTGACTAAAAAGTGCAAAAGCAAAAAGAATTCTGAAAGGCAAATTGTTCAAGGAAGCTGTAGTGATAGCTCATTGTGTAACTGAATTGAAGTCCACCAATGCTAGAAACAGACTGCTAGGTAGTTTTCATATGCAAGAGACAGACAAAGAACAATTCAGGAACATTCTCAGTGATGCAAGAGGTATCATACTCTCCTTTCAGTGATGCAAGAGGTACCACACTCTCCTTTGGTGCTAGAAAAGCAAAAAGCTTTGGATTTTGTTTCTACTTCACCTGATTTGATTGCTGACACTCCTGTGCAACATTAGAGGGGAGCTGCATTCTTGATTGTGTCATCCGTCAGATGCGATGTTAAAGCAATGACCAATCTGATTGAGTTGGAGTTACCTCAAGAGGATGAAAAAGATACTGTGGAACCTATCAAAAAGAGAAGTTCCCTTATGCCCTGGCCAAATGTTCCCTTGCTATAGAAATACTCCAATTTTTCTACCCTGAAAAGATGTAGTTAGCCTAGTAACTTGGTCAAAAAAGTCTGTACAAAAGAAAAAATAAATACATTGATTATTTCTTCAGAGGACCTGAAAAATCAACTGCAATTAAAAGACTGGCAGTTGAGATGAAACATCTGGAACTCAAAGCAGCTGCGAGTATGTAATAGCTGAAAACAGAAGTGAAAAAGAGCACTAGTGTGAGGTGGAGATGACCATCCTTCTCCAGGGGCACACGAGTCATGGGAAGGAGATAAGCAGAACCCCAGATTCCAAGTACAAAAACTTCTATCACAGTATAAAGAGGGTGATGATTTTGATAGTTTTACTTTGGGCAGTCTTTGTTTACATTGAATACCAAGTTGACCCAATGGCAGTGTGTGACATTTTTAACTCCTCTGATCATGGCTAAAGCACTGTATGCCATTTCCAAACTTACAGATATTGATTGTTTAATGTATGCTAACTAAATGTAACAGAAAGGAAATGACAGTGTGAGTGAATATACTGCCAAAACTGAAAGGATGTAAGGTTACCACATTCAAAATGCTTACATATCTTTTGGATGGGGATCAAGTCCTCAGTACTGTGGCACTGCTGATGAGATGGGAAGGAAGGGAAAGTTTTAGCTAACTAGGAAGTTGTAACTGCATAGGAATATGATATTCAGTATTGTGTGTGGACATAAGAGACTGCATGGGGACAGCCTAAGTCATCACATTCCATTCCAAGGTTAAACAGGGAAGCCATAATTTTGGTATGCAGTGAGATGGTGAGGTTAGATGGTTTAAGTGTAACTGAAAGGGACAAGTACAGTCTCACTGTGTATTGAAGCAGGGTAGGGAACAAAATTCTCAGGAATCAGCAAGAAGGGTAGGCATTTTGACAGTAGTGAGTTGCCTGGAGACAACAGATCTATGAAATTATTGCAGAAGTTGTAACTGTAACCTATCCTGCTGGAGGGGAAGGAGACCATTGCCAAGACGGGTACAGCTTCTGGTGCAGGCATTGATAAACCAGCAGTGGTTAAAAAGGAGCAGTTCTTGCCTGGGCAGTCCAGTTTTGTTAAAGCATTGAGAGGCACACGTTTTCATGTACCTTTGACCAGAGTTTAACTGGATTGGGAAGGGATTAAGCAGGAGGTTGTCTTTGATAATATCACAGCAGCTGTTCTAATGGGGAATGACTTTGAAAGAAAATACATTTGACATGTTATATGGAACCTTCAATATTTGTTTATCATCATGAAGAGTGGTGTGTAGAAGCCTGTCAGTTTTTGTGAATGGCATACAGCAGCAGGGGTGTGCTATATTTACTGCTTTGCCACATGTCAGCACTACCCAACACAGCCAGCAACACTAACTTAATAAGGAATAGCATATGTTGCTGCTTTTGGTTATGCTGTGCTCTGCTATCATGTCTAAAATTATTTCATAAAAAGTTTCATTCATTCATTGATTATACATGATGGTGGAGCTAGGGGCATTACTATATAATGGTAATGAGTAGAGCTGGTAGTGTGTCATCTCCCAATAGTGGGAACTCAGCAGCTCCCCGCAGTAGGAACTCAGTGGCGCTCAATAGTGGGAACTCAGCAGCTCTCCACAGTGGGAGCTCAGCAGCTTCAATTTATGCGGTCAGGGACAGTATAGCTGTGTTACATGATCCATCTGTACCACAAGTAAGTGTGTTGCCCTTAATGTTTTTCTGCCCTGCAAAGGAGTATGTTTTTAAAAGAGGTAGTAATGCATCTGTCAGCTCTGTCTTCTGATCAGCATATTATCATGCAAGGGGAACTGCACTACTCAGAAGCACTGCACTATCTGCATATATGTTGCTGAAGTCCCGTATATTATCTTATATAGTCCAGCATTTCTGCACCTACCACTCCCTTGCATGTTTTTTTCACTGTGGTGCACTAGAATTCCATGGCCTCCCTTCTTCTGCAAACTGAAGGGACATCTTATTGTGCTCAGCATTATGCTGACCACTGTAACATTGATGAAGCCAGGTTTGGAGAACTTCAGTTTGTCATAGGGTATGTTCTCATGAAATTTATTTAACATTTGTTGACTGGGAAAATCTGACTAGAACAGACCCTATTTTCAGCAGAGACCTGGGGAGAAACATTCCAGAAACATGTTCTTGGAATGTGGGAGAAAACCCACACAAACACAGGGAGGACATGCAGACTCCACACAGAAGGAACCCCAGCAGAGAATCAAACCAGAGAACCACTTGGTGTAAGGCAGCAATGCTAACCTCTGCACTACTGCACGACACAAATCATATCCTAATTGTTTAAATGCTTAAAGTACTTCACCTGATGACATCAGAAGGCATATTTTGCTTTTACAGTACTTCACCTGATGACATTAGCAGATATATTTTGATTTTACAAATTGCTATGTATCTCTTTACCTTTATTTGATTTCTTAATCTGAAGGCTATATTTATTACAGCACTTTAAAAAGATAGTTACGGAAAGAGTTAAGAAAACAGATCTTATTTTAGTTTGCATTGTGAATCTCACTACAACCATTGTTTTCAACAAAGCATCCTTTACTTTCTTTCATTTCTGTATTTCTAATAAAGAGAAATAAAATTTATCTGTATAACACGTATCATTTCACATTTTGAATCCTTCTATTTATTGTTTTTAGCAACTGCAAAATGAACACCCTTAGTTTGTAAATAGGACAATTTTCCCAGTTGTGTAGGCTATGTAATTGTTTTCAGCATTTAATTCTATATTTTCTTGGTAATAAATATATTTTACCATTTTTAGAACTGCAGCAAGCTTGTTAATAATTAGCTTTTTTCAGTACACAGAGAATTTACCTGTAGAACATCATTTTCATTTTTGTCTTCAGTAAGTATCCTCACAGCTATGGATCATGAAAGCTAAGAAGTATTCATAATTCAAAGCCAAAACTGTATCTGACAGTATCTAGACATGTCTGCTGTAAAGCAAGATGATGTGGCAGAATTAAGACTCTCTGGAGTTTTTAATTGTTTGAAACTTACTTGAAATGTCATGTAAGTGTTATTGTAAACTTGGAGCTTTTCTCCCCAGGCCTCCACTAAAAATGGACTCATTTTGGTCCAGTGGACTTTCTTGGTAAACAAATGGCAATAAATAATATATAAATTAAGATTTTGGCATGCTTACTGAAAGTACAACTTTACAGGTAAAGAAAAAATTTCAGCTATAGGGATCACTCATAACCGAGGTGTGTGTTTTATAGGTATAAGAAATGAAAAACTGCAAAGCAGGCTGGCATGCAGAAGCAAATTTATTCTCTGCATCGAGATTTTCCCAAACTGTTTTATTTTGAACATTACCATGTGGCAGGTATCAAACAAAAGCTACCAGAGTGTCTAATGGAACAGATGTAGAACAGATGGGAGAGACATAATGGGATAATTCTGAAATATTCTTTGTTGGTATAATTTCATACATGCATATGATGAATCATTTACTGCAACATAGTGTGTAGATTTTCAAAACCTTATTTCACTACGTTACACATAAACAGAAAATATTTCTAGTGGCGTTTTGAAACACTTTTTCTTCAGTTCTTCATTTCTGTTGAAATACTTCCACCTTTCACCCCAAACTCAGTTGTTATTGTTTCAGATTGTTATGAATTACGGCACTGAAAGAAAGAATAAATGCTTACAAAAAGTCCAGACATCTGTCATCAGCATTCTTGTCACCTCTGCTGAGAAAACATGATCCTGAATGGATGTTACTTGCGAGAAGATTTGGCACATGCAAGTAAAAATGTGAAGTTCCGTACCATTTGTTAGCAGTTGTTTTCTCTACTTCTATTCTTGGATGAACAAGCAGAAGTTTGCCATCATATTTACATAATAGAACATTATTTTTTATTATTTTATTTGCTTGCTTTGACTAAGTACAGTAAAATGTTGAAAGAAATGACATAAAATATAAAAAGTTAATGCAAGATGCTATGAGAAGGGGAGAGCTGTGTTATATCAATTTTAGACATGAACAGGAAAAAATGCAAATGGTGCACGTGGGGCTGAGTGGAGAATGAAGAAGTATTGTGGGCCCTTGTGTGGCCCCATCACCTGAAAAAGGAACGTGTCTGATTAATGATCATCCCCTTTTGGTGAAGGTATAGTATTACAGTGCAGGAAACTGGTGTGTGTGTGTGTGTGTGTGTGTGTGTGTGTGTATATATATATATATATATATATATATATATATATATAAACCGCGAAAACCGAAGTGCCAAATTACAAAACCTTGCCCCCTTTTTGTCCCATGGTAGCACTCGTTTCAGGGTGGAGCGATCAGGAATGTCGAATATCGATATTTTTGCGACGTTTAGGGAAGTCAGTTTAATGGACTTTGGCTAAACAGTTCATGGATACGGACATTTGGAAATATGCCTTTGCAGATATGAAGGTATACCACATATATATATATAGCAGAAAGGTCCCACTTGGTCAAGTGATGCTTCAGTTATTGAATTAAGTGAAAAAGCAAAAGACTGAATTCGGTGAGGATTTTGAATCATTAGCATGGGACAAACTTAGATTAATGATCAGACGATGAAGAGATTACTGACATATACAAGTTTAATGTTAAAGTGATTAATATGTCCAGAGTATGTGAAATAACTAGCTAAAAGAGCTCACAGAAGAGTATGGCATGTCTAAAGTGGCTGTGCAACCCAGTAAAGTCTTAAATGCCTAATAGGAAAAAGTAAAAATGAGTTGGAAGGCTTTGTTAAGAAAGAAAAGCAAGAAAACATGTTGCTAATACATTCTGAACCATGAGCGACTATAAACATGGCAAAAAGAAATATGCTGTGGTTAATCAAGCTTGTAAGAGCTGTGTTAAAACAAACCACTTTGGCAGGGTATGTAGAAGAAAATTAACACATTTTATTTAAATAATGTCATAATTTTGGCACAGTCAAGAAAAATAGCTGTTTGTGGGCAGTAGCTGTATTGTGAATGTTCACAGACTAAATAATGTTCATATTAAATTATTGAACAACTAAGACCAGAGCTTCAGCTGGAAATCTCGGGGAAAACATATTAAAATTAATAATTTTAGTATGGTGCTCAGACTAGGAACTGGTGCATCATGCAGGATAATATTCTCCTCAAGTATTTAAAAACTTGGGTTTTTGTAAATAGTTAACTGAAGAGATCAGTTTGTTAACTGACTCTTCTTGTCATTTTATAAAACTAATTTTCAGATAGTGTTTCTCCGTTAGTGTAAGAATAAAACATACAATATTCACTACCATATAGTTGATATCAATGGAACGCTGGGGATTTTTGGTTTGTTTGACAATGTGTAATGACAGACTGTATTTGTGTTTGTATATGTGCATGTGTCTGTGTCTGGATATGTGTGGATGTCTCCTACAATGGACTGATGGACTGACTACACATCTATGATGCAAGTCTGTGTCTTTCACCAGATAATTGCTAGGATAGGGACCACCTCTCCATTGACTTAACATCAATAGAATAAAACAGGCAATGAAAATTTAAAGATCGAGTATGTGATGCATAATATCATCATATTCTCTCCAGACATAGGCATTTATTCTTCCACAATGTTAGTTTGGTCTGTCAATAATGTAACGTCCTATTGCTGAAGCATTTTCTAAAACAAGTTCACAGTCCATTATAAGGTTGCTCAAAAAGAAGTGAATACAAAGGAAAGAAATGAAACCCTTTTGAACTAAGACATTTCTTGACATGCTGCACTCTCCTCAGTCTTGTTATGTAACTCCTGACCAACGGGTGTTATCCCAAAAGTAGAAGGATAAGATGTGCACATTGAAAAGATGCACTATGCAGCTGAGGGAAGTCTTCTGGCTTAGAGATAATGCATGCACTGAATGGAAAAGCTTTTCACCATCCACAACTGAGAATACATTCACTGTAGGCAGCTGTATAAAATAGTCAATGTACACTGAGAAGCAATGGGTAAGGATGTTGATGCATCACTGTGGGTTTTGGAAACACACACAGCAGGTTAGCTAGGACAGATAAAGAAAGACATTTATTTCCTCTCACTGTCTATGTCAAAATTGCACACAAATAAGCAGGAGAAATTCATCCTTATTTCTGTAATACTGAGCCAACAGATATTGCCAATATACTGGCCGACAGATTCAGTGCCAGCTTTACCCCCCCCAAGGAACAATCACAATGCCAGTAGATTGCCAGGCACCCAGTACTATTGCTGCACACACAGGTTAAAACAGCACTGTCCAAGGCAAAGAATACAGCTTCTGTGGGACCTGACAATATCCCCAGCTGTGTTCTACATGAACTACAGAGTGAAATGGCACCACACCTGTGTGCCCTGTCCAATCACAGCCTCACCTCAGGCTTTGTTCCTACCGAATGACGCACTGCTACAGTCATCCCTCTCCACAAGGGAGGAGCGACTACAGACCTCGGGAACTATCTCCCCATTAGCCTGATGAGTCTGATATACAAAGCTATGCAACACATCATCATGGACCTAATAAACAAGGATATAGGAAATCTCCAAACCCTGCATCCCACACAGTTTGGTTTTGTGAAGTGTGGATCATGCCTGCTCAACTTGGTCAACTTCTTTGAGTCAGTCACCAGAGCTGTGGATGAAGGCAAGGTGGTTCATACAGCCTACCTTGATCTGGCCAAGGCCTTTGATACCATTCCCCACTCAGGAATCATAGAAAAACTCACTAAGCTAGGCATAAACCACTATATCACTAGGTGATTTGCAAACTGGCTCACAGATCGAACCCACAGTGTGAAAGTAACTGACTCCAAGTCAGACTGTCGACCACTCACAAGTGGAGTCCCACAGGATTTGGTCCTGGGTCCTCTCCTGTTTGGTATCTAGTTCTCTGAGGTCCAGACCAACACAAATGGACTCTGGCTGACAAAGTCTGCAGACAATTGCATGTTGGGAGATATTATTAATTCCACAAGTGATGCTGACATCCTATAGAAAGGCCTCAATGAGACCAATGACTGGTGTCAGAACCATGGCATTAAGCTCAATGCCAAAAACTGAGTCGTCATCCCCCTTGGGAAAAACCCAGTTCCCTTGAATTACCACATTGATGGTAGTCCACTGAACACAGGAGGTGTTATAAGAGTTCTAGGTACACAGGTTGACAGCTACTTTCCTTTTGACCACCACATTGCTACTGTGGTCAGAAAGTCCTTATATGTGGCACATCTCATTTTTGCATCCAGGAAGAAAGAGGTCATTGTCTCCCTCTACTCTTCCCTCATTAGGCCAATCATCGAGTACAATGCCCCATTTGGCATGTACCTCACTAGACACCTGCAACAACTGGAGAGGCCGCAAAAGTACCTCACAAAGAGGATCCTAGGCCTTAAACACTTGTCCTATATGGACAGACTCAAAAAACTCCAACTATTCTCTGTCTCATATCGCCTACTTAGAAGTGACTTCTGCTTGACTTACAAAGCCATGTCTGACCCAGCTCTGTTAAAAATGCTACATCTAAAGAAATCCCAATCCCTCTGCACCACAAGCTCCATAGACCTCAACCTCATTACCACAATGAACAGAACATGCTGGAGGTACAGGTTCATAACCCAGAGACTGCACATGATATGGAATAGACTTCCCATACATGTCAAGCAGAGCACCTCACTGGCCCTCTTCAAGAAAAATCTTGATGAGTGGATGGGAAATAGAAAATTCACCCCAGGGATCACTCCAGTGGGTCTACTCAACAGAGGCACTGGGAACTAAGGTCAGGTGGCACGATGCCAGGGTAATCCTATGGGCTAGGCTTGTAAAGGCTCCAGTGCCATTAGCCTAGTACACACCTATGAACATATGAACCTATGTTGAATAATCTTCCACTTTTCAGATACTCAGCTTCAGTTAGTTGAATATAGCACAAAAAAGTACAATATAAGTGGAAAGAGCAAAATTACACAAAACAATACTCACCATGCTATTTCATATCTTCCTAACTGTTTTGTGTACAATGTGATTCTTAGAATATTAAACCATTTTTTTCATCTTACTTTTAAAATCTGTAACATCTGGGACAAGACTACCAATCACTGGCATAGCTACATTTCACTTCTCTGTAATTATTTAAGGATTAGTACTTCTGTTTTGCTTCAGGTAAGAGAAGGAGCAGAGGGACATTATTTACTAGATTTCCTAGAGACTATGGATCACTGGAAAGCTTGAGAACTGTTTTTCTGGGGTCATTTTGGGTTTTTGTTCCTGGTAAGACAAAGAACAGAGGGTCATTGGTACCTGACTATCTTTGACTAGGGGAAGTGGTGTGTATGTGTATGTGTGAGACTTTTCTGATTGGTCTGGTTTCTATTTACAGCATCTACTAGGAAAAGCTTACAATAAGCCTGCAGCCCCCTACAACATCTGGAATGAAACTGCTGATCAACAAAGAGCCCATGACCTGCTGCTCAACTTGGGATTAGTGCTACTGTTTTGTTACTGGTGAGAGAAAATGCAAAAGGACATTGATTCACAGCTGGGTGAAGTTGTGGTGAGACCAGCACTTGTAGTAGCCCATAGGTGAATCACAACTATTCATCATTCTTGACAAATCAAATTCTGTATTTTCACTAAGAATTTATGCACTAGCTACCATCTAACCTAATTTAAAGTATCTCCCTAAATGTGTCATCCATACATCTTCAAAGTCTACTATAGTAGTTTCCCTACAATCCCTGAGTATTATGCAAGCCCCAGTTCTCCATCCTTTGTCAACATAGTTTAACAGTTTGCTCTCACACCATCTGTGGCCAGTCTGATTGTATTCGGTATTCTAAGACAGTGTAGCAAATGTCCTGTGCTTCCTGACAGTTCACTACTTCTCCCACTAGACAGTAAATCTTACAAGGGGGTAAAGTATTTAAGAAATATGTAGGCAATCCTCTTGCATTAGCCTACTATCAGTAAGCATCTTGCCTCCACAATCTAACATCAGTCACAGTACCCTACTAGAACAGTAATGTATGCTGTAAAGAAAAATTTACCAAAGCCTCCTAGAACTCATTGTAAAATATCCCAACCTCCAGCATGCAAGGCAACACCTTGCCAACACCAAAGCAGGCCTAAGCCCATAAGGCCCTTTAAGTCTAATTTCCCCCAGAGAAATGTTTTAGTCATAAGTGAACAATAGTTAGGCATAGAAATTCCACACTTACCACAGTGGAAAAGGACAGGGTGACTGTATGTCAAGCACCAAGATCTGTGATGTTACAAGGGCACTAAGGTCCCTTAAGACAGACAAATATTACTATGACCTAGTGGTGATCCATGTGGGAGTGACTGACCTGAGGTGTTCCACCCAGAGTGACATGCAGAGAGACACGATGGAACTTTCTATGCAGTAAAAAATACCTCTCAACCTCTTAACTCGAGAAATCTGGACATAGCCAAAAATAAGGTCTATATTACAACATTGAATTCTACAAAGATCGAATGTTATAATATCGAACCCTAAACACCGAAATCCGAAAACATCGAACAGTCAGAATAGAGAATTTTTTTTCCCTGGGAAAAAATTTGCTATTCCGAGAAACATACACACAACACAAACACACACAAAAAAACAGCAATCCACACACATACACTTAAAATCCTACACCTAAACCTAAACTAAACTTTACATACACTACTAGCTATCCACTTACCTTAACCCAACCCTAACCCTAAGGTCCGTCATTATCGCACACTTACCTCACCCACGTCCTAACCCTAACTCACCTAACCTGCCCCCTAACCCTAACCTACACACAATCGCACTCTTATCTGACCCGTGCCCTAACCCTAATGTCCACACAACCGCACACTTACCTGACCCACTCCCTAACCCTAACTCACCTAACCTGCCCCCTAACCCTAACCTACACACAATCGCACACTTACCTGAACCCGACCTGTAACGTTCCAACATATTGAACGCTGAAAACAGCAAAGCCACAGCAATGGCCCACCAAATTCTTCCCTGGGAAAGAATTCGGTGTCCTGCACCTTCGCTGTTTTCAGCGTTCAACATTACGGGGTCGATATTATAACATTCGATCTTTGTAGAATTCGATGTTATAATATAGACCCCCAAAAATAATGGGAGACAAAGATCCAAAAATAGGTACAGATTTGAAATATTGCTATTATGAACTTAGAAAGTTGATAGAATAACAGGTTTTGCATTAATATGCATTTTCTGAAGGGAGCTAGCATGGGTCAACCTGGGATGCTATGGTAGATAACACATTTCCTGTTTCACTGAGGATGGTTTACAGATGTCATAACAGGGCTTCCTCATATTTCACTGGCCTGTAGTATATTTTTGTGCAAGGTCTGCCTACTGGCATTCCTGCATTGAGAACTCAAACTTAAATTTGGACAGCATCAAAGTGGTACTACTCAGTGCCAGGAGTTTACATAGGAAGATGCCAGAATTTGAGATCCTCTTGCAACTCAGACACATTGATATTTGCACAGTTATTGTGATGTGGTTTCACTGCAATGACAGCACACCTTCTATACCTGGGTTTAGCACCTACTTCAGACCCATAAGAAACTATAGGGAATATCTATATTCATTAGAAGTGCCATTACATTCACATGAAATTACCCAGAAATCTAACTTGGAGCTCGTGGAGATCCAAATTACCCACAAAAATTCGACTATTACTTCACTGCTAGCTACAAATCCCCAGCAATTTGATCCAAAGACCAGAGAAATTACTTCAACACTATTGAGGCACTAAATATAAAACCAAATACCTTCTTAGTAGGGGACTTCAATTACCCAACCATTGATTATCAGGCATACTCCTTTAAAAATATTTATGCTCAGCATTTCCTAGGCTTTATTAATACCGAATCACTGGAACTAATTGTAAAACTACCCAGTCAAGTCTCTAATATCCTTGACCTGTTCCATACCTACCTAATCTTCACCTGAACTCCACCCTGCATCTTCTCATTCCTGCTTAAATCTCACCACAAGTCAGTCATCTTCTCTGTCAGGACTAGTAGTACTGCCCCACGCCAAATGACACTATGTTTAGGAATTTTTCCAAGTCAAACCTACTTTAGCTTGTAAAATGTTTGTGTCTTTCGGCTTTTCCCGGTTACGGGTCACCACAGCGGAACTCCGGTCCGCTAATGATTGGTAGTTGATTTTTACGTGGCGAGTTACCAGCCCTGACGCACAACCTTCAACGAAGGTACGCCCATTCACGCATGTCTCCACGCAGAAGATGCTCTAGCTGAGAATCGAACCGGACAGCGTTTTACTGTGAGGCGACAACGCTACTGCAGCACCACCACCGCAAACCACTTTAGCTTGTAAAATACTACTGCACAAATCCAACAATTCCTTGCAAATGGATCCATCTGGGAGTCTTACTGCATTCACCTCTGACTTTTATCAGCACCCGAACAGCTGCATAAAAAGATCAGTACCCATCTGCACTAAATATAACTGTAAATTTATGAATAAACATCTTGGGTGGAACTCCCTTTTTAGTAAACTGAACAACAAAAGGAAAATAATGGAAAGTTACAAGAAATCCCCAAGTCCTTATCTGAAATCTACACTGAAACGTGCCAGCAAGGAACTTAAAAACGCTATTAAAAAATGCAAATCTGATTAGGAATCTTTCTTTAACAATGTCACAAAAAATAAGGAATAATGTTCAACGCTGCACTGAACTCATCTATAATAATATCACCCATTCTGACCCCACAAATATTGCTAATATATTAGTAGATAGATTTAGTGTTAACTTTACCTCTCCTACCCAGATTGTTTCCCCCACTATCCTTGTAATCACCTAGGAACAAGTGCTATAATCCCAGTACAAGATTAAAAGTGACACTTCTATGGGACAAGAGAACATTGCAGGCTGCATTCTTATCTGTACCAAGTATGCACTGCAGTAGCATAGAAAGCAAAGGTGAGGTGAAGGAGGCACCTGTCCCAGAAACAAAGAGTTAGAGGGCACAATTGAGAAGTCTAGTGTTAGAATAAAGTAGAACTCCATTTTTTTCAGTTGAAGAGGTGAGGGATTTTTAGTCTGGCTTTTGGATGCCTATTTTGTGCAAATGTATCAATGCGCTTGCTTCAGTGGAAGCCGAAGACCTCTATTTTTTTTTCCTGAAGGGGACATGAATTTTGTAGAATGCCAGTTGGGGCAAATCTACCAGCTTGCTACAATCAAAGATGAAATCCATTTTATTTTTCTTATTTGCCAGGCACTAGATTAGATAGCTATCTCTCAGATATACTGTCTGAGTCTCATATTAAACTATTTAAACTCAGCCTATCTAGGGTTTACTCATGATGCCTGAAGAATTGTCACAGTGAGTCCCCTACAAATGGGTATTCCCTGTATAGACCTGGGTAATTATAGACCTTTCAACTTTATCAGCCTTATATGCAAAGCCATGGAACATATCATAGCAGAATTCATTTAAGCAGACAGAGGCAACTCAGTTGATTTAGATCCCAATCAGTTTGGTTTTGTGAACAGCAGGTCTTGTCTCCAGACATTAGTAAGCTTTTTTGAAAATGTTACTGGGGCTGTGGACAGTGGTCCTTATGTGCACACTGCTTATTTTGCCTGGCCAAGGCTCTTGACACTATCACCCCACGCTGGTATTATCGAAAAATTAGATACACTTACTATAAACCACTACATTATTCATGTGAATGCAAATTAATTATTCAACATATCCTGAATTATGAAAGTTATTGGTGCCCTCTCTGAATGTAATTTAGCAATTAGTGGGATACTAAAGGGATTAGTTCTGGGACCTCTTCTGTTTGGCATTTGTTCTGCAACATCCAAGCCAATATCCCAGAAGTGTGGTTGACCAAGCTTACTGATGACTGTAAACTGGGCACTGTTATCCACTACTCTACTGATACAAACCTGCTCAAGCTAGGGCTGGAATATGCATATACAAAGTGTTTCAAAAAGGGTTCCTATTAAATGATCAAAGATGCACTCTTTCGAATGCGTCTTGATTGAACTTGAAAGCATGAAAAGACAAAATTGTTAAACGGCATATAAGCAAATTCTTTCCCTGGGAAAGAAATCGCTTGGCTGCTTCCATTACTTTGTAGTTTTCTTGACTGTAGTGCAATCTCAGAATTGGTATATTTAAGTAGGGTGTGTGTGGGGGGCACAGCCCCCCACATCAGGGGGTGTGGGGGTGAATCCCCGCACTTTATGTAATGTTTAAAACTTTTTTTTTGTTTTGTTTTGCGGAACAGCGATTTTTTTTCCCTTGGAAAAAAAATCACTGTTCTATGCATTCGAGATTGTAAGCTTTCACTTTCATGGGTTTGATAAATCATCGTTCGCTTTTTTAAGCATACGATGATTTAACATAGACCCTTTCAAAAATGGTCTCATACTAAACAAACTAAACAAAGAAAAGTTTAGCATAGTAGTGTTTGCCAGAAAAGTTGTTCCCACTTCACATGTAAATGGTCCTCCTCTTCAGACAGACAAGGTCATAAGAGAGCTAGGTACTAAGGTGGGTAACTCTATCTCATTCAGTCATCAAGTTTCCACTGTAGTAAAGAAATACTTCTATCTGGCCCAGTTAATTTCTATTGGAATGTCTTCATAATATCCAAAGAAATCATCCTGTCCACTGTACTCTTCCCTTATCAGACCCATCACTGAATACAATGCCCCTTTTTGTATGTATAAATCCAAGTATATCACTCAGCTGGAAAGGCCTCAAAGATTTCTAACCAAAATAAATAAATAAATAAATAAATAAATAAATAAATACAGTTTTAAATCTTTGAACTAGACCAAAAGATTAGCACAACCTACAAGTTGCTGATAGATGGATGACCTGTGCATTGCTTTTTCAGCTATGAAAGACTCAGTCCTATTTGATCTCCTATTTCTTTTCAGAAGTAGTGATTATACAAACACCCACGCTAAAGACCTAAATCTTAACCAAAAAGTAAACAAAACTCACTGGAGAGATAGATTCCTAACTCAATGTATCCCTAGCCTATTCGATAAATTACTACTATGGTCAAACAAAGTGCTGCTTTGGCTAAGTTTAAGGCTAGTCTTGATGATAGGATTGAAGCACAAAGATTTCCATGAGGGCCATCATGTATGTCCCTGCTTAGTTTGGGAGCTGAGCATTATTAATTATTTGAAAAGGGTTGTGGGAACTTTTTATGTTTGTCTATTTAATGGTGTATACAGCTAAGCATCTTATCGTCCCTGCGATTGCTTGTCTAGTATGGTCCTATTTTCGTACTAGAACATTGCAGCATATGATTGTTAAAAATAAAAAAAAATGACACTACGGTAAGTAGGAAGTATATAAATCTATTTTAAGCAGAAAGAGCAAATATCTAATATTTACAGAATGTGCACTTAGGTTGAGGACTAAAAGGTGGGGAAGTAATAGAGAGAAAGATGTTGAAGAGGGCAGTGACTGATAGAATAGTATAGGCTGGGTGGGAAGGTAACAGTAAAAGCACATAGTGCAAGGCCATCTCATTATCTAAAGATGAGCTAGCATAAGGGTCTGTAGTCAGCTGGTGAGTGCTGGCTTTCGTCTGTTCCCTTGGGTTGGTAAGTATTTACAAGCATTTTGCTCTCAAAAAGAAGTATGTGCACATACTATCCCTCTCCCTTCCGCAGTGGACTCTTATGAAGGAATCTATTGATACAAGCACTGCTCTTCCTTAACTGGGTAATGTCTAAGCAATGCTGTCTGCTTCCACAGGTGTTTCAGGACCTGAACACAGAGCATCTGCAGTGTCATAAATTGAAGAAAAGCTGCTCAGACTGCACACATCTGCCACTAGCACATGCACTTAAACTACCATTTAGCAGTGTACTGCTGCACTGACTGGGAGGAGGCACATCACTGTCATGTTTACCACCTGCAAATTCTCACTAATCCCTCTCCTTAGACTCACATGTTGTCCTTCTCTCCGTCTTTGTAATAATATTGGAGAACTATATCAGTTACGAATGCTATGAATACGTCAGAGTTCTTGTGGCAGTGTGCACGTCTCCTGGCCACGTCTGCCTGTGGAGCTCCTTGTCCTGCTTTAATGTTAATATCAAACTTGAAAACATTCTGTCTCACCATCCATTAACTGAAAGTTGTATTTCATAAAGGCTGGTACTATGTCTCTTAATACTTTCTCTTTCTCTCAGTCATCAAAGGGTAGACATGCTAAAGTTCTAAGTTACTCCTTATGTAAATGACTTTGTAGTCATTATGTCATTGTATTTCTATGTGGACTGTAAGGAATTACAGCAATGCGAATAAAGAATGAATCTTGTTCAATACTTCCCATTTTACCTCACTAAAACCACAAATGTCAGGCAAGGTCACTCTACTGTTGCATCATTAGGAACACCTTTAATCATGCAGTGAAGATAATTGTTAAGTTCTGCTTGGTTTACATTTGTCTTAATCTTGCCTTGCTCATTGTGATTAACTTCAGTGCTGTAATAATAAATGACCAAGTATTTCATAACTTCTTATTATATCTTTACATTATTATTGATGAAGACATACACACTTTCCTTAAACAGCTTATCATTTCTCACCTGGAGTATGGCTGTCACTGTATCCTCTCTTAATCATACCCAACTTCTACCTGTTATTAGAGGTTTTTAAAGAGAAGTTATACCTCTCTGAACTGCTGCCCTTCATAATAAAAGTCCCAGTATGTTCATGGAAAGAAGTAAATGAGGCATATCATAGAATGACATGCTGCAGATAGAGAACTGATGATGTTTAACATTATTCTGTTCAGATTACATTCCATCACTTACTAATAAGTGAGGCATCTCATGGAATGAGATGGTATATATATATATGGAGTTGATTATGTTTAAGGTTACTCTGCTCAGATTGCATCCCATTATTTAGTAGTAAATGAGACAACTCATAGAATGAGATGCAATAGATATGGAGTTTTGGATGTTTAAAGTTACTCTGTTCAGATTGCATCCCATCACTTACTAGCAAAAGTGGGGAGGATCACTTTCATCAAACCAGAAAACAAACAAACAAAAAAAAAACAAAACAAAAAACATCCTCGGCATGTGTGATAAAGCATATTCAGCACTAGGTTCTGCTGTGATCAGTTTGCTATCCTAAAGTAGTACCTAGACATCTAGTCTTTTAAGGAATTTTGCTATGTTTAATAAAAATTGAGCAGTCTTTGAATGTATTTGGCAATTTCCACTCACAGCTACATCATCATGCAGCTGCAGACAGCAATAAGACTTCTTACCTGAATGCCATTAAACAGTTTATGTACATTAAGGTTTATGTAGCCTAGGCAAGTGTTTGAATATTATTTATGTTTACAGTGTACATATCCATGATTATATTTGTTTCTAATGCTTAGTGTGCACTACATTTTCTATCATGTAGTATTATATGTTGCTTTTTAATGTGCTTGCATACCTTAAATTAACACGTATGATACGCAACACTTTCTGTAACAGTAACTGAATATTCTAGAACGCATTAATCCTTTTGTTTCTGGACAGCGTTTTCATTCTATTAATCCTATAATCTCCATGGATTTCCAAATTAAGATGTACAATGCTTGCTTCCCAGCCTAGGCCTTAGATCCACAAACCTATGCTGTTATCAAACATGAAATTGTATACTTCATATATCTATCTATCTATCTATCTATCTATCTATCTATCTATCTATCTATCTATCTATCTATCTATCTATCTATCATTGTGTGTATCTATCTGTCCACATCTGTCTCTCACACATATATAGACAGACAGATAGAGGGGTGTGTGCATGTCTATGTCTGGCTCATGTACATCTACATCTTTGAGAATATGTGCAGTATATTTAGTCTTTGTATAATTGTGTAGAAATATTCATTAGAAAACCCTCTGTAAAAAGTTCATACAAAAAGCAATAGTCACTCTCCTGGAGCCTATGACATTATACATTTTTAATATTTGCTTTGAGTGCTGTAATTTAATTAATACTGAAAATTATGTTATTTTATTGTCTTTGTTAATAATTTAATGCCCACTTTAATTAAACTGAATTAATATTTTCTACAACTTAATTATAACTTCAGTACTAGCAGTGAACTCCGTTATCAGGGCAATTAGTATGAAAAGTGAAAATCTCTGAAAGATATCATTAGAAAAATATATTTTTCAAAACAGATAAGCTTTTTATATAGTTTTGTTTAACACTGGTCATTAAGTATGCTCAGTTAACTGAAATTAGTAATGCTGCATTAAATAAAATTAAGTCCCCGAACAGGTGCTTTAAAAAATGAACATTTCCTTTATTCTGAAAGACTAACTGTGTACAGACAATTTAGAATAAATGGGATTTAAATGTCACATCACTATTTTCACACACACTGTGCTTCTTCATTTGACATTGGCTTAAATAAGATGTCACTGCTTTCATTAAGTCTTACAAATGGAGAATGGCCATCACATATAATTGTAGGATAGAATATGAAAGCTCAGTGTTTTAAAGTTTTTATTTACTGTAGAAGTATGTTCATTTAAATTGAACCTGAAAGCCTGATCTAAACCAGTAACATAGCCAAACATATCAGGAAACAGCTTTATGTATGGAATAGCAATTCTGTTCTTACATGTGCAGTAGAATTGTTGGGAGCTTAACGATTTTTCATCTGAATATTACAAGTAAAAAATTATATATGTGACTAGTTTTACACTTATGAGTTTCTTTTCACAATGAGATAGTATGCTAGATTGTCAGAATACTGTTCAAATCAGGTAGAAAAAATGGGCATGTAACATTTTGAAAGCAGAGACTGTGGAACTGACAGCAGCAATCTATGACTGAAAGTTGTCTGGTGGATATCTGTAATAGGCGTATCACAGAGGTCTGGGGAGATAAATTGAGTGCAAGACTTCTATAATATTTGACTGCATTCTATAATTTCTTGTTAAAGCAAATAGTGGATGAAAAAATGAAGGGGGATTGGAAGTCTGAGAAGAAAGTACTAGAAGGTGAAAAAATCAGGGTGTATGAAAACTCACTTACCTTACAGAATATGTTTATTTATTTTTCAACTACATAAAACATGTTTAACTCAGTAAGCTCCCCATGGAGATAACTGCATGTGAAATGAGTTAATGATGGGAATTTGTCAAACAAAAGCAAAATAATTTGCACATTTTTCCTCTCAAGATTACAACAGTATTTATTTATACAGTGAATAATAAATGCATTATTTATTTGCTAATTAGTAACACAAGGAAGACATTTGGGCAGTCCCCACCAGATCACTGCTGCAATTTTTTACACAGTGAATAAATAACTATACAGTTCTACTGTTCATTCTTTTTAGTGGAAGGCACTCAGGTAGTTCAAGTTAAATTATTTTTTGAGCTGAAACAATATGAGACTTCAGAAAGTATACATTTCTGCCATAAAAGAAAACATCAGTGGCAAGTAGGATAGTATGGAAAAATAAATTACTACAACTAATTTAAGGCAGAAAAGGAATTGTAGGATACTATATGAAGATGAAACATACTAGGGCTAGATTCCAAAAGATATATTCTTAGTGTCACTGATTTACTCTGGTGTAAGCCTACCCTGATTCAAAAGACTTGATCTGAGTAAAAGAACCTTTACTCTCGATCATTGAATATAATACCCCTTTGGTATGTATCTGTTCAGACTATTGCAACAACTGGAATGCCCACAGAGATACCTAAACAGCATATCCTACATCGACTGACTCATATCCCTGCCACTATACTCGGTATTCTACAAACTGGTAAGAGGTGACCTATTTCTGGCATACAAGGCATCCTCTGACCCATTCTGATGGATTTACTCTATATCATCATGTCAAATGGCATCAGAAATACTCAGTCTAGCGATATAAACCTCTTCTGCAACATCAGCAGAATGGTTTGGAGAGACAGGTATATTTTGCAGAGGATACCACTGCTGTAGAACAGACTGCCTATCCACATAAAACAAAGTTCACCCCTGTCTGTTTTCAAGTGCAGCTTAGATCTATGGATGGGGAACCAAAAATTTACCCCAGGTCTGTCACATGTACTACTAATGGATAGAGGCAGCTCCTAAATGCTTTATGCCATGTGTGAGGCCTCTCAAATTATCTATGGTATGATCCCAGTTATTCTCATTAGCGGCAGTACATAATTATTGACCATGGGATGGCTAAGACCAGTCTATAATCAAAAGGGATATGCTATTTCAAACACAAAAAGGGAAATTGTGCTAGGCTTAAAATTTCCTATAAGGGCAGCTCGTCTACTACTTACTTATGAAACTATGACCCTATAAGTGACTTACTCAGATTCTAAAATACTTGTCCTTGGTGCAATGGGCATACCTACATGTATTACACTAGAGCAAGTCATTTACATTGAGAACAAGTCTTTTGGAATTTGGCCCTATGTCTTGGGAACAATCAGCAGTTACCAAGTCAAATAGATGTAAAATCATTCCATCTGTAAAGCATAGCAGATCCCTTTGCAGTTGGTCATGGTCTAGAGTTGCCAGAGAATTGTTAAGCACATCCGAATTGTTATGCTCCACTAAAGCAAAGATCCTGTTGTCATTATATGTTAAGTATAATGCTTCTCAGGTATGCTGTAAATTCTAGTGTAATAGGTACTTCCCCATACAGTATCCAGTAGCTCATTCAACTGCTGACACTGTAAAATAATTTGTTTGTGTCTTTCGGCTTTTCCTGGTTAGGGGTCACCACAGCGGAACTCCAGTCCACTAATGATTGGCAGTTGATTTTTACGTACCGGCTTGCCAGGCCTGCTGCACAACCTTCAACAAAGGTATGCCCATTCATGCATGTCTCCATGAAGAAGACGCTCTAGCTGAGAATCGAACTGCTGGATAATTTCAACATGCAAAAACTGATAACATTGAAATAGTTCAACAAGTCAAATAATATTAGGATTCCCCATACAGGTGCAGTGGTATAGCATGGTGTGTGTGTGTGTGTGTGTGTGTGTGTGTGTGTGTGTGCGCTGCAGCATGTGTGTGCATCTTGGCGTGTGCGCACGCAGCGTGTGTATATATGTGTGTGCACGTGTGTGTGCCCGTGTGTGTGTGCCCATGCGTGTGTGTGTGTGTGTGTGTGTGTGTGTGTGTGTGTGTGTGTGTGTGTGTGTGTGTGCGTGTGCGTGTTGCTAAGCAGTCATTTTCTCACCAAGTAGGACAGATTTATTTTTGATGCCTAGTTGTTATCTTAGGTACAAATAAACTACTGTAAGTCTGTCTCCCAGTATTTGCATTTAAAGAAACACACATACAGGAAAATATGTGTATATCTAAAAAAAATAAATAGAGAAAGAAAGAAAAAAAGCAGAGAGAGGAAAGGAAGGGAGAACAGAGAGTGGCATGGATTCTTGTTTTATTCTTCATGTATATAAAGCAATAATTGTGGAGAGGTACAAGTCCTGCACTGTGCCTAACAGCAAGTTCAGGACAATAGTTCAAACTAGGCAGATAGTCTTGCATGGAAGTGAAAGATCAGACTAATGTTTTCATCTTACATTTTTTTTTTATTTAGGAAATGTGGTTGGATACATGGTCAGAGCATGAGAGAAACAATTATGATATGGAAAAATTACAGGTATAAAAAATATACAGGGACTATCATTTCTTTTTACAGAATTAACCTTCACCCTATTTGACAGTTGTTATTTTTTATTTCATTTTAAATTAAATTCATTTTGTTCATGTATTTGGAGTAGTATTATTTCTGCAATATACTCATTTGTGCAGTCAGTGAAGAACTGAATCAGATTATTGGCCAACTCCACGTGGGGACTGTTATATTCCTTACTGTGACCTGGATAACCTGGGCTTAGATAGTGATTTAAGAGCTTGTCAAGCTGATGTGGGAGAATGGGAGTGAATAGCTGACTCTGCTTGCCCATCTGGGGTGGGTTTGGTGGAGTTAGTCCAGGTCACTGTGCAGCTGGCACCTAGAAGAGGTCAGATTATGGTAAGCAGTACATTGCCTAAGGTCGCAGGTCTGACTTTGCAAGACTACATGCATGTGCAGTAGCCTAATGGATGGATATAGCAGTATGTCCATTCAATACAGGATGTAGGATGTCTTGCTAAGGTGTGAATGCCGAAATGTCTGAATGTCCAGCTGATGATGGTATTCCTTGTTAGATTAGTTTGAATATTGAGAGAAATGAATAAGCTGGGAGCTTTCAACCTTGGTGGAAATGAATAAGTTGATGGCGTGACTAGGTAAGGCACACAAACAGGCAGGCATTTGAGCCTAAAAAAAATATGAAAAGATGAATGAGATTAATACATTTTGTTTACTTATGGTTTATTGGTGGCCAGTAATTTATGCATTTAGTAGGTACCGATTAACAGCTGCCGGTGGTTTAAATCTTGTCTCTAGATGATTGAAGTGACACCCCAACCCCATGTGCATGTGGAAAAAGGGGTTGTGGATGGCTGGCTGGCTATATATATGCGTACTGTATATACACACACACACACACACACACACACACACACACACACACACACACACACACACACACACACACACACACACACACACACACACACACATGCATGTTTTTGTCTGTATATACAATACAAATACATAGACAGATAGGCCCATGTAGTTTCCAGTGCTAGTCTTGTAAGTGGTGCCCTACCCCCTCTCAGATCTTCATGTGAAGAGAGAAAAACGTGTTTTTTTTTTTTTTTAGTTTACAAAGCTGATTGGTGCTTTTGTATTAATCAGTTTTTACAGCAGCAGCAGCAGAATCCACCCCCCCCCCCAACTCCCAGCTAAATAATGAAAAGGATGAATTTGGCTTTACTATATAAAGTTGAGCAGTGCTTTTGTACCAACTGGCTTCCTACAGCTATACATTCCTTTCAGCTGTTCGCTCTAATTGAAATGGGACAAAAAAGTAAAAAGGAAAACAAGCACAAACTGAAGTGTCTTTACTGACACTTCAATTCTGAAAGTGAGACAAATATTCAGTAATGGAGCCAGCGAGTCAACAACTCTCAATCCCACCCTCTAACACTTTGTCCCCAAGACAGATACCCCCTTCTCCCCACTCTTGCTAAGGTGTATATGCAAGGTTATGATAATCAAGCATCTTGAAGGTCATTTGCCTGCAGGCATGACAATCCAGCCTCGGAACCAGCAGACAGAAAACTTAATAGACTGTGATATAGGTCAGCTGATCACGTATTTCATGCAAGATTGTTTGGTGATTATGGGAAAACCAGGGAGCTTTATCTTCCAGAAAGAATGAATCCTAGGCACATGTAAATGTGCATGCTTTACAAAATGTCGGATCCTGACTCTGGTATATCCTGCATGCCACATAGTTTGATAGTGTGGATTAAAGAATTACCATATAACACCTAGTAAAATATATTCTTGTATAATTACTACAGTAACCAATTTCCCAGGACTTGAAAATAAACTGTGATGGCTGCAAAGGTGAATGCCATTCAGAAGCAATGCAAATTTGTTTTTAGAAAGCAGCAAATCATATATTATATTAAGTATAAATTTGTCAAGGTATGTACTGTACAATATATAACTATGCCCTAAAATCTAGAATGTGTAAAATTGCTTTACAGCTTTTAATATCACACATGTACATGCTCAGACCATCTGTTTTGTTGACCAAAGTGTGTCAACAAAACATACCTGTTAACAATTTGGGAGGTGCAGAAATTGAGCTGAGTGAATGCATGACTCTGGTATGATCAGGTGTTCAAAAAATGAAAGGCAGTGTACAAATCTGTTAGGTGGGAAGGTAAGCATGCTGACACTTGGTTGGCGTGAATGACTGGTAAGATATGAGAGTTACTGAAGGTATGTGAAGAGAAATCAGGGAGTCAAAAGAGGGTGTGCTGGACTTTTGGTTTAGGTAGACACAGTTGGACGGGATGTAGATTTGCTCACACATGCTTGTTTTGTAGAGGCACACACAGCAGAGTGTGGTGCTCTCAAAAGGAGTCAGGTCAAGGAGGGTGAGGTGTTACTTGTCCTCATGAGAGTGGCAAGTTAGGTCACTTGAGTGAATTGTATGCTTGGGGTAGGGGTGGGGCATGGCTTATAAGGGGATTGATGCCCTTTTGAGGGGGACAATGAAACCAGGTTTGGCATTCCTCCATTCAGATTTAATAGACTAATGGCATTTTTGCAAGGTTACTCAAGGAAGATAGGGCTCAGGAGTTAATTCTGGACTTGCAAAGGCTTTTCAGTTAAGTTACAGATAGAAGACAGTGAACAGTTATGTAGCAATTTCTGACTGGTTAAAGGCAAGGAAGATATTGCAGAGACTTTACTGAATATGAAAGTTCAAGCTGGTGTGGTGTTAGAGCCTTTAGATTTTTCTTCATTTGAGAGATTTAAGATTTCACCTTTAAGCTTAGTTCACAAAATTAAATTGGGGTGGGGTGGGGTACAGTCATTCATCATCTTTCTTTTACTGAGGGCTCATCAGTTGATGAATGTATTGAAAAGTCTAAGGTTTGAGTTCAATATGCATAACTGGATGATGCAGTACAGTTAATAAGAGGTTTTTCTGAACCTTTGACTAGGGGAGAATTTCACCTGTTGCTATTTAGGTGAGAGGGTGTATGTCAGATATGTTTCTTAAATGTAAGTTCTATTATGACAAAGCCATGTTGACGGGTTGTGCAATAGCTTCTGCAGCCTTCAAGAAGTTTATTTCTGTGTTGTATTGTGTGGGAGCAGATCCTTGTGGAGAAAGGCCCAAAAATAGGAACAGATTTTAAATATTGTTCTTATAAACTTAGAAAGTTGCTACAAGAACAGGCTTTATGTTAGCATGCAATTTCTGAAAACTATGAAGTCTGAAACTCAAGTGTATGTCATTATTTAGTGATTTTAGTTTTTAGTGATTTTCCAGAAAGCCCCAACTTTTATGACAAAACTCACAACTTTGCAACCAAAATACTAAATTAAAAAACAAAGCAACCAAAGGAAGCCACAAACAGACAATTTAATGATTAACCATGAACAACTTCTCCAAAGCTGACTTTGGACTCCTAAAAACAGAGGTGGCTAACTTCACGGCACCCATGCTAATGGAACATAGATGCATGACTACCGAATCATACACCAATGCACTGTACGAGCATGTACATAAATGCATGGAACTAGCCATACCCAACAGAACCAAAAAAAAAGGAAGCCAATCTGGTGGTCCCCTGCCATTAATAGACTCTACAACAGAAGAAAGAAACTGTTGCAGAAAAAAGTGAAGTCCCAAGACTGGAAAAATTCCCTTATTAGCCTCAACAAAAAGTTGGGATCCCTCATCAAAACCTCCAAAGCCAGCTATGAAAGCAGAATTGCAGCAGACACTAAAAACAACCACAAAGCCTTCTATAGTTACATCAGGAATCTCCATTGGAATACCCAGATTTACTCTGAGTTACTGCACAATGGTACCTCCTATACTGAGCCAACAGATATTGCCAACATACTGGCCTACAGATTCAGTGCCAGCTTTACCCTTCCCCCACCATAGGACCAATCTCAATACCGGAAGAATGCCAGGCACACAGCATTACTGCAGCACAGGTTAAAGCTTGATTGTCCAAAGCCAAGAATACAGTTTCCATGGGACTCGACAAAATCCCTGGCTGTATTCTACATGGAATACAAAGTGAAGTGGCACCACATTTGTGTGCCCTGTTCACTCACAGCCACACCTCAGGCTTTGTCCTTTCTGAATGGCACACTGCTACAGTCATCCCTCTCCATAAAGGAGGAGAGACTACCGACCCTGGAAATTATCATTCCATTAGCCTGATGAGTCTGATATGTAAGGTTATGGAGCGCATCATCATGGACCTAATTCACAAGGAAATAGAGAATCTCCAAACTCTAGATTCCACGCAGTTTGATTTTGTGAAAGGTAGATCATGCCTGCTCAACCTGGTTGACTTCTTTGAGTTAGTCACCAGAGCTGTGGATGAGGGTAAGGTAGTTCATACAGCCTACCTCGAACTGGCCAAGGCCTTTAATACCATTCCTCACTCAGGAATTATTAATAAACTCACCAAACTAGGCATCAACCCTTATATCATTAGGTGGGTTGCAAACTGGCTCACAGATAGAACCCACAGTGTGAAAGTAGTGGACTCCAAGTCAGATTGCTCACCAGTCATGAGTGGAGTCCCACAGGGATCATTCCTGGGTCCTCTCCTGTTTGGCATCTACTTCTCAGAAGTCCAGGCCAACACGGAGGGACTTTGGCTGACCAAGTTCACAGATGACTGCAAGCTGGGCACCATTATTAATTCTCCAAGTGATGCAGACATCCTATAGAAAGGCCTCACTGAGACCAATGACTGGTGTCGAAACCATGACCTTAAGCTTAATGCCAAAAAAAATGTGTTATCATCCTCATTGAGAAAAACTCAGTTCCCACTAATTACCACATTTATGGGAGCCCACTGAACATGAAAGGTGTTATAAGAGATCTGAGGACACAGGTTGACAGCAGCCTCTGCTTCGACCAGCACATTGCCACTGTGGTCAGAAAATCCTTCTATGTGGCACATCTCATTACCAAGGGTTTTGCATCCAGGAAGAAAGAGGTCATAATTTCTCTCTACTCTTCCCTCATTAGAACAATCATAGAGTATAATGCCCCATTTGGCATGTACCTCACTAGACACCTGCAACAGCTGCAGAGGCCAAAAAAGTACCTCAGGAAGAGGATCCTAGGACTTAAACACATGTCCTACATGGACAGACTCAAAAAACTCCAGATATTCTCTGTCTTATATCATCTACTAAGAGGCGATCTCTGCTTGACTTACAAAGCCATGTCTGACCCAGCGCTGTTAGAAATGCTACAGCTAAAGAAATCCCAATCCCTCATTACCACACACTCCAGAGACCTCAACCTCATTACCACAATCAACAGAACATGCTGGAGGGACAGGTTCATAACCCAGAGGCTGCCTATGCTCTGGAATAGACTTCTCATATATGTCAAGCAGAGCACCTCATTGGCCCCCTTCAAGAGAAATCTTGATGAGTGGATGGGAAATAGAAAGTTCACCCCAGGGATCACTCCAGTGGCTGTACTTGATAGAGGCACTGGGAACTAACATTGGGTGGCACAATGCCAGGACACTTCTATGGGCTAGGCTTGTAAAGGCTCCAGGACCATTAGCCTAGTACACACCTATGAACTCATGAACCTATTAAGATTTAAAGATTCAAAGAAAACTTTATTGTCATTTAGGAAACACAAGTGCAGCCTAAATGAAATTTCAGGTATCTGCTCATCATCAGAGTACAGAAGAAAAAGAATAAGGCATGACATACACACACACACACACACACACACACACACACACACACACACACACACACACACACACACACACACACACACACACACACACACGCACACTCACACTAACACACAAAAAAATAGTGCTTTCATTCAAAAAATACATTGAATTTATATTGGCCCATATCAAACAGGTTCGCCTTATAATGGCAAATTTAATTGCAATACAAAAGGCATGGTGTATTTGGCCCATTGTTTAACATGCCCAGCCTTTTATGAGGGTAAAACCGAGAGGCCCCTGAGAAAAAGTTATACCAGGACATTTATGCTATTTCTAGGAGCAACCTGACAAATGCACTTTATAGGCATTCTGTTAATTGTGCAGTCTTTAGAATGTTTACATTTTTTTATTCTGGAGAAGGTTATCATTTCTGAGAGGAGAGGTAACTGGGCGGCTCATCTTGAAGCCAGAGAATTATTTTGGCAACTGCATTTGGGTGCAACAAATAAAAATGAGAACACATCAATTAATAGTTTATTTGTTTTCAGGAATATGAAATTATAGGCTTTATGAGGGGATATTACTTGGTTTTAACAGTAATAACAACAATATAAATTAAAGTATATTATATGTTTTAAAGGTTTACCATTGAAATATTGGCATAGCATTGTGCGCCTATGAACTATTCGAACTACAGATGTTCAAATAGTTCATATGTGTGCAAGCTACATAATCGAATGGTATATTTGCGAATGTACTGTGCATTCGTAAATATAATGTTCGATTATGTACATGGATCACTGTAAAGTGCAGTTAGGGAAATGCATCCCTTTTCTCACTGTAGTGCGATCTCAGAGTTGGAATATTAAGTTGGGGGGTGTGCAAAATTTAAATGCAGAGGAAATTGGCTCAAGACCAACAAATCCTCATTCACTCACTTAAGGAAAGTATTAATGGACTTCCAGGTCCAATTGCTCTCCAAGCAAAGTTCAGCAACCTCAAAAACTCCATAACTTACTTAACTTTGGCTTTTTATTTCTCTAACATTCCAGCAATCATAATCACATTTTATAGCTTAGACTCAGATAAACAAAACAATCCCAGTGAAACATCTAACTCTAATCCTATTTTGCTGGGCCTTCCTACTTATCTGCTGCTAACTGAACCCGTAGGACACTACACAGCCATAGAAAACAAGTCACAGCAAAATGAGATTACTACATGGCATGAATAATGACTGTTATTAGAAGAATTGCAGTTATTTATGGATACTGCTGATAGTTGGGGCATGGGTGCTTACTTTAAAGGCCAGGGGGTTGGTAATTCATGGCTGCAGAAGTGGCCTTTGTCTTGGAGGTAGGATATTACCATCCTAGAAATTATCCCAATTTGAATGGGTATGATGATGTGGAGTAGGAAATTAAGTCACAAGAAGATAGTTTTAACTTGGATAATGAGATGGTAGTCCAGGTTTTGTTGAAAAGAACCTCAAACTTAGAGAGCAAATTCATTGAGGAAGTTAGTGTTACAATCAAGAATTAATTTGTCTTTTTCTACAAAATATGTACCAGAGAGATGTCTCACCTTCACATTCAAAGGTTTTTGGATGTAGCCAAACAAGCAAAAAGATTGCCTACAGAGGTGCCAAGGGAAGTATGGATGTTCACAAGTTGTAGCTGTTGTTGGCCATTTTAATTAAGAAGGCTTGCAATTCTGCTTTATGATTGTTTGAGAATTTTTTAATTGCTTGCCTTTACTTGAAAGAGTTTTTTCTGATCGAGCTAGTCATGTATTATCTGGCTAATAGGCAGGAATTAGTTGACTCAGCACATTCAATTAAGGTTCACCTGATAGTACTTGGTGCAGCCAAGATGCTTTTGGGATGGAAGAATGTTACAAAAAAACTGGGTTATTTTAAGGATGTTGAAAGGCTGGGAGAGGATGAGATGTCTACCTGTTTATGAGTGCCTGTTGGTTAGTGATTGTTAAAGGTTGTTATCACAGGTATTTTATAGTGACAACAAAATTGAGGATTAAGTTTTGTGGTCTGCTTTAGTATTTTTTTATGAAGGAGCATTTAATATAAATAATTTGTTGAGTAAGGTCACAAGGTCATATTTATGTATCATTCCTGAGGCATTTATGCTTTGGTTATCTACATTCAAGATGAATCAAATTTGGAAAGGACGTTAGGTGATTTTTAGAAAGACAACAGGATAGTGTGTTATGACCTGTGAGGTGAATTTTGCTATTAAAAAGCTAGCTTTGTTCAATGATAGAAGTTTAGATTTTTAGTTTTTGGACAGTGGGCATCTCATAGGTATTTTGAAGTGATTTTGAAAAAGACTTTAAGATGTCAAAAGTCGGTTGAGGGTGGATATTCTTTGCATTTATTTTTTTACTGGAAAGGCTCCCGATGAGGTGATTGAAAGAAAGGGAAGGTGGGTATTCCATTTTTTAACTATTTGTATTAGCTAATGTTTGGTGGTGGTAGAGTTAAGGCAGTTTTGTAGTTAGGTTGTTAGATGTCTGTTTATTAGATTATTAAACAAAAACAACTTTGGAGCTTATTGTTTTCTTTCTTTTGTATACTGCAAAATGTGTATTGGGCTGCTAAGAGGTCAGATGTCAGGCCAGGAGGAAGCTGTTTGGGTCCTGAGCTGGTGAGTTGGGATGTCGTGTAGAGAGGAGAGAAATGAAGCATGTGGTACCAGTTGTTATCCACAATGAAGGAGTTGCAGTAGTTAGCCAGTTCAATTAAGGTTATTATTGTCCATATGGATGGAAATTATCTGAGAAAAGTGCTGAAGCAGAGGCTTTCATCTTGGATTATTAAGAACTTGTTAATATTGCAGCAACAGTTTCCAGGTTGTTTGATAGCTTTGTCTGCTATTATTTCATGATTGATTTGGAAAGGGGCAGTCAAAGTGACAGACACTGAAGTATCAATCAGATGTGTTAATTGTAGGGTGGCTTGGGCTGTGAATTCTTTAGGGCTGTTGGTTATTCAGCACTGAGATTTTGTGTTAAAGATTAAGGGTCATACAAAGATAATATCATTCATTTGAAAGATGATGGCCTTGACTTAGGATCATAGGAGGTTCATAAGATCATAGGATCATAGGAGGTTACTAGGCTATGGGCCGTGAGGCCCTTATAAGCCTAGCCAAGAGTTTAGCTCATGTTTAGACAAGTCAGCAGCCAAAGCACCTGTCCAGTAGGGAGACAGGTGGAGTGTATTTTCTGTTTCCCATCTGGTTATCTAGGTCGCACTTAAAAAGGAATAGTGAGGTACTCTGCTTGATGTAGAGAGGGAGTCTATTCCACAGATGGGGGAGTCTCTGGGACACAAATCTGTTCCACCAAGTCCTATTGATATCACAGACCAGGTTGAGGTCACGCATACAGGTTGATCAAGTGGAGCTTGACTTGTGGATATGCAGCAGTTCTATCAAGGCAAGGTCTGAGAATGCTTTATATGCCAAACAGAGGTCACCCCTGAGGAAATTTATTACAAAACTAAAGAAAAAAATCAAAACAAAGTTACAAAGAATAAATCCTTACAAAACAGTAGTAAGCGCTTTCAGGGATCCAACCCTTCATCAGACAACAGTTAAAAATCTCATAATTCATTAAATACTAGAGGTTAGTCACATGATGTTTCAAAATTTCAGTTGTATCCAACAGGAACATAGCAATTAGTGCATCAGTACATATTAGCACAGTTATGCAAATAAAAAGACCATGCACTAAAGGAATTATAGCTAAGAAAAATAATAAATGTGTATAACCTTGTATGGTGTATAACTATATATAATATAATAAAAACCTGATAATCCTAGTGACAACACTATATATATATATATATATATATATATATATATATATATATATATATATATAAATAATACATATATATACAATACTAGTGCATCCAGCTTATATAGATACATACATTAAAAATTGTAATATGAAATATAAAATGCTAATATATATATATATATATATATATATATTTATATATATATATGTATATATATATATATATACATATACATATATATATATATATATATATATATATATATATATATATATATATATATCTGCACATGAAAAACAGCCAAAAACACAAACTGGAAAACACAAAAACTGTAATGGTATTTCCAAGAAGCTTGAAAATACGGACACCAAATATTAGCACTTTCATTCACTTTTATTTCCTTGTGAACTTCCTCAAAAATAATAACACTCCACTCACATCCTTTTTTATACAAATTAATTAGTCACATGCTAAATGATGTATTAAAATAAATGAATTAATTGATTCTCTTAAAAGACACTGCAATAAAATGTAACTATAAATATCAAACATGTCTTAAACAAAGAACTTTTTTTAAAAAAAATTATTATAAATGTAAATATATATATATATATATATACATATTCAAGTAATAAAATTTAATACTGTTTCATTTGTAAAAAAAAACACTTTAAATTGATTGTTTCATTTAAGCCAGGAGCAAAATCTGCTCCTAAATGTAGTTGCCAAAGGGATTCTTTACATTCTAAAATGAATTTAACATCACCAATAAATGCCCCTGTTGGGACAGAATCCATTACAGAAAAAATGAATTTCTTAAAATCTTTACAGAGCAAAGAATGTTTAACCAAAGCATTAACTAAATCTTTTTTCTTTATGGCTAAAAGGTGTTCACTAATCCTTTTTTAAGACATCTTGAAGTCATGCCTATATAGAAACTAGGGCATGTTGAACACTGAGCAATATAAACCACCTTATCGGTACTACATGTATAGTAACTTTTAGACCAGTATGTTTTATGTAAATGTGAAACATATATTGAAGAAGAATTACTTATAAACCTGCACTGTCTACAGGCATTACATGCATAAGTGCCCTTTGCTAGAATTTGCGGACCTATATTTTCATCTCCTACTTTATTTGTCCATTCTAACATATTTTTAATGTTTTTTTAAAAACAAATTTAGGTCTTTCACCTATAATTTTTATCAATTCCTGGTTTCCTAACAAAATTTTCTAATTGTCCACAATTATCTTTTTTATATACCACATTTCATTTGTGATAGGCAAAACAAAAGCAGAAGAAAATTCCTTATCAGGACAGTTAACTCTTCCATTAGTAAAATTATCAGTTGTCCCAGAATTAAATAAATGAAAGGACAATATGGGGCAAGCTTTATCTTTTCTAAGTGCTACCACTTCATTAGCTATGATTTGTAACCATACTGAGTCATAGCCCCTGGAAATAAAAAACTTTTTAATAATTTCCAATTCTTGAAAAAAACATAACGTCCTGTGATGTAAGCCTACTAAGCCTAATAATTTGTCCCTTGACCACTCTTTTTTTCATGTGGAATGGATGTAAACTAGTTTTATGTAAATATTGATTGGCAAATGTAGCTTTTCTAAATATACTGCTAATAAATTGCTTTGTGATTTTGTCATAAGTTAGATGCAAATCCAGGAAATTGATACTCTCCCCGTATTCTCCTAAAGTGAACCTGAGGAACATAGTAGTACTATTTAAGTATTCTACAAATTTTTCAAAATCTTCACGAGTACCATGCCAAAGAAAAAATAAATCATCTATATATCGGCGATAAAATAAAATATTATCTCCAAAAATGTTATTATTATCAAGAAACTCATTTTCCCATTTGGCCATCACAAGATTGGCATATGCTGGAGCTACCTTAGCTCCCATTGCCACTCCAGCAATTTGTTTGTAAAATAACTTATTAAAGATAAAAAAATTGTTGTCAAGTACCAACTCCATTAGGGTACAAATTGTATTGATTTTAGTAGTATTAAAAATATTGTTGTTAGTTAAATAATCTCTCAAAAAATCAATACCTATTTCTTGATCTATAGATGTATATAAAGAAACTACATCTAGGGAAGCAAAGCAAAACAACTTCCCTGTACTATCAAATTCACGTAGTAACTCTAATAAATGCCAATAATCTCTAAGATAGTATTTAGATGCTTGCATAACAGGGTTAAGGAAATAATCTAACCAAGTAGAAATGGGCTCAGTTTTGGAATTATGTGCCTAAATAATAGGTCTAAAAGGGGGATTCTGGCTATCTTTTTGTATTTTGGGAATACCAAAAAGATGAGCCATTTGAGGATGTGGAACTGTTAAATAGGTGTAACTCTGATGATCTAATTCTTCTTGACAAAACATATCAAATAGACATGTGTCTATTTTCATAAAACTTTGTAAGATAAAACTCATTTCAACTTTTTTATATGTTTTGTCATCGGTCAACATCTCCTGCATATTCTTATTATAAGTACCCACATCCATAATGACTATTTTTCCACCCTTGTCGGCCTTCATAACTCTTACTTCCCTGTTTTGTTTAAGAGTCTTAAAAGCTTCTAATTCAGAAACTTCCAAATTAATAACATCCTTATTAGGTTTAATGGCTCTAAAACCTGCCTCACAGATGTTTTGAAACACCTGCAATGTACCCATAAGTGGTGGATTAAAGGTACTTGTTTTCTTGGGACCTATATTAAAATCCTGATGGTGGATATCATGCAAAATATATCTTAAATTCAATTTTCTTAAAGTTAGCCTGAAATCAACCAAAGTTTTAGCAATGTTAAAGGAATTCCCAGGAATAAAGGAGAATCCCTTCTTTAAAACTTGTATAGTGGGCTGGGAAAGAACAAGGCTTGATAGATTATGAATCTGAAGGTCATAATCAGAAACTACCACTTTTTCTTGCCCCTGGTCTTTCCCTTCCCCTTGTTTTGAGCTACTTTGGACCAAGTAGGCCCAAGTAGGCCCTCTTTTGTTCCCCTGCTTGTCGACCAAAAAAGGAACACCATTGTTGGAAGCATTGGTCCCTTCATCGTTGTTTGAATTACAAGCTTCGGTATTAGCATTATCATTGTGCATATTGACCCTTTCACCATCAGATACCACTCCATTGTTATTATTTGTAAAAGAAACAGAAGAACTGTTGTGGACTTCATTACTATTAACATTAGATTTAGGAAAGTTGTTTTTTCTATTCACTGTTTCTACTTTGTTCGTTTCAGTGGTGACATCTGTACTTTTTTTTACAGAATAAGCAGTTTTGTTGGCATAGGCTACAATGTCTTGTTTAAGCTTTTTCTGTTTCCTAGCTATTATAGTAGCCCTCTGCCTATCTGCTTTTGCTGCAATTCCACAATATAAATTGTTAAATGAGGAAAAACAAGAAAGATTCTTTATATTCTTGTCTAAATCATTAATTTTGTTCTTCACTTCTTCAATTTGTTTAACATAATGCTCTATCAACAATTTCATAAGTTGAATACCAAAATTGTCTAACATATCTACAAGTTTATGATATAGACTGTCACCAAAATTAACACAGTTGGGAAATTTTTAGTTCTTAAACATTGCGGAACACATTTCCTTTTAACACATTCAGTTAAATAACTTATTTCAATGTTCAACATCACATACTTCAGAGTAAATTTTTCTAGTTCATATATAGTCTGTTTACAAGTTTTTTGCTCAAAAAAAGAGCCAGAAGCTGTTTCGTCACTTATGCTGCTATTTGTTGTCAATCGTGGATAGAATACCCCAATTTTTTGTTACTACATCACATACTACACTTATATTGCTTGCAAAAGTGAGTGGCATCCTAAGTGTGTTGTCTGTGTCTGTATGTATATGCCTTACTTCATCACAATCAGTGACTTGCCCACTTGCTCGAGTTGTAGTGTGCGTATCATAATAGGGTCTACATCTACCCACCCTATTGCTCCAACCATCTAGAATGCACCTATCTATAGTTCTAGCATCATAGCACCTGTTTAAAAACTCAGATTTAAGTTGGTCCAGGGCTATTAGTAGTTCATCATCATCGTTAAACAGTCTCATAATCTGTATACTTGGCCTTTGATGATGTTGACCTTGGTGTGGTTCGGGTGCATACTGGTGTTATGTAGGAACTTGTTTTTTTTAACATGTTTCTAAACAAACCAGTTCTAATCTGGTTTAATTCATCTTTTCTTACTTTGATGTCAAGAAAGTCAATTTCAGTCATGGAATATTGAGACGTAAATCTAAGAAATTGAGTGGTATTATTGAGGTAACTGAAAAATGAATTGAGCTGTACCTCTGTACCAGTCCACAGCAAAAAAATATCATCCACAAACCTGACATACCACTCGATATACCTGCCATATGTACTATTGGTTAACACATGTGTGCATTCTCATTGAACCAAGGAAAGGTTGGTGTAGCTATTCACACAAGCTGTGCCCATAGCCACACCAACCTTCTGTAAGTATTTCTGTTGTTGAAATAAGAAAACATTATTGGTCAGTACTATATCCAACAAAGCACAAATTAGGTCTCATCTAGTCTTGTTATAATCTACACTGTGAAGTAGTTCCCTTATGGTCTCTATTCCCCATTCATTCGGAATCATTGTGAATAATGATTCTATATCCATTGTTACCAAGAAACAACAATGGTTAGTATCTATATTCATTCATTTCATCCTAAGAGTTTCAAGAAATACCATAGAATCTCTTAGCACAGTCTCACAATTAGATAGGAGTGGATGTAGATTCTTCTAAATAAAAATAGCTAGAGGTTCAGTAACCCATCCTTTACCTGAGACTATGGGGTGCATGGGTGGAACTGACAAATGCGTATTTATCTTAGGTAATCCATAAAGCTCAGGTATAGTGGTATTACTGTCTGAAAAGTATTCAAACAGTTCCTCATTAATCATACCAGTAATTAACAAATCAAACATCAAAAAAGATATTTTATCAATAACACTTCTTACAACATTGTTAGATATATTCTGATATGTGGAGTCATCATCTAATAATTGTAACATTTGTTCAACATATAGCTGTTTATCCATTACCACGATTCCCCCCTCCCTTGTCTGCCGGTCTTATTTCAATAGAATGCATGTGTTTTAAATCAATCATAGCATGATATTCATCTTTGCTCAAATTATAGAAAGTGTTAGAGCTGCAATTTTTGCTCACATCCAACTTCTCTCTTATAGACATCAAGGAATGTTTCAATAACTGCATTACATGGTGGAATAAACGTACTCATTTTTTTAAATAGATTGCTGGTCATATGAGGGCTGTTGCCAAACAAAGTTTTAAGTGTTAAAGTCTGGCCAAAAAGTCTAAGGTCTTTAATTACATCAGTTAAATCAGCTTTCTTTGCTGGAACAAAATTGAGCCCTTTATTTAAAAGTGTCACCTGGTTTTCAGTCAATGGGTGTGATGAAATGTTAAAAATCAAACTTTCCTCAACCTCTTTCTGTCCTGTCCATCTGCATTCAGTGGTCTCCGCTGACTGCGATACGTCGGCCATCCTCTTATTGGCAGGGGTTCCTGCAGTAAAAAACAATCCATGTTGTTCACTGGGTTAAGGTCATTAGATAAACTGTTAGAAGGTAGCTGAATGTTTCTCGTTTCTTTGGGTTTAACCACAGGAGGATCGCTCCTGTCAGGTTGTAGTGTATGCACTTTAGAACCAAAAAACGGCTTTACACAGTTTTTTCCAATGCCAGCAAATCTGGCAGTTGCTTCATTGCTTATTGCTTGCTCAGATTCAATTGGAGTAGGTGTGTCACCTATTCCTTCATTCAAATTAATGTTGTCATGGCCCCAAGTGTCTGTCTGGTCTGGCTCTTAGGAGGGTGTTCCCTCACCCAAGAGAATACATTCCAGTGCTGGAAATCATTAAAATCCCTGAGCAATTTACGGGTTTTAACTGCAGCAAGTCTTTTCTCATAGTTTAATATATTTTCATGTAAAGTATTCAGCTTTGTACCTACTATTTGTGTAGAATAGCTATCTATAATGCTGCCATAGACAATATTAATGTCTTTAACCAGCTCGTCCTCTTGTGGATGGAAAAAGTTTATCAGTAGATGCAGGTATTTGGAAGTGCATTCTCAGTTTATGATTTGCCAATGCCTAAGAAGTTCTGGATATGTTTGACCATAGGTTGGCATAGTCAACACGCGTAGCCCTCTAGGGACAAGATTTTGTTGTAAACATGCTTCAAAGTGGAAACGTTGCCGCTGGAGCCGTTTAAACTTATACAATTTATTTCCCAGGTCTCTATAAATAGTATTAAAATTATTTAGCTGTTCAGAGTTGTCAACGCATACACAATGGCAGGACTTTTACACATCTCTCGAAGAAATTCAGTCATAGCAGTAATCTCTACGCTGATTGTACCACATCAAACATGGTCTACTTTGCCTGCTGTGTAGTAAGCTACAGCTTCTACATAGGTAAGACCAATAGATGCCTTAAGGACAGGATCCTCGTACATTATAGGGATATTAGGAACTGCAAGGAGAATAGTGCGATTGCTAAGCACAACATGAATACAGGACCTGAACATATTTTTAAATTTCTGGTTTTACAAATATTGTCTGAGAAATTAAGGTGGGGTAATTTATCTAAAGACACAGAAGCTGCCGAGCAGAGATGGATTATTAGATTTAATGCAGACAAGCCCCCAGGGTTGAATCAAATGGTGTCACTTAAACCTTTTTTAAAAGCTCGACCTTTGAAACATTGATTCTCTTGAATTTTTAGATTTTTAATAAGTTACAATACATTTTCTATATATATATTTTACATTGTATTTTAGATTGTCTGATTATTTATTTCTATATATATATTAGCATTTTATATTTCATATTCAAATTTTTAATGTATGCATCTGTATAAGCTGGATGCACTAGTATTGTATATATATGTATTATATATATATAAATATATATATATATATATATATATATATATATATATATATATATATATATATACATATATATGGTGTTTTCACTAGGATTATCAGGTTTTTATTATATTTTATATAGTTGTACACCATACAAGGTTATACACATTTCTTATTTATCTTGGCTATAATTCCTTTAGTGCATGGTCTTTTTATTTGCATAACTGTGCTAATATGTACTGATGCACTAATTGCTATGTCCCTATTGGATACAACTGAAATTTTGAAACATCATTGTCATTTATTTATTTATTGTCATTTGTTTACCAGGAAAGTCCACTGGACCAAAATGAGTCCATTTTCAGTGGAGGCCTGGGGAGAAAAGTTCCAAGTTTACAATAACACTTACATGACATTTCAAATAAGTTTCAAACAATTAAAAAATCCAGAGAGTATTAATTCTGCCGCATCATCTTGCTTTACAGCAGACATGTCTAGATACTGTCAAATACAGTTTTGGCTTTGAATTATGAATACTTCTTAGCTTTTATGATCCATAGCTGTGGGGATACTTATTGAAGACTGAAATGAAAATATGTTCTCCAGTTAAATTCTCTGTGCACTTTAAAAAGCTAATTACTAACAAGCTTGCTGCAGTTCTGAAAATAGCAAAATATATTTATTACCAAGAAAATATAGAATTAAATGCTGAAAACAATTACACAGCCTACACAACTGGGAAAATTGTCCTATTTACAAGCTAAAGTTGCTAATTTTGCAGTTGCTAAAAACCAATAAATAGAAGGATTCAAAAAGTGAAATGATACGTGCTATACAGATAAATTTTATTTCTCTTTATTAGAGATACAAAAATGAAAGAAAGTAAAGGACGCTTTGTTGAAAGCATTGCTTGTAGTGAGGTTCAGCAATGGAAACTAAAATAAGATCTATTTTCTTAACTCTTTCCGTAACCATCTTTTTAAAGTGCTATGATAAATATAGCCTTCAGATTAAGAAATCAAATAAAGGTAAAGAGATATATAGCAATTTGTAAAATCAAAATATATCTGCTAATGTCATCAGGTGAAGTACTGTAAAAGCAAAATATGCCTTCTGATGTCATCAGGTGAAGTACTTTAAGCATTTAAACAATTAGGATATGATTTGTATCGTGCAGTGGTGCAGATGTTAGCATTTCTGTCTTACACCAAGTGGTTCTCTGGTTTGATTCTGTGCTGGGGTTCCTTCTGTGTGGAGTCTGCATGTCCTCCCTGTGTTTGTGTGGGTTTACTCCCATATTTCAAGAACATGTGTCTGGAGTGTTTCTCCCCAGGTCTCTGCTGAACATAGAGTCTATTCTAGTCAGATTTTCCCAGTCAACAAACGTTAAATAAATTTCATGAGAGCATACCCTATGACAAACCGAAGTTCTCTAAACCTGGCTTCATCAACATTACAGTGGTCAGCATACCGCTGAGCACAATAAGATGTCCCTTCATTTTGCAGAAGAAGGGAGGCCATGGAATTCTAGTTATAAGATAACATACGGGACTTCAGCAACATATATGCAGATAGCGCAGTGCTTCTCAGTAGTGCAGTTCCCCTTGCATGATAATATGCTGATCAGAAGACAGAGCTGACAGATGCATTACTACCTCTTTTAAAAACATACTCCTTTGCAGGGCAGAAAAACATTAAGGGCAACACACTTACTTGTGGTACAGATGGATCATGTAACACAGCTATACTGTCCCTGACCGCACAAATTGAAGCTGCTGAGCTCCCACTGTGGGGAGCTGCTGAGTTACCATTATTGAGAGCCACTGAGTTCCTACTGTGGGGATCTGCTGAATTCCCACTATTGGGAGATGACACACTACCAGCTCAACTCATTACCATTATATAGTAATGCCCCTAGCTCCACCATCATGTATAATTAATGAATGAATGAAACTTTTTATGAAATAATTTGAAACGTGATAGCAAAGCACAGCATAACCAAAAGCCACAACATATGCTATTCCTTATTAAGTATGTGTTGCTGGCTGTGTTGGGTAGTGCTGACATGTGGCAAAGTAGTAAATATAGCACACCCCTGCTACTGTATGCCATTCACAAAAACTGACAGGCTTCTACACACCACTCTTCATGATAATAAACAAAAATCGAAGGTTCCATATAACGTGTCAAATGTATTTTCTTTCAAAGTCATTCCCCATTAGAACAGTTGCTGTGATATCATCAAAGACAACCTCCTGCTTAATCCCTTCCCAATCCAGTAAAACTCTGGTCAAAGGTACATGAAAATGTGCCCCTCTCAATGCTTTAACAAGACTGGACTGCCCAGGCAAGAACTGATCCTTTTTAATGACTGCTGGTTTATCAATGCCTGCACCAGAAGCTGTACCCATCTTGGCAATGGTCTCCTTCCTCTCCAGTAGGATAGGTTACAGTTACAACTTCTGCAATAATTTCATAGATCTGTTGTCTCCAGGCAACTCACTACTGTCATAATGCCTATCCTTCTTGCTGATTCCTGAGACTTTTGTTCGCTACCCTGCTTCAATAAACAGTGAGACTATACTTGTCCCTTTCAGTTACACTTAAACCATCTAACCTCACCATCTCACTGCATACCAAAATTATGGCTTCCCTGTTTAACCTTGGAATGGGATGTGATGACTTAGGCTGTCCCCATGCAGTCTCTTATGCCCACACACAATACTGAGTATCATATTCCTATGCAGTTACAACTTCCTAGTTAGCTAAAACTTTCCCTTCCTTCCCATCTCATCAGCAGTGCCACAGTACTGAGGACTTGATCCCCATCCAAAAAATATGTAAGCATTTTGAATGTGGTAACCTTACATCCTTTCAGTTTTGGCAGTATATTCACTCACAATGTCATTTCCTTTCTGTTACATTTTAATTTTAGCATACATTAAACAATCAATATCTGTAAGTTTGGAAATCGTATGCTATGCTTTAGCCATGATCAGAGGAGTTAAAAATCTCACACACTGCCATTGTTCAACTTGGTATTCAAAGCAAACAAAGACTGCCCAAAGTAAAGCTATCAAAATCATCACCCTCTTTATATTGTGATAGAAGTATTTGTACTTGGAATCTGGGATTCTGCTTATCCCCTTCCCATGACTCATGTGCCCCTGGAGAAGGATGGTCATCTCCACCTCACACTAGTGCTCTTTTTCACTTCTCTTTTCAGCTATTACATACTCTCAGCTGCTTTGAGTTATAGATGTTTCATCTCAACTGCCAGTCTTTGTAATTGCAGTTTATTTTTCAGGTCCTCTGAAGAAATAATCAATGTATTTATTTTTTTTTCTTTTGTACAGACATTTTTGACCAAGTTACTAGGCTAACGACATCTTTTCAGGGTAGAAAAATTGGAGTATTTCTATAGCAAGGGAACATTTGGTCAGGGCATAAGGGAACTTCTCTTTTTGATAGCTTCCACAGTATCTTTTTCATCCTCTTGCGGTAACTCCAACTCAATCAGATTGGTCATTGCTTTAACATCGCATCTGAAGGATGACACAATCAGGAATGCAGCTCCCCTCTAATGTTGCACAGGAGTGTCAGCAATCAAATCAGGTGGAGTAGAAACAAAATCCAAAGCTTTTTTGCTTTTCTAGCACCAAAGGAGAGTATGGTACCTCTTGCATCACTGAGGATGTTCCTGAATTGTTCTTTGTCTGCCTCTTGCATATGAAAACTACCTACTAGTCTGTTTCTAGCATTAGTGGACTTCAATTCAGTTACACAATGAGCTACCACTGCAGCTTCCTTGAACATTTTGCCTTTCAGGATTCTTTTTGCTTTAGCACTTTTTAGTCAGCTGTGGTTGTCAGAGGAGCTAATTTCACCTTAATGTTCTAACTTATTAAAACAAATAATAAAACTAGTGCCATACAAAATCTAAGTTTTGCATACTTACCTTATCACTATAAGTGTACACACACTTTCTTTGCTGACTAAGCTGCCTTGCTGACAAAATAAGTTCAATTACAATATCCTTAGTACAGCCACCAATAGCAGAGAGCAGTCTGCCATATCTGAAATTTAAACACAGCCACTGCCATCCAAAAGTTATACCAGATATGCAGGTACATGGGCTGCAATCCTTGGATCTGCTCTATTATCACAAGCAGGTCTGATAGCCAGCTAAGGAATGGTATTGTAAGTCACACTGCTGACAACCAATATGATAAGTAGAAAAGCACACACATCTAATTAATTTACCAGTTCATCTAATTCAACCCAACTTCAAGAGCATATAGGGAATATGCCCTGCTGTCCTAGGTATGGATTTATAATACCCAGAGAAGGACTGCACACTGATCAATTTTCCAACCTCCTTTTCATTAGTGTCTTTGGGAACATCAGTGTCTTATCATAGTATCTGCCTTTCAAAGAAATTATCATACCCCCCCCCCCCCACACAGAGATTCACACGGAAGGCTGGTAGAATGCGCCGGTTCTCAACAACTTTCCTCCTGTTACATTAAAACTGTTACCACTATAGTTTACTGGCTAGAAACCCAGCAGCAACCATGATATTTGAGATCAATTGCCACAGATTTATAATGCACTCGACAATGTACAGAATAATCTGGCTAATTAGAGGTGGATAGAAAAACAAACTGCAAAAAGATCCAAAATCACACAAGGAATGCTGAGAACAAATCACTTTATAACGCAAAGCTTTCGGGTATGAACCCTTTCTCAATACTAAATACATACATATACACAAAGCAACTGCTTTTATACAGGCCTAGTAGTCATGTGACTGCAGCCAAAGTCACATGACCTATTTAAATGTGCAGTTTAAAAAATTATTTAAAGAAACATACTGCAAGAAAACATTTGTTAAAAAAGAAGCTACACATATGCATATATATGATCAAATTTCAAAGCAATATGAATCTAAATCTAGCACATATATATGCTTAATTATAAAAATATAAAAATATACATATATACCTATATGTTTAATACAAACTCTAAAAACATTAAAACATAGGTGTACACATACATGTACACAACAGGTCATCATCTGCAGGTCAACGGGGTCGCCATGGGCACCCCCGTGGCCAATACATATGCAAACCTTGTACTGCATCAGTGGGAATTAGACAATTTGCATGATGGAAAAAATTTTTTTGACACACGTGTTGTGTTCTATCAACGGTTTGTTGATGATTGTTTTTTAATTTGGAGTGGATCTAGGGACAGCTTAGAAGAATATCTTGTACACTTGAACAACACGACATCATTTTTGAAGTTTAAGTCGACCATTACTAGTAAAGAGGCTTCCTTCCTTGATGTTAGCATCTTTTACAAGGATGGATTATTGGGCACTTCTGTTTTTAAGAAGGAGACATATGTGGGTAGATATGTGCATGCGGACAGCATGCATGCCCATGTCTTTCGAGGTGTGATTAAGTCTCAATTTATTCGAGTGAGTAGGCTCAACACAGACGATATTGTCTTTAATGAACAGTTAAATGATACATTTAAGGATTTTGTTGATTGTGGCTATGCATTGTCTATTTTAAATGAGATGAAGAATCAGGTATCTAACAACAGGCATTCATTATATGCCCCATATTTCAGGAATTATAATCTTACGAACCCTGATGTTGTGATAAATCAAGTTGTAAACCCTACTGTGCAAAGATTTAGATATGTGACTGGTTTTGCAAGTAAGGTCTCCCTTGTTAAGCGCACTATCTATAAGTATTGGCCTATTTTAATGGCATCCCCTGAACTTACAAAGTTGTTAGGTGATAAGCCATTCTTTAGCTTTAGGAATATGAAAACCCTCAAAAGTATGCTATGCTATAAAGATTTTCGCCCTCCCTTGAATTTATGCTTTGATAGACCCATCTACTCTACATCTAATTTTGGTACATATGCATGTCTAAACTGCTCCTGTTGTTCGGACTTGATCAGATATGTGGAATCTAATAGTTATGTGCATACGATCACACACCATACATATACATTTTCTGTAAGAGCTACTTGTACCACTACCAATGTGGTGTACATGGCATCATGTTCTGTATGTCCTGCATACTACATTGGTAAGACTACGCGTAGACTTAAGGACAGGATTATTGAACACAAGTCAGAAATCAGGAGGCAGTATACTCAGAATGCCTTGTATAAGCATATTGAGACGTGTGGGGACAGGCATACATTTAGATTTAGAGTTATTGATTTGGTGATTCCCTCACTCAGATGTGGTGATATTAATAATTTTCTTGAAACTAAAGAATATCAATGGATAGTACGTTTGGGAGCTGATAGTCCTCCTGGCCTTAACAGTACAGTAAGCATTAAACCTATTCTTGTTGGATTACAACGTAGGTTGAAATGATATTTTTATCAACCTGTGCACATGAGCATGTTTATACATTGATGTTAATAAGTGCATCTGTTGTGTACATGTATGTGTACACCTATGTTTTAATGTTTTTAGAGTTTGTATTAAACATATAGGTATATATGTATATTTTTATATTTTTATAATTAAGCATATATATGTGCTAGATTTAGATTCATATTGCTTTGAAATTTGATCATATATATGCATATGTGTAGCTTCTTTCTTAACAAATGTTTTCTTGCAGTATGTTTCTTTAAATAATTTTTTAAACTGCACATTTAAATAGGTCATGTGACTTTGGCTGCAGTCACATGACTACTAGGCCTGTATAAAAGCAGTTGCTTTGTGTATATGTATGTATTTAGTATTGAGAAAGGGTTCATACCCGAAAGCTTTGCGTTATAAAGTGATTTGTTCTCAGCATTCCTTGTGTAATTAGAGGTGGATACCAGCAGTTTGACAACATAGAGTTATAAATAATTCCCTCTTTTCAAAATAATATATATATATATATATATATATATATATATATATATATATATATATACATACACACACACACACACACACACACACACACACACACACACACACACACACACACACACACACACACACATATTTCTATATCTATACATCTATCTATATATCTATACCTCTCTCTCTCTATACATATATATATATATATATATATATATATATATATATATATATATATATATATATATAGACACATACACACACACACACACACACATATATATATATATATATATATATATATATATAGTCGACACACAAAAGACCATCTTACCTAAAATGTCGACTAAAATGTTGAACATGGAATGTTGAGATGGTCAGAATGTCACAAACACATGTCTAAATGTGAATTCAATCTTTCTTAACATCCATAGAATCCGGTTCTACACAGCACAACATGTAACGTGATGATATTGCAGGGGGGCAAGTCCACCTGCACCTCTACACCCACTGTATATGATATATTCCAACTCCGATACTGCACTACAGTGGGGAAAAGGGTACATTTTCCGATCCTCACTATACCACAATCTCTAGTTACAAGACCAACCTCATGTGTGCAGATGCACTGTGCATTTATTTAACCAGGACTCGCACAATGGAAAAATCGGAAACATGGGTTGGCAGACTGTAATTTGACAACTTGTAGTTGTCAATCATTTGTGACTAGCCTCCAGTATTTAATGAATTATGGGATTTTTAACTGTTGTCTGATGAAGGGGTAGATCCCTGAAAGCACTTACCACTGTTTTGTAAGAATTTATTCTTTGAAAATTTGTTTTGATTTTTTTTCTTTATTTTTGTAATAAATTTCCCAGCTGTGGTACTGTCAGTGCTCTTACTATTGTTGCCTTTCACTTTTAACTGACAGTTTTGTGCATAGAGAGAGGATATTTATTTTTATGTCACCCCTGAGAAGTCTGTATGAAACTGAGTAGGGGGACAGGGCTTTTAGCCTATCTGTCTAGGGTGGATGTTTGAGGCCCTTGATTCTCCTGGTGCAGAACCTCTGTGGTCTTTCCAGCTGCTGCATGTGCTTTGCAAAGTACATGTCGAAGAGGGCATTGTACTCAATAATTGGCCTTATAAGGGAAGAATACAGGGATGTTATGACCTCTTTGTCCCTGGATGAGATACCCTTACTTATGAGGTGGAGCCATGTAGAAAGCTTTCCGTACAATGGAAGCAACATGATGTCAAATGTCAGGTTGCTATCAACCTGGGTGCCCAAATCCCTCACTACTGATGTTGTACTTAGGACATTGTTATTAATGTGATAATATGTGGTGATATCATTCTCCCCAAAGGGGATGATGATGCAGTTTTTGGCATTCAGCTTGAGGCCATGTTTCTGGCACCACTCATTTGTTTGGGTGAGACTCTCTTGGAGGACGTCCACATCACTTGGGGATTTGATGACTGCGCCCAGCTTGTAGTCATCTGAAAACTTGATCAGTCATAGTCCACTGGTTTTGGCCTGCACCTCAGAGAAGTATATCCCAAATAACAGAGGCCCCAAGACTGATCCCTGGGGTATGCTGCTCATTACAGGTTGACTGCTTGAGATGGTTCCCCTATTTTGATTATGTGGGTTCTATCAGTAAACCAGTTTGCTATCCATCTGGTAACATATGGATTGATGCCTAGTTGAAAGAGTTCATCTACAATGCCTGAGTGGGAATAGTGTCGAAGGCTTTAGTCAGGTCAATGTAGGTGGTGAGCACCGTCTTCCCCTCATCCATGTCTTTGGTGACTGTCTCAAAGAAGTTGACCAGATTTAACAGACATGACCTCCTCTTGACAAAGCCAAACTCTGTGGGGTTGAGTGTTTGGAGGTTGCCAACATCCCTGTTAATGAAGCCCATGATAATCCGTTGCATGGCCTTGCAGATCAGGCTAGTTAGGCTGATGGGTCTATAATTTCCCAGATCAGTGGATGCTCCACCTTTGTGTAAAGGGATGACAGTGGCTGTCCTTCACTTGTCTGGGACAAAGCCAGCACTCATGCTTTGGTTGAATAGGGTGCCTAATGCTGCTGCAAGTTCATGCCTGAGTTCATGTAGGATGCAGCCAGGGATGTTATCGGGTCCCATGGAGGCTGTATTTTTTGCCTTTGAGAGGGCAGTGATAACCTGTTCCCTAGAGATAAGGGGTGGGGGGCAGGTACTGGGGATTTCCTGATTTACTGATGGGGGGACAGAGGAGAGAAGTTTTCACTGAATCTGTCAGCCAGTAGATTGGCTATATCTACAGCATTTGTGTATGTGGTGTCTTTGACCACCAGTTCTGAACAGATCTGGATGCTTTCTTTGAGATTTTGGACATATATGAAGAAGGCCTTATTATTGTCTCTAGTAGATGTGGGCAATTTGGACTCAATGTTGGCTTTAGAGGATTTCACTAGTGCTCTTATTTGCTTGTGCAGGGTAAGGAGAGATGGCTTCCAATTGGGCACCTGCTCCTTCTTGGTCCTGGACAGCAATTTTTTTTCCTTTTGTTATATAGTTTATTTATTGCAGATGTCCACCAGACAGGTTTAATCTTCCTTGCGGAGGATGGTTTTGTCCTGTCGGATATTCCTGATTCAATGCATCTGTATAAATGGTCGTATTATACTTTGGTGTAGATTTGGACACTGGTGCCAGTTCCTACTGTGGGGGAGGGGGCTGTGAAGCTGTTTATGCCATCCCTCAGGAGGTTGTAATCAGCTTTGGAGAAAGTTTTTTTGTTTGGACCTAGCTAGTGGGGAGTCAGGGGAGGTGGTGACTTCGAAAGTAACCGCTTTATGGTCGGATCTTTCCAGGGAGGATGATACTGTAGGGGGTGCTGCAGTGGTTACTCATGTTGATTAATACCAAGTCCAAGATATTATCACCTTTTGTGGCAGTATTGACTAGCTGTTCCAAGGCGTTTCCATTGATAAAAATCAAAGAATCTCTGGGCATTTGTGGTCTGGCATGAGTAGTTTTTCCAGTCTATGGTTGGGTAATTAAAGTCACTCAGGATCAGGGTAAAGGGCTGAATCTTGATAGATTTGAAGAGGTCCAGACAGGTGAAGTGGGCATCCTAAATTACATATGGGGGCCTGTAGCTAGCTATAATTAACCTATAATTTGAATAGGGGTCTTATCAATGGTTAACTGCACCTGGAGTGTCTCCTTTTTGACCAGCCTGGAGGTGTTTATGTCTTTAATATAGATTGAAACTCCACCTCCTTTAGCTTTGCTGGCCACAGTTTGGGGTCTGAATGTGTGATAGGACGAGTAACCAGGTAAGTCTGGGGTGTTCTCCGCAGCTTTGAACCTGGTTTCTGTGGCTGCACAAATGTCAGTATCCTCCAGGGTTAAGAATGCTTGCAAAGAGTGCAGTTTCATGTTTAGACTCCTAGAGCATGGCCTTTAATTTGTGTTTTGTTGAAATTTTTATGTTGGTAGTATTGACCTCATGACTTTTCCTAAAAAAAGGCACTATGGGGAAGGCAAGGGCCTTTGCCAGTAGCCTGAAGCTCAAGTGAGACAGATGCAGGCCACCTCTAGCAAAGCATTGTGGTCTGTCGATCATATCTTCCCAGGCTGTCATGTACTGGATCCCCCTGGAATGACGTCAGAAACTAATCCAATTGTTAAAGTCAATCATTTTCTGTTTGTATTGAAGCATCATTCTGGGTGATGGTAGAATGCTGCTTAAGGCTAGGGGCATACCTTCCTTGGACACATATTCAGCTAGCTCAATCATGTCTCTCTTCATATAGTCCAGGGAGGTACACCTCAAGTCGTTCACACCAACATGGACTATGACAGAGTCATAAGAGTCATAACAGTATCTGTTGTTGAGAGACTTGAGTGTGTGTGTGATATGATAGATTCTAGCACCTGACAAATAACTAACCATGACTTTGTCCTTATCCAGCCTGGTGAGAGGCACATCTGTGTGTCTCACAATGGTGTTTCCTATGACTAATATGTTGGGTTTATGGTCAGGCTTTAGTGTTTGCAAGACACTGATGTGTGGACTATGCATGGTATGTGGTGTGGAGGGTCGTGGAGTTCTCATGTGTTTTTGCCTCTGAGGTCTCCTTTATTTGGGTTTGTTTTTGTTGAGGACCTCTGCATATGTGGGTGTGTGTTGTGTATTTGTGGGTGGTGTTTGAGGTGTAGTGATTGTGTTGACAACCTTCTCAGTGCTAGATATACTGGCTTGCGAGGGAGATAGCATCGACTGTAGCTTCTTTATGCAGTTGCATCTCTCACAAATTGTGTTTCTAGGTTTTAGTAGTATATGGTTGTCCAAGTACATGAGGGAGTTGCTACACTGTCTCAGGATGCCCGTATCGACTAGGCTGTAAGGAGAAATCATAGGAAACTGTCCATCCATATTTGTCAAAATCTGAGGAAGATAGGCCAGGGAGAGCTAAGGGGTAGACCTAAAGCCCAAGTGCTTAAACTGAAACTAAGAGGCTTAGAATAACACTTAAAATTTAAACAGGCTAAAAACAGCAGTAATAAATGCAGCAGAGAAGATGCAATTGAACACTTTAGAGAACAAGTAGCAGAAAACCCAAGATGAAGTAATAGAGGTAGAGGAGGAAACAGAAATACTGTAAAAGCAGCAAGTGGAAAGGGAGAAAGGAGGAACAGAACAGAATTCAAGGTTAAGAAACTAAGGGGTTCGCCTTCTCAAATGTTCTCTGTATTAGGTAGAATGAGCTAATGACACTAGACTGGGAGGAGTGTCCCAGATCAAATTTACAGTAGGGGTAGGCAACCGCAAAGCCAAGTGTAAGAACAAGATACCTAATAGCGAGGGAGGGTGGGAAACTATGGTACAGCTACTAGCTACACTATTTTAGGCAGAAAACACTACAGAAATGTTTATCACAGCAGAAAAACAGCAGTGAGCCACTGAATGAAAGTTTTAAACAGATAAAGGAGCAAGGGGACTCTAGAGAATGCTTTTAACTACAAACAAATCAGTTATATGATACACTCCTTGGCAGGAAATCAGAACAAATAGATGCTTAACAAATGGAGAAAAGTTCCTGTTAATACCTTTCACACAGTGAAACTAGCTAAAAGAGCTTTACAAACAGTGCGACAGTAACAATTATAATTTAACAGGTCCTGTAAAGCAAAAAAAAAAAAAAATTAGTACAACTGTGCAGATTAGTTTATAGCAATAAAATACAGTACAAAAGTATGCAGCAGACAATGAAAAATGCTACAAATGGCTAGAATAAGCAATAACTAGCAAAAAAAAAAACAGGATACTTATTGTTATATATCACAGATCAGAGTTGTGGTCACTGCCCCTCCTCTGCTCAGCTCAGTGTGTATAGACAGAAATCCTCTCAAAGGTATGGCTTAAATACCACAATGTACAACCTGAAACAACTAAGAAAGCTCAAAAGAACAATGAGTGCTTACTCCAAGCCCTAGACCAGCCAACCTTTACCAGCCAGCAGCCAATCAACAACAATTACTCTCACTAAAGTGAAGAAAGGCTTCTACTAAGCCAAGATGGCCTGGAACATGTGCTCAGAACAAACAAACACTGCAAACAAACAACCAGGCCCCAGAGACAGCAAACCTAAACTGGGCTATGCCACAGCTACTAGCTAGCTACTGCAAACAAATCAGTTATATGATACACTCCTTAGCAGGAAATCAGAACAAACAGCTGCTTAACAAATTCACTTGTTATTCTTACAGTAGGTAAGCATTTTTACATAGGCTCATAGGTTCATACTAGGCTATCTGCCCTAGGGCATTTATAAGCCTAGCCAGAATGTGTTTGGCTTTCACCACCCATTTTAAATTTATTTTGCTATGCCCTGTTTAGAGGTTAGTATACTGTGCCTCTGTCTAACAGTGACACAGAAGTGATACCCGGGGTAAACCTATGATCTCCCATCCACTCACCAAGATTCCTCTTGAAGAGAGTCAATGAGGGACTCTGCCTAACCTGGACTGGGATTTTATTCCAGAGTGAAGGGAGCCTCGGTTATGAATCTGTCCCTCCAGCATGTCCTATTTATTTCAGTGCTGAGGTTCAAGTCTCTCAAGCTCGTAGCTCGATGGGATTTGGATTTTCTGAGGTGCAGCATATCCATTAATTCCGGGTTGGACATGGCTTTATACGTCAGGCACAGATCGCCTCTGAACAGGCGGTATGCCACTGAGTAGAGCTGGAGTTTCTTTAACCGGGCAGCATATGGCATCTGTTTGAGCCCTTTGATCCTCTTGGTGAGGTACTTTTGGGGTCTTTCCAGTTGCTGCAGGTGTCTGGTAAGGTACATCCCAAAAGGGGCATTGTACTCAATTATGGGCCTGATGAGGGATGAGTAAAGAGGCATGATGACCTCCCCTGATCTAGATGTGAATCCCTTCATGATTAGGTGGGCTATATAAACTGTTTTTCAAACCACTTTGGCTACGCGCTTGTCAAATGAGAGATTGCTATCAACTTGGGTCCCCAGGTCCCTAATTACTTCTTCTGTACTTAATGGATTACCACCTATGTGGTAATTTGTGGGCACTTTAATTTTGTCAAAGGGGATGACTATACACTTTTTGGCATTTAGCTTGAGGCCATGGCTCTGGCACCAGTTGTCTGTTTCTATGAGGCCCTTTTGGAGGATGCTTGTGTCGGCTGGAGAGTCAATTATGACACCCAGTTTGCAGTCATCTGCGAACTTGGTCAGCCACAGTCCTTCTGTGTTGGCCTGTACCTCCGGGAAATATATACCAAACAAGAGAGGTCCCAGGACTGAGCCTTGTGGGACACCACTTGTAACTTGTTTGGAGTCTGATATGTCTCCAGCAATTCTAACCATGTGGGTTCTGTCCTTGAGCCAGTTTGTAGTCCATCTAGTGACATAGGGGTTTATATTTAAGCTGGTGAGCTTATCTATAATGCCCGAGTGGGGTATTGTATCGAAGGCTTTTGCGAGGTCCAGGTAGGCTGTGTGGACCACCTTCCCCTCGTCAATGGCCTTGGTGATTGTTTCAAAGAAATAAACCAGATTTAAGAGGCAGGATCTGCCCTTAACAAAGCCGAACTGGGTAGGATCCAGTGTCTGTAGGTCCCCAATATCTTTATTTCTGAGGTCCATGATGATCCTTTCCATAGCTTTGCAGACCAAGCTAGTCAGGCTTATGGGGCGATAGTTTCCAGGATCCGTTGAGGCACCACCTTTGTGGAGAGGGACCACTGTTGCTGTACGCCACTCTTTGGGCACATATCCTGTAGTAAGGCTGAGATTGAACAGTAGTTTTATATTTGAGTTTAGCTCTTCTTGGAGTTCATGTAGGACGCAGCCCGGGACACCGTCTGGTCCCATTGATGCTGTGTTTTTTGCTTTGGAGAGGGTGGCTCTTACCTGAGCATCTGAGATGTCAGGGGGGCAGCACTCTGCTGGGATAGATATTTGCCCTTTTGGTGGGGAAGGGGGGGAGAAGTTTGCGCTGAACCTGTCAGCTAGGATGTTGGCAATGTCTGTGGGTTCAATGTATTTTTTGTCATTTTGGACTAATTCTGAGCATATCTGGGAATTACCACCCAGGTTCCTAACATAACTAAAGAAAGCCTTGTGATTATCCTTAGTGTCCTGTGCAATTTTTCTCTCAAAGCTGGTCTTAGACAATTTTATGAGTGCCCGTAGTTTTTTGCTAATACTGATCAGTGATGCTTTCCCTTTTTGGGATTTTGCTCTATCATTTAGTAGCTTCCTCCTTCTATTGTATAGTTTGTTTATGGCTGGGTTCCACCAGACAGGACGTCTACCTTTGGAGGATTGGATCTTGGTTTTATTTGGGATCACATGATCCATGCATTCCTGAAGGTGTTCTTAGAATGCGTTTATAAAGGATTCTGTGGTCTGGGCTGTATTTTCCACAGGCCCGGGGGCTTTGAAGGATTCCACCTCGGTTTTGAGGAGTGTGAAATTTACTTTAGAGAAGTTTTTCACTGTGGTTTTCTGGGCAGGGGGTGGGGTCGGGATGTGAATATCCAGTGAGATAAGTTTATGGTCTGATCTTACCAGTGAGGGATACACTTCTGGTCTGGAGCATAGAGTCCCCATGTTGGTGATGATCAGGTCCAGTATGTTTTCTCCTCTTGTGGGAGTGGTAACAAGTTGTTCCATAGCATTTGAGTTTATAAATTCTAGGAATCTTTGGGCTAGGGTGTTGGAGCTAGAGTAATGCTCCCAGTCTATGTTTGGGTAGTTGAAGTCGCCCAATATAATGGTCTTTGGAGAGACCTTCATATTTTCCAGTGTTCTCAGGAAGGCTGAGTGGGGTTCCTGGGTTTGGGAGGCAGGCAGTTTTACCCACTGTTAGTTGCACATGGATAGTCTCTGATGCTTCGTGCTTTGCCACCAACCTGGAGGTGTGGGTATCTTTGATGAATATCGATACTCCCCCTCCTTTTGTGGTTCGGCCCAAGTTTTGGGGCCGAAAAGCATGGTATGAGGTATAGCCTGGTAGTGTTGTGGTGCTCTCAGGAGCCCTGAACCAGGTTTCTGTTACTGCACAGATATCAATGTTCTCCATGCTAAGGAGAGTTTCGAGTGCATGCATCTTGAGGTTTAGACTTCTGGCGTTGAGTAGCATTACTCTTAGTTTCTTATCCCTTGTGATACCTATGGAGGTGGGTTTGTCTTTTGAGCCTTGCCTAAAAAAGGCACTATGGGAGTAGCAAGAGCCTTTGCCAATATCCGAAAGCCCAGGGATGACAGGTGCAAGCCATCCCTAGCGAAGCATCGTGGCTTGTCGAGCATATCATCCCAAGCTGACAGGCATTGGATCCCCTTTGAATGACACCAGTACTTAAGCCAATTGTTGAAATTGATCATCTTGTCTTCATATTGTGGCATCATTCTTGGTAAGGGTAAGATGCTACTCAAGGTCAGGGTCATACTGGCCTGGGCTACATGCTCAGAGAGCTCCTTTATGTCTCTTTTCATGTAGTCCAGGGAGGTACGTCTCAGGTCATTCACACTAGCATGGACAATGACTGAGTCATATTTGTACTTGCCTTGGAGTGACCTGAGTGCTTGTGTTATGTGGCGGATCCCAGCGCCCGACAGGCTGCTCACCGTGACCCTCTCCTTGTTCAGCCTGGTGAGCGGGACGTCAGTGTGCCTGACGATAGAGTCACCTATTACAAGTGTATCAGGTGTGTTGTTTAGTCTTAAGGGCTGTGACTGTTCAGCACACTGGCTTTGTGAGATATGTGTTGCACGTATTTTGTTTTGGGGTAGCGGTTGCTTGGGTGTCTGCTTTGGAGGTCTCTGCTGCTTAGGCAGATCTTTATTTAGAGCCTCCGAATATGTTTTTGTGTGATTATGTGTTTGGTTTGCTGTCGTGGTAGGTCTATGTGAGACTGGAATTATAGTGAGTGTGGTTTCCTTCTCCTCCTGACTGGTTATGCCAGTACTGAGTTGAGAGAGCTTAGCCTCCAGTTTGGCTATATGGTTGCATCTCTCACATGTGTTGGAATTTGTTGGGAGGAGGAGAGGGTTGTCTGTGTAAATGAGGCAGTTGTAACATTGCCTCAAGATTCCCAGATTCACCAGCTGGACCGGAGAGGCGATTGACAACTGACCTTTGGACATGCTAGAATAATATTGGGAATTCCTTAATAATTGAAAACAAGGGCCAGTGGGGAGTGAGGGTGTAGTGCTTTTAATTTTTAGTGCTGACTTATATAATTGCTTTAGTGAGCAAGTGCCAGGTAACTTAAGTGCAATGTGTTACAGGTAACTTAAATGCAAAAACGGCAAACAGTAACTTTCTTTCAAGTGAAACAAGGAAATAAGTACAGTAAGCAATGCAGATATCACTAGTGATCCACAGAAGTGCTGAGAAGCCGCGTATTAGGTCTAATTAGCGTTCCACGGAAATAACAAGCAAACAAACAACAAGCATATAAACAAAGCTAGATTCAGCAGACCTGGATCTAGTCTATGCTACAGCAAACAAGGTGTACCAATTTCAGTAAGATACAGTTCAAATATTCAGGCACTATAAACCTTTAACCAGAAATTCCCAGCTCAGAAGTCAGAGTCCAGCCTCTTCTCCCACAAGAGTGCAGACCACGAACCTTCTTAATGTAAAATAACTGGCCTGAAGCCCAAGTGCTTAAACCAGAACTAATACACTTTAAGAATAACAGACACTGGGCTCTCATTCAGCAGTTCCCAACTTAGAAGGATGAAAGCTACCTGTCCTGCCACCACAGTGCAAGCCACAAACCTTCCTAATGTAAAACAACTGGTCTGAAGCCCAAGTGCTTAATCCAAAAGACTTAGAATGATAGATGAGAATGCTTAATTTGGGAACTTGTGAAGAAAAAAAGGGGAGGGGGCAGGTTGGATAAGTTTAGATAAATTCTCCCTTAGCCCTTGGTGTATGGCAGGTTTTTAGTGGTAGAAATGACCAATGTGGGGACTGTGAGTTAGAAGAAAGAGTGGTCAGTGACACTTTTTCAATGGAAAAGCACTCTACAGATGCTGCCACTTTGTTTTTGGACTGTAACTCTGATTTATGTATATAGTTGGTTTTACACATGAATGTTATGCCCAATATTCATTTGTGCGATTTTGGAGTGATACAAGTTTGTTTCAGGGGCAATATGGGTTTGTTTAAGGAGATATTATCGTCCTTGAATCCTGCCCAGAGGAAATGGGGTGGGATGATTAACAGAATATTAGGTCAGAAGAAGTGAGGAAGGGAAAGTTAATTTAGAGATGGGAAGCCATTGTTATAATTAAGGATGGAGTGTGCAGAGTTCATTATATTTGATGTTGGTGATTTTTCATCCTACTCACCCCTTCCTCACTTTAATTTTAATTTTAATTTTGGGAAGTGGTGGGGCAATTTTAGATGAATCCGCCTTTACCATAGCATTTGGCAAATGTTTATTGGTAAGCATGAATGGTGTTACTTTGCTGTATGAGGACAATGAGTTATTGGGAGGAGCAGTCAGTGAGACTTCTTCAAAGGCTGAGTGGTCTGGTAACAATATGACTCTCTTGAACTACTCCTTGCCCATATAACTACAGGTGAAGCCCCTACCACATCATTGCAAGCTATAGGTCCCCCAACATGAAACAGGAAAAGCATATAGCACACCTGGACTCTCTGGAGTCACTTGTCATACAGCCCAGCACCTTACTCATGGGTGATTTTAATTTACCATTGGCTGGGAAACATACACAACCACAAACATGCTGGCTCAGAGGTTCTTGGACTTTGTCAATGAAAATGCTCTGAAACAGCTTTTCAGCACACTTACAAGAGGCTGAAGTCCTGGACACAGTACTCACTGATGTGGACGAGCATTAAATACCCCCCCTCCATGTATGATGTCCTACCTGGTAAGATCAGACCATAAACCAGTCTTGTTCAATGTAATTATAACACCAGCGATGCTATAAGAAGTTTCAAAGCCCCCTTGAATGCAGATCACATGGATTCCTATGCTGCGGTGTACACCGATGCCCTGTATAACCACTTAAGCAGTTGTATAGAATTGGTTGTGCCTGATCAGATTAAACCAGGTCTTGCTGAAAAAACAAGCCACCCTGGTAGACCCCTAGTATAAAAAGGTTATACAACAACAGAACAAAACTAACTTCCAAGAACAAGAGGGAACTGGCTCAGCAGAGGAAGATATCCCTCTCTACCTTAAACAAACAAATGATAGATCTTGTCAAGTCCTCATAATCTAATTACAAAGCAAATATAACATCTGTAGCTAAGAATAATCACAAGGCATTCTTTAACTATGTCCTAAATCTAAAAAGGAATATCCAAGCTATATGCTGGACTGACTGTGGATGTCACCACCCATACTCAACTTCAGGTAATAGCTCTCTACCAGGAGATACCTGGATATAAACAAAACCTTCACCCATGCTGCTTGGATGAGTGAGCGAACATATGCTATTCACTGCCACCCCCTTGCCAACACCCCTAGTGCTTGAGCTGCTAAGTTAACTTGGGTCAAGTTATTTCTTTAAACTTGTTAACTGACAAAATATTGAATTGTATCCAAACTTTCCAGAAATTAAGCTTTCATAAATCATGAAATGAATCTGAATCTTTAAAGTATAATTAGTAATCTTAAATAAATTAGATACTCCTCTTCTAAACTGCCCAGCATTTGAAGAAAAAGAAATAACAATCAACATGTTTTTGTACTTAAGAAGCTGCTCATATGACAAACAAGTTTCCTTAAAAAATATAATATCAGACTTGAAAATGTTATGATTTTATATATAGTCTAATTCTTTACACAGACCTGCATAAATCATTTACTTTTTTACTTTTGAGGAGAATAACCTCAAAGAATGATCAATCATGTATGCAATTTAAAATTCATGTTGATACTTGAAACCTAGTAAATAATTATGTTTGTGAATATGATTGTGTATGTATGTATACATATATATATATATATATATATATATATATATATATATATATATATATATATATATATATATATATATATATGTGTGTGTGTGTGTGTGTGTGTGTTACACGGGTCTACTGCATAACATCGACCCACAGTTTGTCAACTGACAAATCAGCAAGCTGCATATGCTGCAATTTTACATGCTTGAACTCCTGGAACAGCATATATCCTCTCTGGGAAAGTAACCACTTGGCCACGAATGATAAAATCATAAACAGTAGCAAATTATACCCACCAGGGTTTCACCCCACACCCCCATGTTGGGGGTTTTGCCCCCTACCCCCTACCTAAATATACCAACTCTGAGATTGCACTATAGCAGAGAAAGGGAACAGTTCACCATGCTGGCCAAGTGGATACATTCCCAGAGAGGATATAAGATGTTCTGGGAGTTCATGCTTGTAAAATTATGGCATTTTTGTTTTGCTGTTTTGACAGTTGACAAACTGTGGGCTGACATTATGAAGGGGACCCATGCGCACGCGTGCACACGCACACACACACACACACACACACACACACACACACACACACACACACACACACACACACACACACACGCACACACACACACACACGCATACACATATCTACATAGAGAGAGAGAGAAACCAGTTAGTAAAAGCTGTAAGAAAAACCTAACCAAGCTAGCGTTTTCATTGTATGATACTTTAAACCTCATGGAATAGAGGCCCGTGGGATATATGCAAATGACTCTTTAAGGACAGCAAGTGTTTTAGCTATATGCCTTCTGAATGTCCATGACTTTTTACTGTTTTTCTTTTTAAGTCTTTGTGAATGCATTCAGGCCAATATAGCCAAATTCCACTAGTTGTGGACGCACATGCTAAAGTATAGTCAAACAGTCCACTTATGCTGTGCTGTCTAGGTCATAAGAAGGCTGAAACGGTCATGTTCACATCTATCAAGTTTGGCTTTATTGGCCTGAATGCATCCACAAAGGTTTAAAAAGAAAAAGTAAAAAGTCACAGACATTCAGAAGCAATATAGCCGAAACACGATGTCCTTAAGGGGTCATTTGCATATATCCCATGGGCCTCTATTTCAGGAGGTTTAAGGTATAACACAGTGAAAACTCTAGCTTGGCTAGGTTTTTGTTGTAGTTTTTATTATATATAGAGAGAAACCCATACATGTATTTATATAGTTCCATAGATGATCAGTAGGCTAATGTCTTTTATTTATTTTTTATTTATTGTCTTTATATTTACTGACCATAAGAAAGAAGAACTCATAATCAAACTGAATAACTCAATTAATACAGATGATCTTTCTTTTAGTCCAAATGACTCCTAGAATTTTCACTTTTGCATGCAATGATGAAATTTATAATGATAGGTGTTTACTCATGATGAGATGAAATTGTAATAACCTATAAAATGTGTATTTTCTCACATTCCAGAACATCAATCACACTAGTTTGATTGTACAGGATATATTTTATAGATTGTCACCTTTTCAAAATGTGGTCAAAGTCACCTGAACAGTTTTAATGGCACTGAATTCAGATTCATATATATTTTCAAATAAATCATAGTTGAATTATGTATATTTTCTGCAGCTTGTGTGCATGCAGTCATGCGTGCAATGACAAGTTTTCCTTCTCTCATAACTGTTCAAGTCTTTAGAACAGCAATATTCATTAAAAAATATTTTCTCTAAAGAAATCATGCTACCAGAAGTTTTTGGAATCAGTGCTTTTGGTAACATAAGGGCAACTTCAATACTAAATGCATCAAAATATCTTGGAAGACCTTAGATTATATACAAGCTATGAAGATGAGGACATAGGCCAGAAATTTTGCATTAAGATTTCAGGATGACAAAATTCAGATCTGGTTTCAATAAACATAGACAAATGGTACATCATATCATTTGATTATATGCATTAGCTTGTCTAGTTTAGTTTGATAAACTATTTTAGAAACTTAAGTAGGAAAGTAAATTCTGACACTGTAACTGATTTAATCATTTCTGTTTGCTGGACCTCTTTTTATCCAAGACATTTGGTGTAGATATGTTGATAGGTTTCTGTATCTTTGATGTAAGAAAGTCTTTTCAGTATTTTCTGGAAGTGATACAAACTAATGTCTGTGACAGCAGAAAAGTTAGATACTGAAAATGACTTTGATTTGTAATTAATCCAGTTAACGAGAATTTGCCAAGGGCAAATTGATGAGCTAATGTAAGTTTAATGACAATTATTAATTTGAGTTCCATTTTTTAGGAATTTATATAATAACACTGTAAATTACACGTTCACCACTTAGTCATGGCTACCTATTGGCAAAGTTGTAAATGGCAAAACTCTCTGTGTCATTTTCTTTGTTGAACACTTGCTCACATGTATAGCCTAACATTTAGAAAAGCTTTCAAATTAAACAGACATTTCCTTAAAATGGGCTGAAAACTCACATGACTCTTTACATTCATCTGTAAAGTTTAACTGTCTTTAAGTTATTTTCCATTGAAGGAAATTTGCAATTTATAGATATTGGAGTCAATAACACTGGATGGATTGTTCTAATTTCCAGTGATTAATAGTCTGAGGCTATGCTGGTGATTATATCATCTCAGCAAGTAAGACAATGGGTGGAGGTTAATAAAGCCTACAATTTTATTTCCATGTAGACATCACACCGTGCTCCTTACATGGGAGCGAACATTTTTACATCCAGTCAGCACTGCTGAGTGTTGCTCACACACGCTCTAAAATGGAAACTTCTGTGGCATGCAGATCACCTCGTAATTAGGTGAATCATTTACAAATGAGGCAGTTAGCCATCTGTTTAGACCCCATGTCAGTGTCCATAGTGTATGTGGAAAAATTCCGTGTACGAGAGTGCAGACAGGCAAAAGGGGTTGCAAAAATGGAGATATATGGACAGATTTACAAAGCCATGTCTGGCCCAGCTCTGTTAGAAATGCTACAGCTAAAGAAATCCCAATCCCTCTGCACTACATGCTCCAGAGACCTCACCCTCATTATCACAATCAACAGAACAAGCTGGAGGGACAGGTTCATAACCCAGAGATTGCCCATGCTATGGAATAGACTTCCCATACATGTCAAGCAGAGTGCCTCACTGGCCCTCTTCAAGTGAAATCTTGATGAGTGGATGGGAAATAGAAAATTCACCACGGGGATCACTCCAGTAGCTCTACTTGACAGGGGCACTGGGAGCTAAGGTCGGGTGGCACAATGCCTGGGTAATCCTACGGACTAGGCTTGTAAAGGCTCCAGGGCCATTTGCCTAGTACACACCTATGAAACTACGAATGTATGAAATGTCATACCACATACACATATGAGCAAAACTATTATCTCATATATCGGAAAAATTAAAGGAAATAATTTAAATTAATTTTTTTAATAATCTGGACATGTTTGTGCAGTGTGCCACAGTGTGCAAACATGCTTTATAGAAAAAAAAATTGAAAAAAAAATAAAATTAATATTATGCGACAAAAATGTATTACAGGACTGTGCATAGAGTCCCTACAATGGTGCATTGGTGCTGTTGCCAACATAGTTGGGTTATGAAGTGTGTAGTTTCCAGGCTGTGAGCACTGATACATATGAGAATGAGCTTGAGTTATTGAATAGCAGAAAGGAGTATTTGTGTCCACATATCCCCTTTGTGTGGGCTTAAACACATGTTGCTATTTACACAGGATGTAGCTGACACCAAGAGGGGGGTGTCTACTGACTTCTAAGCTCATTTCACCTTAGGTGTGCATGTTTACATGGTGTGCCACCTGGCTGAGTGTGTCTTTTCGGGGGGGGGGGTGTCTGCTCACTTTTTAGTTTTGCTTACCTTCTGTACACATGTTTGTGTGGTGTGCCACCACACTGAGTGTGTCTAAAAAATATAAATTTAATTAGTTTTGACTCTTGTTTAAACTAAATATGGCCAATAAATGATTTTAATGATATTGTAGGTAAGTGGAATGCATCATAATTAGCCAATCACACATTCTCCACCTAAAGCAGAGCTCTATAAAGTATGCATACACTTTACATTCTGTTTTTTTCCCCAATACTAAGCACCATTGCAGTCGAGACTTGGGAATTTTAAATGAGAAAATGCTAGTGGCTGCTGCAGGTCTGCTAGACCTGTATGTGCTAGATGCTGAGGTCAATGCTGCTGCTGCTGACAATAGGCATAGACAAAGAAGGAGAAGAGTGTTCAGGCCCAGGGTAACCTTCCAGGAGCTTCATGAGCTGGAGATTGTAGAGCACTACAGGGTAGACAGGGCCATACTACAAGAACTCACTGAACTCTGCCACCCTCAGTGCAGACCCAGAGCTAACAGAGGGTTACCCATTGCAGTGGAAACAAAGGTATGTATAGCCTTAGGATACTAGATACAGGTACTTTCCAAAGACTAACTGGGGACATGATGGGGGGGGGTCTCACAGGCATCAGCATCCAGGCTACCCCACCAGTTCCTGGATGCCATGCTACCACATGTCAATGAGCATATTTCTTTTCCCCTCACTGCTGAGGTGGGGGTCATCAATATGCAACACTTCTACCTTGTAGCACACTACCCTGAATTACTGGCTGCCATAGATTGCACTCATGTACATATCAAGGCACCACCTGGTGAGGAAGGTAGAATCTATGTCAACCGCAAGGGGTACCACCCCATCAACTGCCAAGTTATGTGCAATATCCAGGGGATTATCCTGAATGTGTGTGCTGGCAGCACTGGCAATTATCATGACTCCCATATCTGGTAGGCATCACAGCTGTACCAGATGTTTGCTAGGAGGGACATCCCACGTGGTCATTTACTGGGGGATGTTGGCTACGTACTGGAACTGTGGATGATGACACTCATCAGAAATGCACGCGCGCACACACACACACACACACACACACACACACACACACACACACACACACACACACACACACACAATGAAGAATGCCATAATGAGGCACACGTAAAATCTAGGAACATAATAGAGCATGTGTTTGAGATTCTGAAGTCACGGTTCTGGTGCCTCAATATATCTGGTGGAGCCCTGCAGTACTGTCCAGCCACATATGTACATATGTTCACAGTATGTGCTATGCTACACAATCTGATCCTGTGGAAACAGCTGCAGCAGGATCAGCAAAGGGAAGGGATACACAGCCCCCCATCAGTACCTATGTCACCACAGTCACAATCATAGGACTCAGAGGAGGAACCCTGATAATGTCCCTGTAGGCAGACATAGGCATGCCCAGTACACCCTATGTTTGGCTAACAGACAATGCATAGCACATTCACTGACAGCCTAGGGCACTATGGACTGACACCATACTCCTACTCACATGCTTATATTAGAATTGATGCCAGGCAACCCACACAGCCTATACTTATCCATGTATTGGCTGTGTACTGCTTGCATCAAATAGGGTCAACTCTGAACTACAGTTCTGTCACCTGCTGCATTTGCAAGGTAAGTCCCAAACCTACACACTACTTGTAAGGATTATTATAGTGTATGTATGTATTTGCTGCATTTATGCATGTAAATATAGTGGACTATTTGGAGACAAGTAACATCCGCACTGGACCACAGTTACCCAGTCCACTAGTATGTGTTCCTTAATATTCACTAGACCTCTTGCTTGGAATATGCACTACATAAGTCAAGGCAGATGTTAAACAGTGGAGTCACATGATAGTTGGACAACTGTGTATCCCAACAGAACATGTGGTGTTGTTCCCCCACACCCAACACAGTGATTTCCCATATAACTGCTTTAACAGTAGGTCATCAATGGTATACCAGCAGTCCAGGTAAACTCAGTGCAGTAACATAGAAACGGAGCATACATTGTATGTGTCACTTAATGCTGCAATAACAATGTACATATGTATGCTTTTGACTGTGTGATGGATGACTATCTCTGGCTCACAGTTTGCATGTCTCAGTGGACTAGGGAAGTTAGCATGAGTGATGCTTTTGATGGTTCAAATCAGGAGGTATCCACATCTTTTGCATGTGAGGTATTAGTATATTGTTGTTGCCACATACTGTCAGTCTGTGTGTGGTGTAACATTATGAACATCTGTCATATATTAATTACATCAGACAGCTGGAGAATGCCATGGATATTTTTAGTGAAGTGCAGTACTGCAGAAACAAGGACAAATGTCAGTGTCCGTATCACACAAAATCCCAGACTGGAGTGCAGGTAGGTGTGGCCTGGAGTCACTTTGTAAGTACTGACAGTCACACTGGGCATTCCCATATACTTAGTTAAACTGAGTGCAATCCTGTTGCCCCTTGATCAAAATGACCTATTATGTATAGATCTGTCTATACATACATATATATATATATATATATATATATATATATATATATATATATATATGTGTGTGTGTGTGTGTGTGTGTGTGTATATATATATATATATATATATATATATATATATATATATGTATACATAGCTGTCTGTCACACTCTCTCTCTCTCACACACATACATAGTATATGTATCTCCATGTATTTTTCAAATAGATATATACCCATATATATATATATATATATATATATATATATATATATATATATATGTATATATATATATATATATATATATATATATATATATAGAGCTATATACATATATAAAAACATACATCTTTGTCATATACATATCATGCACACACAGCTACATTTATATATACATCCCTGTTATATACAGACATATGCATGTGGATGTCGGTATTGCCCTATATACCCTAATACTGGTGAGTAAAGCTCCTCTATCACACATCTATAAAGTTGCTCAAAGGATCCAAAGTAAGAGTTCAACAGTACATAGTGCGCTTACCTACAGACCCCTGTGCTTGCTGGGTGTGACCACATAGACAGCAACAGGTGAGCAGGTGGTGTAATGTATAATGTTACCTACACACGCTTGGACAGGACACATTGTCCTTGCCCACAAGCTTGCCCATCCAAGTGCAAACAGCCACATATGGCCATATTGGTAACTGTAGACACATAGCTAGGATAATAACAGTTATCTCTCTGCTAGGATGCTACAAGCATGATAACAGTATGAAGCAATACCGCTCTGCAGGCAACAGATGCTGGTCAACACAAGCCTAGTTTGTGTAATCCATAAGTAGTTTGCTGCAATAATATATAAAACAGACATCAGCCGTGGCACATATGCTAAGTATTGTGATATATAGTCTGTAAGACTAGACAATTAGAGGTTCCAATCTCACTGCAGACTACTTGGTGTGTATGTGTATCCCCCTGCCAAACAACTGAGAAACCCTCATTGGCTATCAAACTGCAATGGTTATGCAGTTTTTGGCCCTATAAGTTGCTGTTGGCTTCCAAACTGCCCTCCTCTACAAAGCCTGATGATGGCATCTACCTTACAACTACCAGCTGCTATTATAGCATCTGAAATAAGCCATGGGACATGCGATAAGTACTGTGATATATAGTGTGTAAGGCGAGATAGGTAGCAGTTCTAATCTCACTACTGGCCACATAGTGTATGTGTGTATGTCCATATAGCATAAATTTGATCACCTCAGTAACTTAGAAAGTGGTAGGGTTTTGCAGAAGTTTAGTTGTAGTTGTTGATGTGGCCCTCCAAATGCCTGACCACAACTTGGCCTGCTGATGTCATCAAGTATAATATGTTATAAACTGACAGTACTATTCGACATGAGGTGTGTTGTGTGCATCACATACTGTAATCTGTACTGTGTACCATTACATAGGTAAGTGTTCTGATCTACACACAGCCAACCTGCTCTATGTGTGTGCTGCACCATGTCTTGTAAGCAATGATTGGAAGTGAACCAAAATAAATCCACTGATGTCCAGGCTACGAAACAAAGACAAAAATAATTCCAACGAAGCCAGTCAGTAAAGCAAACCACAGTTTTAATCTTGAGTAACAAAAATCGACTCGGTTAAGCACTTTCGTATGATAGTTCAGAAATCATCAGAACCAAGAAGAATCCAAGCCTAAAAATACAAGTAAAATGGCACACCCATTCAAAACCACCAATGATGGTTAGTCATTAATTAAACACAACAGAATTAACTGAGTAAAAGCTACAGTATCTTAGGTCTTTCATGAAACAAACCAGGTGTTATAAGCCCACAAAATGCTAAAGGGTTAATGCTATTCTTTTCAGTTCACTAGAAATAGAAATGTGTTCATTCAACCCCGGGGGGTTGGCTGCATCTAGTCTCATCTGCCACAACATTTCTTTATGAAGCAGTTGGTTCTCCCAATCACCTGATAATGGTGTTACCTTAATTTGCTCAAGAATCAAGAAAATAAACTTGTTAAATTTTGCACAGCACAAAGACATGCAGTAGATGGATTGGCACTCTAAATTGGCCCTAGTTGTGAGTGCATGTGTGTGTGGAAGGTTGGGCGCCAGGCTGGCAACTTGACATTGTAAAACTCCACTGCCAATCATGAGCGGACAGGTGATCCGCTGTGGCGACCCCTAAAAGTCGAAAGAAGAAGAAGACATAGAGTGCCTTGCTAGTGCACTTTTGTTGTTTCTTTTCCTTATACTGTATTGATGCTGGTAGATTCTTTGCTTTAAGCTATTATTAATCTTACCAACATAAAACGCACAACATGTGCAACATGTAGCAAGGTAAATATTTTTCTGAGATCTACAATTCAAATGTGTTACTGCATCCCATAAAGTAATGTTGCTCAAAACTGCATCCTGCTTGTTTACATTAATATAAGAGCAATAGGCACACTGTTGGCACTTCCTAGTTGTGGGAACACTGAAACTCATGGGCTTTTTTTCCAAAACCACTTTGACATTTTGCTTATTCTTATATGTGAATATTGGTAAAGATTTAAATAAATGACAAATGTTGCTGTCAGACTGCAGCAACATCCAGTTTCTATTCATAATTTTTTCAATTGCCTTAGCATCTGTTGTATAGTACATCACCATATTGTTTATTGTTATTACCTAAAAAAGTATTAACCGTATTCATCTCAGTGTTATGTACCATATTTGTCATACCATGTCTAATAATTGCTGCATACCTATCCTGTCTCCCAATCCAAACTCTGTCAGCAATTTTCTCCAAAAGATCAAGGGGATAGCCCCGATCAATAAACATGTTTTTAATCAATAAAAATTCCTATATACAATCTGAACATTCGGATGTAAGACGTGATGCATGAATTAACTGACTTTTTACTACTCCTTTTTTCTGATGAATTGGGTCAATTTGAATTGTAGATCTCAGAAAATTATTTACTGAGGTGTAGGGATGCATTCAATGTTGTACAACCTAAACAGACAGGTCTGTGATGTAACTCCCAGACTGTCATTGCCATACTGAATGTGACACTCATCACACCTATCATTGTGTACAATGGCACCCTTGCCATGTCAGTACACAGGCATATCTTATAGGTTCATAGGTAGGTACGAGGCTATTGGCCCTAGGGCCTACATAAGCCTAGAAAAACAGTACCCTGGCTTTTGCCACCCAAGAAAATTATTTTCCTCTGCCCCTGTCAAGCAGAGCCACAGAAGTGATCCCCGGGGTGAATTTTCTATCTCCCATTCAATCATCAAGATTTTTCTTGAAGAGTGCTAATGAGGAGCTTTGTTTGCTATAGATAGGTAGTTTGTTCCAGAGTATGGGAAGTCTCTGAGACAGGAATCTATCCCTCCAGCATATTCTGTTTATTGTGGTGTCAAGGTTTAGGTCCCCAGAGTGTGTAGCTCGGATTGACTGGGATTTCTTTATGTGGAGCATGTCCAACAGCTCTGAGTTTGACATAGCTTTGTATGTTATGCAGAGATCGCTTCTGAGTAGGCGATATGCGACAGAGTAAAGCTGGAGTTTTTTGAGACGGTCTGCGTAGGGCATCTGTTTGTGGCTGGTAATCCTCTTTGTGAGGTATTTCTGTGGCCTTTCCAGTTGTTGTAGATGTCTTGTGAGGTACATACCAAAAGGGGCATTGTACTCTATAATGGGTCTAACGAGTGATGAGTAGAGGGGAACAATGACCTCTTTTTTTTCTGGATGAGAAATCTTTTGTGATGAGGTGTGCCATGTAGAAGGATTTCCTGACTACTGTGGTGATGTGATTATCAAAGGAGAGACTACTGTCCACCTGTGTCCCAAGGTCTCTTATCACACTTTCGGTGTTAAGTAGACTACCACCTATGTGGTAGTTCATGGGTACAGGGTATTTACCAAAAGGGATGGCAATGCACTTTTTGGCATTGAGCTTGAGGCCATGGCTTTGACACCAGGCATCTGTCTCAGTGAGGCCCTTTTGTAGAATGTCCACATCATTAGGAGATTTGATTATGGCTCCTAGTTTGCAGTCATCTGCAAACTTTGTTAGCCAAAGACCTTCTGTGTTAGCCTGTACTTCAGAGAAGTAGATACCAAACAGGAGAGAATCTAGGACTGAACCCTGTGGTACTCCACTTGTCACTGGTCTGAAGTTGGATTTAGAGTCTGCTACTTTCACAGTGTGGGTTCGGTCAGTGAGCCATTTGGCAACCCATCTTGTGACATAGGGATTTATACCTAGTTTAGTAAGTTTGTCTATAATTCCAGAGTGGAGGATGGTGTTGAAAGCCTTGGCAAGATCTAGATAGGCAGTGTGTACCACCTTACCCTCATCTTCAGTGTTGGTGACTGCTTCCAAGAAGTCTATCAGGTTTAGGAGACATGATCTGCCTTTTACAAACCTAAACTGGGTAGTGTCCAGTGTTTGGAGATTACCAATATCATTGTTTCTAAGTTCCATGATGATACGCTCCATAGCCTTGCAGACCAGGCTTGTCAGGCTAATGAGGCAGTAGTTCCCAAGGTCCATGGTGGCTCTCCCTTTGTGGAGTGGGATAACTATTGCTGTGCGCCATGCAGTGGGCACAAAGCCTGAGGTGAGACTATGATTGAACATGGTACTTAGGTGGGGTGCCAGTTCATTCTGTAGTTCATGTAGAACGCAGCCTGGGATGTTGTCAGGTCCCATGGATGCTGTGTTCTTGGCTTTGGAGAGTGTGTTTTTTACCTGTGCAGCTGTGATTACAGGTACTTTGCATTCTTCCGGTATAGAGATGGGCCCTTTAGGAGATGAGAGAGGGGTAAAGTTAGCACATGAACCTATCTGCCAGGATGTTGGCAATATCAGTTGGTTCTGTATATTTAGTGCCATTGTGCTGTAACTCAGAGCAGATCTGAGTGCTGCCATTGAGATGCTTGACATAGCTATAGAATGCTTTGTGGTTGTCTTTAGAATCAGTGGTGATTTTGTTTTCATAACTAGCTTTGGAGGATTTTATGAGGGATCCCAGCTTCTTACTGAGGCTGACCACGGAGTTCCTCCAATCATGGGATTTTACTCTTTTCTGCAACAGTTTCTTTCTTCTGTTGTAGAGTTTGTTTATAGCAGGGGACCACCAGATTGGCTTCCTTTTTTGGAGGATAGCATCTTGGTTCGGTTAGGGATTGCACGATCCATGCACTCGTGTAAGTGCTTATAAAGTGCAATTGTATAGGATTCAGAAGTGATATCTCTACTGTCCGTCAGCATGGGTGTAGTGAAGTTTGCCACTTCTGTCTTAAGAAGTGTGAAGTTGGCTTTGGAGAAACTTTTTATGGTGGTTTCTCTAATGGGGGTTGGGGCTGGGATGTGGATGCCTAGGGTGATTTGCTTGTGGTCGGATCTGACCAACGAGGAATTGACCTCTGGAGGATTTTATGAGGGATCCCAGCTTCTTACTGAGGCTGACCATGGAGTTCCTCCAATCATGGGATTTTACTCTTTTCTGCAACAGTTTCTTTCTTCTGTTGTAGAGTTTGTTTATAGCAGGGGACCACCAGATTGGCTTCCTTTTTTGGAGGATAGCATCTTGGTTCGGTTAGGGATTGCACGATCCATGCACTCGTGTAAGTGCTTATAAAGTGCAATTGTATAGGATTCAGAAGTCATATCTCTACTGTCCATCAGCATGGGTGTAGTGAAGTTTGCCACTTCTGTCTTAAGAAGTGTGAAGTTGGCTTTGGAGAAACTTTTTATGGTGGTTTCTGTAATGGGGGTTGGGGCTGTGATGTGGATGCCTAGGGTGATTTGCTTGTGGTCGGATCTGACCAACGAGGAATTGACCTCTGGTATGGAACACCGGTTGCCCATGTTGGTAATGATGAGGTCTAGGATATTGCTGCCCCTGGTGGGGGTGTGGATAAGTTGATCCAAGGCATTAGAATTTATGAATTCCAGAAAACGTTGAGCACAACAGTTGGTACATGAGTAGTTTTCCCAGTTAATGGTGGGGTAGTTGAAATCACCCATTATTAGAGTCTTAGGTTGTACCTTAATATTTTCCAGTGTATCAAGAAATGAGGAGTGGGAATCCTGGGGCATGGTGGGGGATCTGTAGCAAGCTACAATTTGCATTGCAGTCTTGCCCAGAGTTAGTTGCACTTGGATAATCTCAGATGCATTATGCTGAGCAACTAGCCTGGATGTGTGGATATCCTTAATGAATATTGACAAGTCTCCGCCTTTAGAGCTTCAGTCCAAGTTTGGTGGCCGAAAGGTGTGGTATGAATTATAGCCTGGTAATGCAGGGGTGCTCTCTGGAGCCTTGAACCAGGACTCTGGCACTGCCAGATGTCGATGTTCTCCATTTTAAGGAGTGCCTCGAGTGAGTGCATTTTGAGGTTTAGACTTCTAGCATTGAGTAGCATTACCCTCAGATTTTGCTTGCTTGTACCTGCTACGGTGGTGAATTTGTCATTTGAATCTTGCCTAGAAAGGGCACTATAGGGCTGGCAAGAGCCTTAGCCAGTATCCGGAATGTCAGGGGCGACAGGTGCAAGCCATCTCTGGCAAAGCATCGTGGTTTGTCGATCATCATCCCAGGAAGACAGATACTGGATCCCCTTAAAACGACACCAGAAGCTTAGCCAATTGTTGAAGTCAATCATTTTGTCCTTTTACTGAGGTATCATTCTGGGTGATGGCAGGATGCTACTCAGAGCTAGAGTCATACCTGCCTGGGCTACAAGATCGGAAAGCTCCTCCATGTCTCTTTTCATATAGTCCAGGGAGGTACGTCTCAGGTCATTCATACCAACATGGACAACGACAGAGTCATATTTGTACTTGATGTGGAGTGACCTGAGTGCATGCGTTATGTGGCAGATCCTGGCACCTGACAGGCAGCTGACAGTGACTTTCTCCTTTTTTAGCCTGGTGAGTGGAACATCAGTGTGCCTGACTATAGAGTCACCTATGACTCGAGTGTTAGGTACGTTGTTATGCCTTATGGGCTGTGGTTGAGTGGCACACAGAGTTTGTGGGCTATGTGTCATTTGGGTTGTGTTAGGGGGTGGAGGTTGCTTAGGTTTCTGCTTTGGAGGTCCCTGTTGGGTAGATTTTTTTTGAGCGTCTCCACAAATGTAGGTGTGTGTTTTGTGTTTCTATGTGTGTGTTATCGTGGTGTAGGTTTTGAGGGACTATGTGATGAGTGTGGTGTGGTGAAAGTGTTTACCTTCTCATCTTGACTGTCTAGTCCAGTCTTGGATGAAGAGAGCTTTGCTTCCAGTTTGGTTATATAAGTGCGTATCTCACAGGTTGTAGTGTTGGGTGGTAGGAAGAGAGGGTTGTCTGTGTACATGAGGCAATTGCTGCATTGCCCCAAGATGCCCAGATTCATCAGGTAGACAGGAGAAAACATCGGGAGCTCATCCTTAGACATGCATGGATAGGTGCTTATTTATTAAGTACTAAAAACTGTTTTCCTCTAGACAAGCGAGGAAAGTTGAGTGCTGTAGTAATTTGTAGCTTATTTGGCGCAAGTGTTTACCTTCTCCTCTTGACTGTCTAGTCCAGACTTAGATGAAGAGAGTTTTGCTTCCAGTTTGGTTATATAAGTGCATCTCTCACAGGTTGTAGTGTTGGGTGGTAGGAGGAGAGGGTTGACTGTGTACATGAGGCAATTGCTGCATTGCCCCAAGATGCCCAGATTCATCAGGTAGACAGGAGAAAACATCGGGAGCTGACCCTTAGACATGCATGGATAGGTGCTTATTTATTAAGTACTAAAAACTGTTTTCCTCTAGACAAGTGAGGAAAGTTGAGTGCTGTAGTAATTTGTAGCTTATTTGGTGCCTACAATGAGTTCTGAACATGTGCTGAGCTCAAGGAAACAGATTTGAGTGCTGAAACTAGAAAACTGGCTAGTTCTAAGAAACAAAATTAAGCTAGAAGGCTTCCCTGCAACACAGAAAGACTTGGGGGCTCAGAAGCTTACAAATAGTCCTGGATACAGCAAATCTGTATCTGGACTAGACAACTTATAGGAAAGGCAGGAAACAAGCTTAAAATATTTATTCATTTATTTATTTTTTTTGTAAACTGGAAAGGGGAAAAAAGGAGCAGAAGCTAACTGGGTTGGCCTTCTCAAATGCCCTCCCTGGAATAGGTAGAATGAAGTAATGACATTAGACTGGGAGGAGTGTCCCAGATCAAATTTACAGTAGGGGTGGGCAACTGCAAAGCCACCAAGGCAACCCCAGTCATCAGCCAATGCCCACAAACAATTCACTCCCACTGAAATGCTATACTGGCCTTGGCTAAGCTATGATGACCTGGGACATGTGCTCAGACACACAGCCTCTACTAACAAACAACCAGACCCAAAACACAAGCCTGAGTATGGACAATGCTACACTACCAACACTACTTAATTAGATAAAACTGCAGAAATGTTTAAACAGGTAAAGGATCAAGGAGACTATAGAGAATAATTTTTAAATGCAAACAAGTTATATGATACACTCCTAGCAGGAAATCAGAACAAACAAACCCAACCAGATGCTTAACAATTGTAGAAAATTCAACTTAATACCTCACACACAGTGAGAAAAATAAAAGTGCTATAAATAACTCAGAAATAAGCAAAAAACAGGATGCTTAATGTTATATATCTCAGATTCGATAGCTCAGAGCCCTTCCTCCGACTTCCTCCGATTAGCTCAGTGTGAAATGGCAGAAACAGTCAAGTTAACTTCTTAAGTAACAAAGGTGAAACCTGAAACAACTTTAAAAAAAGCTTGAAAGAACCAATGAGGTGCTTATTCCAAGGCATAGTCCAGGCAACCCCAGTCAGCCAATGACCACAAACAATTCACTCTCACTGAAATGCTATACTGGCCTTGGCTAAGCTATGATGACCTGGGACATGCGCTCAGACACACAGCCTCTACTAACAAACAACCCGGCCCAAAACACAAACCTGAATATGGACAATGCTACACTACCAACACTGCTTAGGTAGAAAAAACTGCAGAAATGTTTAAACAGATAAAAGATCAAGGAGACTCTATAGAATGATTTTAAATGCAAACAAGTTATATGATACACTCCTAGCAGGAAATCAGAACAAACAAATCTAACCAGATGCTTAACAATTGTAGAAAATTCTATTTAATTCCTCACATACAGTGAGTAAAATAAAAGTGCTATAAATAACTCAGAAATAAGCAAAAAACAGGATACTTAATGTTATATATCTCAGATTCATTAGTTCAGAGCTCTTCCTCCTACTTCCTCTGACTAGCTCAGTGTGAAATGGCAGAAACTGTCAACTTAACTTCTTAAGTAACAAAGGTGAAACCTGAAACAACTTTAAAAAAACCTTGAAACAACAAATGAGGTGCTTATTCCAAGGCGTAGTCCAGGCAACCCCAGTCAGCCAATGACCACAAACAATTCACTCTCACTGAAATGCTATACTGGCCTTGGCTAAGCTATGATGACCTGGGACATGTGTTCAGACACACAGCCTCTACTAACAAACAACCAGGCCCAAAACACAAGATTGAGTATGGACAATGCTACACTACCAACACTACTTAACTAGATAAAACTGCAGAAATGTTTAAACAGATAAAGGATCAATGAGACTCTAGAAAATGATTTTAAATGCAAACAAGTTATATGATACACTCCTAGCAGGAAATCAGAACAAACAAACCCAACCAGATGCTTAACAATTGTAGAAAATTCTACTTAATGCCTCACACACAGTGAGTAAAATAAAAGTGCTATAAATAACTCAGAAATAAGCAAAAAACAGGATACTTAATGTTATGTATCTCAGATTCATTAGTTTAGAGCCCTTCCTCCTACTTCCTCCGATTAGCGTTACTCATAAACTGGCATCCAAACTTTAACACTTTCCAGGCAATTAAATATACGTATGCTGAGACTTTCAATGTTTCAAATTGCTGGATTTGCACAGCTTTGCCGACAGCATACAGGGGGTTATTAATGACTACAGTCCCCCTAGGGGTCAATGAGACCTGGGAGAACTTGATTTATGATACCTCAACCATTACAGCACAAGATAAAATAGCATTGCACTTGTCTGTTCCACAAAAGGGAACTGTGTGTTTTTATAAAAATTATACTGTTCAGGTGGGTTGGAGCAATTGCAATGTGACTGTTCCTTATAGATATTACACTAAAGGTAACAAAGTAGATCTTTATTGTAATACAAACTATGATGCATTTCTTGGATTGATGCACAAAACACTTGATGAAGTAAAACATAATTCTGTTCTTTATAAACAGCTGTCTATAATTGATAGAAAAATGTTTCATGCAGGGCGAGTGTATATTCATAGCAAGGTTACTACTAAAGTAGAGCATTGTTATTTTGTGTGTGGTAGAAAGGCATACAAATAGTTACCTGAGAATTGGTCCGGCAGTTGTTTTTTGGGTTACCTGGTTCCAGCCATATGACACACTACAGTTTTGCCTCATGGGAAAATTCAAAATGTCTGAGAAGTCGTCAAGAAACCTGTAAATGCAGTGGGACAAATCGATGCACGTTGGAAAGACCATCACTCTCTAGGCAAAGGACTGACACACATGGACTTGAGTGATAGAGTTATATTGTGGGCAGGCATATTACCAGCATATGGAGCAGTGAAATTGATCTGGGAGCTGAGAAAACTGTCAAAACTTTTCGAAGTAATGAGCAAAGCAACTTTTTCTGCTCTTGAATTGGTGACTGATGAACTGAATGCTATGAGAACTGTAGTGCTCCAAAACCACATGGCTCTCAACATCACCCTAGCGGCGAGAGATGGTATGTGCACTTTAATCCAAGAAGAATGCTGTTCGTATATTCCTGACCATAAACACGAGATAGACGATCATCTTGAAGTAATTCAACAAGTGTTGGCCATGACCAAACCAGGCCCAAACCCACTGACGGACTTTTTCCAGAAATAGTTTGGGGGTGGGGTACCATCCTAATGAACATCCTGATTGCCATTTGTGTAGGTATGCTCCTACTGGGAGTATGTTTGTTGTGGTATCCCCTGCATGAAAAGACTGATTAAAGACCTAATAGACATTTCAGTTTCTGAAAACTTATATCAAAGTACTGAGTTTGAAGAACTGTTAAAAGACTAAAAATGCTTTCATAAGTTTAAACTGAATGACTCTCTTAACTGCAAATCCTGAGTGGAAGAGGTTAGGAGAAGAAAACAAACTGTTTATGCTTATTTTGAAAGTAGAATAAAAGTATTAATAGGGGGGAAATGTTAGAAAAATATGTATTAATGTGTGTATTAGCAATATGCTTAGTGCATTTAGAGCTTGAAAAGGGTTAACACATTTATTCTATTTCATACTGCATAAATCTGTACAAACTGAAGTTGCTTTCTGACCTTGTACTGTTAGCTAAAATCTTGCTTGTGCCTTGGAAATTTACTGGGAAGCAGGTGATTTCTGCTTGCGTTAGGAAAATAATGACTATAACAATACTACTTGTATGAAACTTAGACAAGAAGTTCCTCTGTGCCATGAGAAAATACACAGCTGTAGAAGTTACAGATAATTAGTACAAAGCCTGCTTGAAAATATGAACTGCAATCAGCATTTGCTTGTATCTGTATTAGAAGAGTACCTTGCAAAGTAACACTGTACAATAGATGCTTGTAAATGGATTAATGTTCACCAAGGTCAGGTTGTTTTTCTGAAAAGTTTCTCACAAATCTAGTCATGTCAGCAGAAAATCTGAAGTAACATCTGCTGTAGAACAATGCTAAAAGTTGTGCTTGATTACGTCAGCTTAGAAGGCCATGTCTTGTAAAATAGTATAAGAATGAACATACTTCCTGTTAGTAGTTAGACAAATCCTTGTATTTGCATGTTTTTGTCTCCTTGCTGCAAGTAAATTAAAGTGCCTTAACTGAACCTTACGTGTATTGGTCTTTGAAGTTTTTTCCTTTGACAACAACTATACGGAACTGTTTCACATAATGTGCACGTACATAACTGCCAAGGTGTTCTGTAAATGGATTTGCAAATACATTGCATTCCAGGTAATATTTTATTTGCTAATCAGAGACTAGACAGATTGGGCAGTTGTCATTACATTACGAAAAATCATGACAGTTGAGAGGTATGTTTGTGTACATTAAGTAGACTAGACAGCCATAATGTCTTAGTTGGCAGGCATGAGAGTAGAACCCAAAAGCTGTGACTTCAAGGGATATGTGCACGTAATGTAACAATTGACTGCAGTGACATTAGAACACATATGCAAGGAATACATTCCTACTGCACTAATTTGAACACATTATTTATCAAACCACAGTCCTGCTTTACACTTTATTTTTATTGTTCCTTAGAATCTGTGAAGTATACACATGATATCTGCCCAGAATGTGGACTACCTTACCCATATGCTTTGTTCCTGGAGTGGGAGGAATAGAGAACATTATTTGACTGAAAGTAGCCTGTAGACAGCCATGAACCATACTGTGGGTTATGCAACACATTTATCAGGCAATTACTTTTGCATTCTTTATTTCAGTTTTACAGTTGACTGGAGTGACATTAGAATGTGCATGCAATGAATACAGCTCTACTGCACTTATTTGAACACATTACTTATCAAACCACAATCCTGCCTTAGACTTTATTTTTACTGTTCCTTAGAATCTGTGAAGTATATACATTATATCTGCCCCGAACATTTGCTGCCATTCCCATATGCTTTGTTCCTGGGGTGGGAGGAAGAGACAGCATTGTGAAGATTGGAGGAAAATGGGCAAAGGCTGCCAGACTAGTCAAATAGAATTTGATACATAATTCTATCAACTGTATAAATAAATGTAAAATACAGGCTTGTGTTTTTTAATAAAAGAAAACACTGCAAAATGTGAACTTCAAGATTGTTGCAACATTGCCATCTGCTTAAGGAAAACCAAGCCAAGCATTTCAAATGTGTCTTTTGAAATTGAAAAGGTCTTATGAATCTCTTTGATGCTTTACAAGTCGGCTCCAGTGGGTCTGGATGAAGGTTTCATGCCCATTGTTTTAAGGTTAAAGTTAAGGGCCAGAATTTATATGTGTAAGGTGCTTTATTGCTCTGGTTTCTGCTAGAGTGTATATGTGAAATGCCTAATATTGTTGTAGTTTCCTGAGCAGGTGTCAGCTTGCTAAATAATGCAGTTTGTGGCCTGAGAAAAACCTAAGTGTTAAAAATTATGTAATTTGGGAGGGCCTCAGCAGAGCTGTTGGTTAGTGTTTAAAAACTATTGTTCAGTGAGAGACTGTAAGCATTTTGATCTTGGACATCTAACCCAGCACTACTTGCTCTTTATGTATGTAAGTAAGATAATAGCATTGTGATTTCTCTTAGGAATAGTTAAACTTAGAAGAAAGTTAGACTAAGTATTTTTCTTTGACATCAGACCTGTCCTACTGTAATGTTTTAAGTTTCTGTGTGATCTCTGAACTCTTAGATATCTCTGTGGTGTAGTAGTATTGTTTTGTGTTTTAATTATTTATTATTAAATATTTAAATAAATGTTACCTGTGACTGGTTTGTATAGCGAAGTAGGCTCTATAGTACATTGCATATTTATAGAGGTTACTGTAATAGGCCACTCTAATAAGCCTTAGACTGAATAGTCACATTACTAATTGGATAATAATATTGCACATTGATAATTGGACACCCTTTCAAGGGCCTTTTAGTAGCTGATAATGTTAGCTGGTGGTGGCAGAAATTACTACTGTATAGTCTGGGTAAAAGAGCACAGCTGGAGAATCTGTGTCAGCCTTTCCCATGAATGTCTGTGAAGTTCTATAAATACTTATCCCAAAGTGTGGGTGTGTGTCAGCCTCCTGGGCAGGGACATGAAGCACTGGTTGGACAGAGAGGGTATTGGAGGTTAGTTTGCCAGCTAGGCTAATATCTGGACCCTATAGCTGTGCCACTGGGGAGTCTTATTGGGGACCTGGTGAGCAAGGGAGCAACCAGCCCCAGACTGACTGAGATATCTGTGTGCACTTAAGGGAAATTGTACTTTACTGTGTGTATTAGTTATCCTTTCCTCTTCTAGGAGTCACCCTCTCTGTTGTCAGTGGTGAGGATTGAGGCTCCTTGATTGCTGGGCCAAGGCACGGGCGTCACTAATTGGTGGCCGTGGTGGGATATCCTATCACATATTGGTGGCAGTGGTGGGATATCCTATCACCTATTGTTTTGCTGCAGTGGGATCCACATCACATATTGATTAGTTGGCAAACACTAATTGACTTGTAGTGGTGTGGGTAGAGCGAATTCCTGTTGCTTATGTACAGTGATCTCCAAAAGTATTTTGTACTCTAAAACAGCCATGCAGTGTATACTCAGAGTTCAGATCACAATTGTTTTATTTCTTTTGTTAGCTTAGTGTTAGTCAGGGTGAGCAGGCAGCATGTCAGCAGAGGAGTATGGAAAGCTGACAAGGAGCCAGTTAGCGGAGATGTGCCAGGGTAGGGGACTGGTGCATGGAAACCTGAGTAAGGCAGACCTGATTGCAGCCTTGGTTACCGCTGCATCAGAAAACAGCAGCCTGGAGGACAATCAGACTGACAGTGGAGATACAATATCCTCAGAGAATGGACAGCTCAACCTTTCTGCAGTGGACTTAAAAATCCAGCTGGAGCTAAAGAGACTTGTGTTGGAGGCCAGGCGTATGGAACTAGAAGCAGCTGACAAAATGAGGAGTCTACAAGCTGAGAAAAATGAATGTCAGAGGAGGCATAAGAGGGAAATGCTGACTCTTCGCCAGAGTCATGGAGGTAATGGGGAAGGGGGTAACTGGACCCCAGAAGCACAAAAGGTCAGTACATTTCTTCCACAGTTTAAAAAGGGGGATGATTTTGATAGCTTCATTCGTACGTTTGAGTGGGTATGTAAACAGCATGAAGTTGACTAAGGGCTCTGGTTATGGTTTCTGACCCCCTTGCTCCATGGTAAAGCTGTAACTTTTTTAGCAAAAATGCATGGCATTGATTGTTTTGATTATACTGCTGTAAAAAGACACTTGTTGGAATGTTTTAAGCTAACATCTGAAATGTATAGGAAAATGTTTCATGAGCATAGATGCAAGGCAGATGAAAATGTATGTGAATATGTTGCTGAACTGAGCACTTATTTTCATAGTTGGGTGAGTAGATATCAGGTCACCACTTTTGAAGGGTGGCAGACATTTTGGTAAGGGAACAAGCTCTTAGCACTTTGCCCGAGGACATGAGGATCTGGTTAGCTGATAGACAGTGTGCTACTTCAGAGGAGTTGGGGAAGAAAGGAGACCTACACCTAGCAAGCAGGGCAGCCCTGCACCCAGTACTGCTCATGTGACTAAAGGAACCCATGGTGGGCAGCACAGACTGCCCCAACAGAATACACCAGTAGCAGGGGAAGCCACAAGTCCAGGTATACGTCCAGGAGCTAGGGTTAAATGTTTTGAATGCAACCAGTGGGGCCATGTGGCATACAGGTGTTCATGGAGGCAAGGTGGGGAACAAAATGTGAAAGAGCCAGTAAATGGGAAAGAGAAAATGCCAATAGTGAGTTGTCTTGAGACAAACAGGGTAAGGAACTACCATCCTGCAGATGTCCTGAGAGGGAAGGATTTGGATGAGGCAGTACTATGTACTTATGCAGTTACACACTGAGGTGGTTATTTCAGGGAGAGAGCTGCTCTGTAGCAGTGAGACTGAAGGTGAGCCACAGCTGCTTGTGGGTACTGATGGTCCTTTGGATAGAGTGACTGCAAAGGTAGAGGTGAGTAGTAGTACCCATGCTGACAGTGAGGCACCACTGTCAGAGGATTCCAGACTTCCTGTGGAAGAGGAGCTGGGAAGGGTTACAAGGAGAGACTTGAGACAGGCTCAGCTCTCAGACCCTACATTGCAAGGCCTGAGGCAGGCACCTGATTTTCAAGGGAAGGGGGAATATGTATACTGGAACAAGGGTTTACTGTACAGAGAATGGACTCCTGAGGGAGGGCTAGAAGGTGAGAGAGTACAGCAGTTGATAGTGCCTAGGGCATACCATCTGGCACTTCTAGCCATAGCCCATGATATTCCCTTTGCAGGTCATATGGGCATAAAATGTACAAAGAGGAGTATTATGCAAAACTTCTATTGGCCTGGAATTTGCAGAGATGTAACAGGGTACTGCAGGACCTGTGAGCAGTGCCAAAAGGTAGGCAAGACAAGAGACAAGGTGAGAGCTCCTTTGATGCATTTGCCAGTGAGTGAGGAGCCATTTCAGAGGGTAGCTATGGATATTGTGGGTCCTTTGAGTACTCCAAGTTCCACAGGGAAAAAGTATATCCTAGTGATTGTATATTATGCTACATGATACCCTGAGGCAGTAGTTTTGTCCTCCATTGAGGCCGAGAAGGTGGCAAATGCTTTGCTAGAGATTTTCAGCAGGGTAGGTTCCTCAAAGGAAATACTGTCTGACAGAGGTGCCAATTTTATGTCAGACCTGCTGGCTTGTCTGTGGAAGTCCTGTGGGGTGAGGAACATGAAGACCACCCCCTACCATCTCCAGACTAATGGTCTTGTTGAGAGGTTAAACTCTACAATCAAGTCCATGCCACGGGCATTTGCAGATCAATTTAAGAGGGAGTGGGACAAATATTTGCCCCATCTGTTTTTGCTTACAGAGAGGTAACCCAGGAATCCACAGGTTTTTCACCTTTTGAGTTGCTGTATGGGCATAGGGTGAGAGGACCTGTAGATTTAATTCAAGATGAGTGGGAAGATGAGTGTGAGTCTCACAAGGAGTCTGTTGTGGCATATGTTCTGAACCTCAGGACAAGGCTCAGGGAACTCATGGGCCTGGCCCAGGAGAACCTGGCAGAAACCCAACAACAGAAAAAGGTGTGGTATGACAGGAATGCTTGAGCTAGAGAATATGCTGTGGGGGTAGCAGGTAATGGTTCTCATTCCTGTCAGGCACGACAAGCTGCAAGCAGTTTGGGAGGGACACTACAAGGTGGTGAGAAAGGTAAGTGATGTCAACTACATGGTGGAACTGCTAGGCAGAAGGCAGAGGCACAAATTATACCATGTTAACATGCTGAAACCTTACCATGATAGGGAGGCCCTTGTGCTGAGCATTTGCAGTGGAATGCAGGAGGAGTCTGAGAGAGATCTTGTGACTGATCTCCTCAGTGAGGCTCAGGCTGACACCTCGGTGGAAGGGGTAGCAATGTCCCAGCAGCTATCTCCTACCCAGGTTCGAGGAATCCAGGCATTGTTGCAGGAGTTTGGGGGCATGTTCACTGGGAAACCAGGGAGCTTATTTCAATAGCAAAATCTGTATGTAAAAAAGAAATGCAAACTATTTATCAGAGATCACCAAAATTAACACACCAAAGGCTAGCCTGCCAAAAATTGGAGAGATTGTTAGATAAATATTGATTACCTTTCTTGGATAAAACAAATGTTTATCATGGATGTTTGTATACAGTGTAAATAGTTATTATGTTTTATATTGTTTATTTTTAATGCTTTATGTCCATGTTTATTAACAAAATTTAATAAAAATGTTTTTGAAAAAAAAAAAAAGAATGTATGTATTTTACTATCAACGTGTGTGCGCCTGCGTGTGTGTGCATGTGTGTGCTTATATATTTATGCATCTTGGGTCAACTTTTAGCTAACAGTTGCGGACTACTTTAGGCTAAAGTAACTTATCTAAATGGTCACTTATTGTCACTCTTCTCTTTTTATGACGATTCCTCCCTCCAGTTTAGCTGCTGTATCTAGGTGCTTCATTCTGAGTAGGTGGTACGATGACATGCTCCCAAGGGAAAAGAGTCTGCTCTACAAAGCTTTTCTGTCCTACTCGCAATGTTTTATTGCTGCAGCGCTACTTCCAAGAATGAACAACACAGCAAGATACATTTTCAACCTCTGTAACAATTCTACTTTCCTTATATGAGATATAAATCCATCCGAATCTAAATAAATTGGGCTTCAGCAGACAGTTTACAAAATGCGTGTTGATATGGACACACTACAATGCAAGAAAAAAATGAGTTGCACTTTCCCCAGCACTTGCAGAAATCATTTATTTCATTAATGCAACTCACCCTTTGCTGTGAACATACTAGACTGTCAGGGGTTAATGTGTTTCATTTTCTTTGAAATGGAGAGATTCACAATGAGCCTTCTAACAATTACACCCACTGCCAATGACAAAAGTGATTTCTTGGAAAAACATCTACTTTCAGCTGAAGGGCCCAATTAATGTTATTAAAAATCCACTGCTACATGTGTAAACCCCTTCATCTTCCTCTCCAACCCCTTTTTGAATGTCTGCATCCGAATTACCCTTTGAGAAATCGATAGATGTGTTACAGCTGGACACTAAGCAAATATTAAAATACAGATTTCTAAAACATATTATTATTAATTTTATTAATTTTATTATTAAACGCTTTTCATCAAGAATTGACTTTCCTTCCTTATTGTTAGTGAACAACTTACCACAGAAAATGCAAGCCTACAAATCTTTTCATAATAGTAAGGGTGGGATACTAAATGTTGCAGTTAGCTATTGTTTGACTCTTGCATTTAGATTTTGTTTTTTAATCTGTTTTAAATCATTCGCTTCAGTGTCTGCAAGTTGCTGAGTCCTGTAAATATCAATATATTTATAATGTAGGCACTCTGTGTTGTCATTTATGCTGTCATTGCCCTTCAATAACAGCATTACATTCTGAAATCATTTTTTTTGCAGTGACCACAAGGAAGCAAAATGGAAGTCACTTCAAATAAGTCCCAATAAATGAATGCTTTATATAATATACTCAGTAACACATGTTTATGGATTACGTTAAATTGAACTCACTTTTACGATGACATTTTAAAAGGTAGAGTAAAGCAAGGGTATAAGTAGGTACATGTACAAATTGACTGTTGTTAATTCACTCATTGGTAATATTCAAAGGATTTACTGTCTACTTACACTTTATTTCTAGCAACTCTATAGCACTTCTTAGGTTCATAGGTTCATAGGTTCATAGGTTTATACTAGGCTATCTGCCCTAAGGCATTTATAAGCCTAGCCCAAATTATTGTGGCTTACGCCACCCCTTATATGAAAAAATACTGTGCCCATTAGTTTGTTGTGCCTCTGTCCAGCAGTGACCCAGAGATGATTCCTGGGGTAAACCTACGATCTCCCATCCACAGGTCTAGATTTCTCTTGAACAGAGTCAGCGAGGTGCTCTGCCTCACATGGACCGGGATTTTATTCCACAGCATAGGGAGTCTCTGAGTGATAAATCTATCCCTCCAGCACGTCCTATTTATATCCGTGCTAAGGTTTAAGTCGCTTGCTCTAGTGGTTTTGGTGGATTTGGATTTTTGAGGTGGAGCATGTCCATTAATTCGGGTTGGACATGGCCTTGTATGTCAGGCACATGTCACCTCTGAGCAGACGGTATGCGACTGAATAGAGCTGGAGTTTCTTCAATCTGGCAGCATATGACAGATTTTGGAGTCCCTTTATCCTTTTGGTGAGGAACTTTGGGGTCTCTCCAATTGCTGCAGATGTCGGGTGAGATACATCCCGAATGGGGCATTGTACTCGATCATTGGTCTGATAAGTGAAGAGTACAGGGGAACAATGACCTCACTAGATCTGGATGTGAATCCCTTCATGATCAGGTGGGCAATGTAGAAGGTCTTTCTAACCACTTTAGCAATGTGAGTGTCAAAAGAAAGGCCACTGTCAACCTGGGTCCCCAGGTCCCTGATAACCTCTTCTGTGCTTAGTGGATTGCCACCTATATGGTAGCTTGGGGTTACCTTGTTTTTCCCGAAGGGTATGACTATACATTTTTTGGCGTTTAACTTCAGGCCATGGCTCTGGCACCAGCTATCTGTTTCCGTGAGTCCCTTCTGAAGGATATCAGTGTCCGATGCACTTTCCACTATGGCGCCCAGTTTGCAGTCATCTGCAAACTTTGTCAGCCAAAGTCCTCCCATGTTGGCCTGTATTTCTGAGAAGTAGATGCCAAACAATAGGGGGCCAAGGACCGAGCCCTGTGGGACACCACTTGTGAATGGCTTGGAGTCTGACACAGCGCCAGCAACTCTAACCCTGTGGGTTCTGTCCTTAAGCCAGTTTGCAACCCATCTTGTGACATATGGGTTTACATTTAAGCTGGTAAGTTTTTCTACAATACCCGAGTGGGGTATTGTGTCGAAAGCCTTTGCAAGGTCAAGGTAGGCTGTATGGACTGCCTTTCCCTCATCAATGGCCTTGGTGACTATTTCGAAGAAGTCGACCAAGTTCAAAAGGCATGATCTTCCCTTGACAAAGCCAAACTGGGTCGGGTCCAATGTCTGCAAGTCCCCTATATCTTTGTTTATGAGCTCCATTATGATCCTCTCCATAGCTTTGCAGACTAGACTTGTTAAGCTTATGGGGCGGTAATTACCAGGGTCCGTAGAGGCGCCACCTTTGTGGAGTGGGACCACAGTTGCCGTACGCCACTCCTTGGGCACGTATCCTGTGGTAAGGCTGAGATTAAACAGCTGCCTTATGTGCGGGTTTAATTCCTCATTTAGCTCGTGTAGCACACAGCCGGGGACACCATCGTCCCATTGATGCTGTGTTTTTAGCTTTAGAGAGAGCAGCTTTCACCTGCGCATTTGAGATGTCCGGGAGGCTACACTCGGCTGGGATAGTTATCTCTCCTTTAGGGGAGGGGGCTGAAGTTTGCACTGAACCTGTCTGCCAGTATGTTGGCAATGTCTGTGGGTTCAGTGATTTTTGTATCATGTTGGACTAATTCTGAGCATATCTGTGAGTTTCCACCCAGGTTCCTAACATAGCTGAAAAAGGCCTTATGATTGTCCTTTGAATCCATGGCAATTTTTCTCTCAAAATTGGCCTTAGTTGATTTTATGAGTGCTCGTATTTTTTACTAATAATGATCAGGGGTGACTTCCCTTTTATGGATTTTGTTCTATCATGTAATAGCTTTCTCCTCTTATTGTAAAGTTTGTTAATGGCTGGGGTCCACCAGACTGGATGTTTGCCCTTTGTGGAAAGAGTCTTGGTTTTATTTGGGATTGCCTGATCCATGCAGTCCTGGAGGTGTTCATAGAAGGCATTTGTAAGGGCTTCCGCAGCTTGGGTTGTGGTTTCCTCTGACTCAGGGGCCTTGAAGGATACCACACCAGTCTTGAGTAGTGTGAAGTTTGCTTTAGAGAAGTTCTTCACTATGGTCTTTTTGTTTGGGGTGGGGGCGGGATGTGGATTTCCAGTGAGATTAGTTTATGATCAGATCTCACCAATGAGGGATATACTTCGTGTGGAGCATTTTGTCCCCATGTTTGTGACAATGAGATCTAGTATATTTTCTCCTCTCGTGGGAACAGTGACTAGCTGTTCCATGGCATTTGAATTTATGAACTCCAGGAACCGTTGGGCTAGAAAGTTAGGGCTTGAGTAATGTTCCCAGTCTATATTCGCGTAGTTGAAGTCACCCAATATGATGGTGTTTGGAGATACATTTATACCCTCCAGTGTCTTCAGGAAGGCTGTGTGGGGTTCCTGAGTTTGAGAGGGTGGCCTGTAGCATGCTACAATTTGTAGAGCAGTTTTGCCTATTGTTAGTTGCACCTGGATGGTTTCCGAAGCTTCATGCGTTGCCACCAACCTGGAGGTGTGAGTATCCTTTATGAATATGGATACACCCCCTCCTTTTGTGGAGTGGTCCGGGTTTTGGGGCCGGAACGCATGATATGCGGTAAAACCTAATAGTGCCGGGGTGCTCTCAGGAGCCTTGAACCAGGTTTCAGTTACAGCACAGACATCGATGTTCTCCATACTGAGAAGGGCCTCGAGTGCGTGCATTTTGAGATTTAGACTTCTGGCATTGAGCAGCATTACCCTCAATTTCTTCCCATTTTTGTTTCCTAGGGTGGTAGGTTTAGAATTTGAGCCTTGCCTAAAAAAGGCACTATGGGGGTGGCAAGAGCCTTAGCCAATATCCGGAATCCCAGGGGTGACAGGTGCAAGCCGTCCCTTGTGAAGCAGCGTGGCTTGTCAAGCATGTCATCCCAGGCAGACAGACACTGGATCCCCTTTGAATGACACCAGACATTAAGCCAATTGTTAAAGCTGATCATCTTGTCTCTATATTGTGGCATCATTCTTGGTGAAGGAAGGATACTGCTCAGGGTTAGGGTCTTTTATATGTAGGTACTGTGCACTTTTGTCTATTTGTCTTGGATTCAGTGAAGCTGGCTTCTGATATATAGTCTCAGCGAGGGCATCTCTTGTAATTCAAAACATGATTTTTCCAAGCTGGTATTACACTTTACCCTAGTATATTTAGTCTAATAAAACTAAAAGTCATTATAATGCCTTGGCTTCAAATGTATAACCACCTCATAGATTCTTAAATAAGTACTAGGCAATCACTCTAAAGACCATCTCAGTCCTTGCCAGACACGGGTATTCAAAACAGGCCTTAAACTTCATGGAGACTTTGAGGCTGCCACCCAATAATCTAAGTTTACTTTGAAGATGGCAAGGGTGCTACTCTGCTTGATATGTAGTGACAGTTTTTTTCTAGAGATGTGCATCTATTGGAAAATTAATCTAACACACTAATGTATCTTGTTTATCTGCTAATGAAGGTTAGTTCCTTTAACCAAGAGTTTGAGGAAGGAACAGAAGGTTAAAGAGACTTGTATCCTCCGTGGTTCTAAAGGATAGACACCGATCCTAATGGAGGAGCATGTAAGAAGCTGATTACAAAGAGAAGGCTGCCTAGTCTGTCCTGCTAGCTATGATTTTTGAGGCCAATGATTTTTTTTTATTTTTAATTAGAAACCTCTGAAGTCTCTAAAGTTGGGTGATATATCTAGGCAAACACTTTCCAAAAGAGTCTTGCATTCAATAAAAGATGAGATGCTAGTGATGGGAAATTAAGACTTTGTTGGATATAAAAGAAATGTCTTTGGAAATTAAACGAGCCAGGTGAAAAGCTTTTTGAACTACCGAGAAGGCATGCTATTCAAAAGATAGCAATTACCAATAAGAGTGCCTTGATCCCTAAGTTGAGTGGTCTGTAACCTAGATAGTGTGGGTAAATGTTTTGTTTATTAAAATTTACAGTATTTCATTTATTCACATTTAATTTGAGGCCTTTGTCTTTCTACCAATCAATAACATGGTCTATTCCATCTTTTAGGAATTGCAAGTCAATGAAAGAATGAATAACAACTCCCACCTTACATTTCTCTGAAAATGTTAAAAGCTGAAGGCCAGGAGTGTTACTAAGAAGGTCTGGGAAAAAGACACAAATTAGAAGAAGAAATCTCTGCATAAAGACTGGTTTCAGTACCATGTCAACAAAGCCAACAAGACTGCTCCAGATGCTATGCAAACAGAATATATTACTTGTATTCAAACAAAAAAAAAATAGCACAATCACAAATGACAAATGGGCATTCACATCAGATTCTTCAAGTTTTAATACTGCAGTTATTAGTGACTTGATTTCAATAAATCTAGGGTTGTTTTGTAAATAAATGTTATTCATGTTGTACATTTATTTTGATCAGGTTTTATGAGAATAGAATAATTAAGCTTGGAAGATGAAATCTTGTGACTGAGGTTTACTTAAGGTGACAACTGTCAGGTTCTTTATAAAAAATTGAAGAAGTTGATGTGAAATCATATTTGTATTCTGTTTCCCTCAATTTTGAATCTGCAACAGTTTTGCTGAAATTTAGAAAAAGATGCCAAATAGGACGTGACTCATAACTGAGCCCTGTAGTACTCTGCTTTCAGATGTGGGACCTAACTGGCTCAACACTGAGCCCTGCAGTTCTCTGCTTTCAGATGTGACACCTAACTGGCTCAACACTGAGCCCTGTTGTTCTCTGCTTTCAGATGTGGTACCTAATTAGTTCAACACTGAGCCCTGTAGTACTCTACTTTCAGATGTGGCACCTAACTGGCTCAACACTGAGCCCTGTAGTATTCTGCTTTCAGATGTGGCACCTGACTGGCTCAACAGTGAGCCCTGTAGTTCTCTGCTTTCAGATGTGGCATCTAACTGGTTCAACACTGAGTGAGCCCTGTAGTACTCTGCTTTCAGATGTGGCACCTAACTGGCTTAACACTGAGCCCTGTCGTACTCTACTTTCAGACATGGCACCTAACTGGCTCAACACTGAGCCCTGTTATTCTCTGCTTTCAGATGTGGCACCTAACTGGCTCAAAACTGAACCCTGTAGTTCTCTGCTTTCAGATGTGACACCTAATTGGCTCAACACTGAGTCCTGTAGTACTCTGCTTTCAGATGTGGCACGTAACTGGCTCAACACTGAGCCATGAAGTACTCTGCTTTCAAACTTGGCACCTATGACTAATCAAATAGCCAGGTTCAGAAATGCCACCTGTACTGTGTAATGCTATCTGCTGATTCAGTGATTTTTTTCAAAGAAAGTAATGAAGTTAAAGAAACAGGACCTTCCTCCAACAAAGCCAAGCTGATCAAGGTTCAGCGTTAATGGATTTTTTCATGTACAGATTGTCAAGGTCTGAGATAATATGCTCCGTGACTCTACATATGAATCTAGTGAGAGTGATTGGACTATAGTTAACATGACCAGTGGTTGGGCCACACTTGTGTAATGGCGTTACAATGGCTGTTTTCAGACTTCAGAAATTCGATTAATAGAGAGATTTAGCTTAAAGAGGTTAAGTACATGTTCAGCTTCGCCATATTTTATACTGATAATCAGGCAGCCTGTTATGCCTTATGGACCCATGCATGAGGTGTCTTTAGCTTTTAAGAGGGCTAACATGAGCTCTGTAGTAATTAAATGGGGTTGCTTTGACTGTAGAATCTTTGGAATAGCTGCAATTGTAGGCAGAGTAAAATAATGGACTAAATTTGTCATTCTGGATATTAGCTAGTTCCTTTGTCTTAGAATGGTCAGTATTATTCTGGTCCAGCTCTAAACGTTGTTTGGTATTAGTCCATTACTTACTAGCATAATTAAAACCATGATCGCCACTCCAGGCATAAAAAAACATACAGTGGTGCTCATGGTTGGAATGTCCTTGTTGTTTATTCCAGGAAATGTCATCATTTATTCCAAAGACTGCATATGGTTTTAGTATTACTGGCAAAATTAAAGAAAGATTTGTAGTTATTATTATTTTTGTGACTATTTTAAGTTCATATTCAGCTTTGAACTTCCTAAAGGTCTTTTAGGCTCTTTTCCTGTTTTCTTAATTGTGTTCCAAAGGCATGTAAGTAAGACTCCTTATAAGCATTAAGTAATTTCTTTCTTTCTTTCTTTCTATTGTTATACAATTTATTTGTATAGGTATTTCACCAACGTGGTTTGTTTCTCAACATTTAACTTTATTTTATGCCACTGCTTAAATAGTAGTAAGCATTTTAGGTATATGCAGTGGCTTTAGCAATGGGATCCACTGGAAAAGGATTGCAGTGGAATGTATTTAGGTCATCAAGTAGCTGAAGGTTTGCTTTTGAGAAATCCCTGAAGTCAGAGGTATTTGTAGAAGTAGCACCATCATTTTAAAGGAAAAGGTCACTCATTTATGCTCTGGTTAAACAAAAGAAGATGATACATCAAGAGATGTGCATGAAATCACCATCTTTTTGATGATAACTTACTAAATACCTATTTGTTAACCACACAGGCTCACTGGATATACAATCACTTTTCAAGGATGATCTGGTAGTAATGTCTGCTTAAATGACTTGCCCAAGGTCATACAGTAGGTAAATGAGGGATGATTGGATCAAATCCTGTATCACAGGAGCTATACCTCTCATGTGTACCTAATTAGGAAGAGCATACCTCATTTGGTGTCTTAAAAAGTTCATGCCCCTCTAAGTTACACATTGAAAGGGTAAGTAACACATTCAGTGACAATCATGGTAAATAGAAATTAATCTTATTAATTCATTAAAAGATTTTTTATAAATAAAATCAGCATATGCTAACCACCCTGTGACCCTCCTGGTTGAAGGTGTTAGTATGTGTTCCACATTTTCCCCATATGTTCCACATTAGGAGGACTAGTGTTCCTCATTTTGGAGATGGAAGATTGAGAGCTATGACAGGAGCTACAGCTCACAGTCTTAGTCTTCATAAAGTGAATCAGGGCACCTTAAATGAAGATTAACAATCTGCACAAGGGAGTTAGCATTTATAATGTCAAGGAAGCACTGGATATGCTAGCCACTGGCAGTGCTGGTCAGTCAGTTTATTGGTGGATTATTGAAGTCACTGAGAAGAAATGGGTTGAGTTAAATGGGAATTTCAGCTAAGATGTTAAGATTGCTATCGTGCTCAGAAGGGGATATAGAAGGTGTTCTCTAGCTAGCTAGCTATAACGTGGCAATTAATCATTTATAGGATGGTTTGGACATCTGCGACTTTAAACTTGGCATCCGGAGTAGTCTTTTATTGACAAATACTGTTACTGCTTCACAATTGGTTGTAGGTCTGAATACATGATGTGCACTATACTCAAGAATAGAGGGGGTATATTCAATTCTTTTAAACCACATTTCTGTAGCTGTAAATATCTGAATGCGTTCATACATTAGTACTAGGCTAACTGTCCTTGTGGGCCATTTTAAGCCTAGTAAATTAGCCCTTGTGAGAATCAAACCCTGCACCTTGTGTCTATAAGGTGACCACCTTAATCATTGTGCCAACTTTCCTATAGATTAGTACTAGGCTAACTGCCTTTTGGGGCCATTTTAAGCCTAGCCAATTACCCCATGTGAGAATCAAACCCTGCACCTTGTGTCTGTAAGGGAAACACCTTAACTATTATGCCCACCCTCCCAAGTTACAGGAGAGTCTTACATTTGGTTATTTTGTATTTTTACTCAAAAAACAATATTCTTTAAAAACATCCTTATTGCACCAAAATATTTTGCTGTACGCCTATGTGAAAATGAATACTCTGCTGTGTAAAACAGAAATTTATTTATGGTAGATTTTATGATTTCTTTATGGTTGGAAGGTTTCAGAATACGGTTGTAACTTCAATAAGAGGTTTGGGAGTAATGACCAATGTATTTTTTTTTAGTCTGTTACACAATGATTCTGGTAGTTTGAAAATCAGAAGGATGAATAAAAGGCATCAAGGTTTCTCCTCACTTCAGTTGTTGGTTATCCATACAGTCTCATATTATTTCAATTTGTACAGTGTTCTTCATATTGCACTTTGTAAAGAATCTTGCTTTATTTCAGATCATTTTCATGTGCATTTCATTTCCTGTTTCCTGGTAGCCGCGTCTATTTAGCTAAGTGTTCTCACTCTCCCTGATTGGATGTTATTAAGTTCTTACTGTGTAATGGCTTTGGTATGTTATATGAAAAATATACATTTGGACGGAAATATCTATAATGGTGGGTTGTCTCATTATCCACTGTCACAGAATCAAATTGAGAAGATTTTACTAGAGCAATGACATTGCCATGTTTTATAATGGAATACTGTTTTCATTTCATTTATTTTCTCATATACTTAAATATTTGAATGTTATCATTTTTAAGGAGTCCCAGTCTTAAATATGAGGTATATGTTATTCTTTTGTGTATTTTTATAAGAAAGTAGTGAAATATAAACTGTTGTTATAGCCATGCATTATCAAAAATGGAGGTGCATCATTTACACAGCTACCAGCCAACTTGACCTGTTTGAAATGTACAAAGGCTAACCTGCTTCAAACTAAATGCATTAATGTGTGGTTTCAAATGACAGTGCAAATCTGTTGTTTTTGTCACTTACGGGTACTGAGGATATAATGTTTCATGATCTGTGTCTGCCCTACTGGAAATTAGTATCCCATGTAACAGAGATGTTTTATTGTTGAAAGAAAAAGATAGTTAAAGCAGCCAAAGGTCAGAAAAAAAATGGAGTTTGGGGGAACAATGATTAGGTAATGTATTACTCCATCAAGAAACTTTCTCGGTTTCATAATGTGGCATTTTATACTGCATATTTCATAGGTATGGATGAGTATACATTTATGTATTCTATGTATGATTGCCTGTTTATGCAAATCTTGGCTTGTACTTTTTTTTTTTGGTACTTCTCTCAAAGAACTCTGGATGGATTTTCTTCAAAATGTCATTATGCATTTCATTTTACCTTTTCCTCATCCTGTATATGATATTGTTCTTTGAACTTGGGTCATGAAAAGGATCAGTAGATTGGTCCACTTACCCTGTAAACAAATTGTAATAAATAAATAAACACAACCATTTCTACCAAGAATCAGAAATTAGCATGAGACACCATGACTATTTTTATGTTTTAGTTTCACCACTGACTTAGTTTTCCCTTATGGGTGCATACACAAAGTGATGTCGAATTGGGTATTGGCAATAATTTACATACATCACTAAAGCATCATGGGTAATAAACAGACCATAATTCTTTAGAGGACAAGTTCCTTATTTACCCTATAGTTTTACTAAGAGAGCATCAAGTGTGTTAATTTTCAAGGATGTGTGTTCTATCTGCGAGATATACTTGAAAATTTTTCTTACTAGGATATAACTCCCTTTTTTCCCTGCACATAGCATGGGAAATTGTAGCTTGTACACAAATGTATACAGGAAGCATTGTGGATACAGTCTTTCATATTGTCATGCCATGAAGATAAGGCAACATTGGAAAGCATATATTGAATGACAGAAAAAAAGTAAGATATTTTGTGCAGTAGATATAGACATGCTACATGTCATGAATAATAACTAGAGTTCAGCTACACATATAAACAGAGGTGTACCCAATGCCCATAATGGGAAAACATTATGAAGACTGGTCAAAACACACATGGATGGAAGCAGTCTTGCATCTAGAATTCTTAAATGGTATGAAGGGAAGTTTTTAACTATGAAGTGGTAGGCACGTATACTGAAGTGAATATCAAACAGTGTTGATACTCTCTAAGATCTGTAGAATTTTAGTAGTCTAAAGGAAATCTACTGACTCTTTGGAAGATTATAATAGGAGTGATTTGAGTAACAATTTGGATCCATAGCTTGAGGGGCTCATGGCCAGCCAGCCACTGAGTATCAACAAGAAAATACAGTTTTGGGATTGTCAGCACAGCTAACTCATTTTAGTTAATTTCTTTGCCGAACATAGCACTCGGTAACAAAAAAAGTATTCATGTTTCCTTTTAAGTAAAGAAAAAATGTTAAATAACATTTTGAATATGACTCAATGTGCTATCCATTTGGACAGATAAAGCATGCAGCAGGTTTGCTGTTCAGTTAGGGACTGTTTATTTAGTTAGTTCTTTATTGCATAAATTGCTTCTTTATACTAAAACATAAGTAAGTAAATAAATAAATGATCTGCCAGTGGTCCTAGTCAGGATTCATTAGGATAGCAAAGAGCAGAAAGCCCATTGATATTAAACAATATACTTTATTAGTGGGTGGTCGCATCTGGACTCATGACAAGAAAGAACAGTGGAATGGGATATGGTATTACGAGTTAAATGCAACTTTTTATTTATTTATTTATTTATTTATTTATTTACTTGTTGCAAATCCTGAAAAAAACTATTTTATTGGACAGGAGTGCATGGCAAAGAGGGTCACTTTTCTTGAGTGATTATAGACCCAAAGTTTCATAGATCATCCAAGGCCACTAAATCTTATCATCTTCCATTCCTTCCGAGCATACTCCATTGTACTGCAGCCTCCTTCTCCAGGAAGGCTATCCATTCAATCCTGGAGGAAAATATACGGCTACCCATCTAGTAAACCAGGTTATGTTTAAAGAAAGATAGTGAGTTGTACTGCTTAATATGCAGCAAAAGTTTACTTCAGAGATTTGGGAAATGTGGGGTTATAAACCTGTCCCTCCACTGATTTTAATGTATATGTTAGTGAGGATTTAGATCCCCAGTTCTTGTATTAGTGGAGATATTAGACTTGCAGAGATACAGATGACTGGTACATCAAGGTATCTAATAGCACAGTAGGTGATAAATCTCCCTGCAAACATCTGTAAGATGCTGAAGAATGGGATAGAGCTGCCAACCACTTTTGATAGCTCAGTGACTTTGGCCTATGACCTTTTGGGTTAGAATCCTGTGGAGTCCTTCTTCTGGTTTGATAGTACATATAGTGAGATATGTCCCATTGGGGCTTTTGGTCTGATAAATGTTGAGTTTAAGGGAGTATTTATAATTTTAGATGTTAATAATATTAATTTTCCAATTAGTTGTGCTGAATAAAGTTAGTTCCTGGCAACCATTGTCAACTACTGGTCAAGTAAGATGGAGTTATCAAGCCAATGGTCAAGTATGATGGAGTTATCAAGCCTAGTTCCTTTGCCCTTGACAACATTTTTTGTTTTGTAGTGATATGTTGTCTATACAGTATAATGAACGGAGGGTTTGTGCACCAGAAGCAATCACACCACACATTTTAGCATTTAGGTTGAGCCTATTTTTAGTAAATGAAGAATTTACTTGGCAGAGTTCATTGTGGATGTTTTAGATGTTATATGATTACTTAAAAACAGCCTCCAGTTTAGAGTCATCTGCAGATCTTGTTAGACAGAGATCTTGTCTCTGTCTTTGAACAGCTGAGAAGTTAATAGTGAAAAGGAGAGTTTCCAGTCCCAAGTTGTGAGGGACACCACCGGTCACGTTCATACTTTCTGATGAGGCACATGCAACTTTGCAATATATGAGTTCTGCCTTCCTGCCAGTTTGCTATTCATCTTACCACATAGAGGTTGATTTTTAAAGCATTTAGCTTCTGGATTATGCCAGCATGGAGGATGGTGTTGAAGGTCTTTGAACCAAGATGCACTATTTGCACTGCAAAATCACCATCTACAGCAACTATAACCCTGTGAAAGAAATTTACCAGATTCAATAGACAGTTTCTACCTTTCATAAAGTCACACTGTTGGGTGTGAAGTTTAAAACAATTCTTGATACCACAATTAAATGAGGTCAGTTATAATATTCCACAGCTTAGCAGGTTAGGCTTGTTTATGTAGCTGATATGTCTGTAATTCCCTGGGTCAGTTCTAAGGTCAGACTTTTAGAGAAACATCACTTATGCTAGTCATCAGGGAAAAATAGCAATAGCTCAACTTATTTTAAACATCTTAAGGAACGTGTCTGCAAAAGCACGTTTAACATTATTAATTTAGCAGCAAGGTATGTTGTCAGATCTCATGGAGGAAGTATCTGTGGCCTTGGAAAGCAATTTCAGTAAGTAATCTTTACAGATAATTAGAGGAATAAGCGGTTCAGATATTTCTGTAATTTAGATATAAATCTTGAGGTGCAATTGGCCCTAAAATTGTCTGAAAGGATATTGATGATGTCTATTAGATCAGAATAGGAATATTTCATTAAAAATAAATTTAGAACAAACTAGGGTATTTTCTCTTGGTTTTCTAATACAACTAAAAAGGAGTTATGACTATCTTTGGCTTCAGTAGTATCCAGTGTTCATGGGTTCATTTAGTGGTCATAAGAGAGCTCTTCACTTCTTTTGTAATGCTTTTATGTTATGCTTGTGAAGAGGACTTGTGGATCTACTAAATAATTTAACATGTGTCTTTAATTTGTTGTAAATTTTATTTATGGAGGTGGACCAACAGGATATTTTTTTAATTTCTGTGATATTTGGTTATGACACAGACTGCTAGCTCTCTGCACTCTCTCTCTTTATGTGTGTATATATACATATACATATATATATATATATATATATATATATATATATATATATATATATATATATATATATACATATATATGGGTCTACTTTGTATAACCGAACTTCCGATTCACCGACACACAATTTACTGACCCCAAACAACCGAAAACACACAACACGGACAAACACCAACAACTCAAAAAACCGAACACCATTACACCGACACAAAAAACGTAAACTACACATTGCACACAATAACATATCCACTAACCTTAACCTAAACCCTAACCCTAACGTCTGACACTACCGCACACTTACCCAACCCACACCCTAACCCTAACTCACTTAACCCAACTCCTAAACCTCAACACCGTCACTATCACACACTTACCCAACCCGCACCCTAACCCTAACTCACTTAACCCACCTTAAAACATTAAGCCCGTCACTATCGCACACTCACTCCATCTGCATACTAACCCTAACACACTCAACCCTTCCCTACACTACACTACGTCACTATCACACACTTACCTTACTGGAACCCTAAGTCCGACACTAACGCACACTCACCTTTCCCACACCCTAACCTAAAATCCCTCACTATCGTACACTTACCTGTCCGCTCCCCAATCCTAAATCCGTCACTATCGCACACTTACCGGATCGTGCTCACACGTTGCCATTGTCGGTCTTTCGGCTGTCGGAATATCGCCTTTTTGATCATCTACCTGTTCGGTCATTCCGTCTCGATCTTCTGGGTGTCGGTGAAGTGGCAGTTCGGTTATTCGAAGTAGACCCATATATATATATATATATATATATATATATATATATATATATATATATATATATATATATATATATATATATATATATATATATATATATATATATATGGTTCCCCTTTATAATCGCAAAATACTGAAATCTCAGATTTCAGTATTTCGCAACCATAAAGGCGAAACCTTCAAACACCTAACCTTCACAATCCCGAAACTACAAATCCCAAACACACAGCATACACCACACCACACATAAACCATAACACCCACACTACAACACAAATAAACACACAAAAACAAAACACCACACATCCACATACCTAAACTACACATATGCAGGGTGGGCAAGTCCCCCCTGCACCCCCCATGTAGGGGGCTGTACACCCCCACCTCCCTACTTATATATACTAACTCCGAGATTGCATTAACAGTAAAAGACAGTACACTCACACCCAGACATTCCACAGTCCCTCACACACACACACACACACACACACACACACACACACACACATACACACACACACACACACACACACACACACACACACACCAGCATATCCAATTACACACTCATACATTCACCTTCCTACCCTAACCCACACATACAACTTATAAACAATCTCACATACACTCAAACTCCCAACCAAAACCCTTACAAAACACTCACTTACCTTACATTCCTCTTAAATCCATATACTACGCCGAACAATATCCAAACCAAACAGCGCACATCACGTAATGTAAAGCCATAACTGCAAATTCAAAATATTAGAACTCGGGATTATGCACTTTCGACATTCTAAAAATTTGCCTTTATAGTCGCGAAATACCTAAATTTGAGATTTCAATATTTCATGATTATGAAGGGGAACCATATATATGTGTATAGAAATATATATATATATATATATATATATATATATGAAAGCAAGTCCCAAGTCACACCCAATCACTAATTGCCGGTTGGGGCCGCTATCCAACTGGCAAGTGAGCTGTCGAATGTATATGTATCCAAAGAATCAAATATAGAATAAAGCTGTGTCACAGCGAGCAAGCCAAATGTATGCAATAACACTATGCCGTACAAGCTCTAAAATATCTTGGACATGGGCTTATGCTGAATAAAACACGTTGTTGTTCGAATCCCAAAAATATTCCAATCACAGAACTGTAGAAAAAACCTTTTATTCGTAAGCGCTTTCACGGTACACTAGACCGCTTCATCAGACATTTGTCTGATGAAGCGGTCTAGTGTACCGTGAAAGCGCTTACGAATAAAAGGTTTTTTCTACAGTTCTGTGATTGGAATATTTTTGGGATTCGAACAACAACGTGTTTTATTCAGCATAAGCCCATGTCTAAGAGATTTTAGAGCTTGTACGGCATAAAGTGCTATTGTGTACATTTGGCTTGCTCGCTGTGATACAGCTTTATTCTATATTTGATTCTTTGGATACATATACATTCGACAGTTCACTTGCCAGTTGGATAGCGGCCCCAACCGGCAATTAGTGATTGGGTGTGACTTGGGACTTGCTTTCATTTTTGTTCTCTTTTATCGCTTGGGTGTTTTGCTTATATATATATATATATATATATATATATATATATATATATATATATATATATATATATATAGGTTTAATATCAGAATCTCGAGTTGAGATGCCCACATATGGAAAAGTCGAAACACAGATGTTCAAATTTCCATCTGACTGAACATCTCAGTGTTCGAAAGTTTATATCAGGGAATGCACTGTGCATTCACTAATATAAACTCGAAGCACTGTACAGAGATTGCGGTACAGTACGGTTTGGGAAATTCATCCCTTTCCTCACTGTAGTGCAATCTCGGAGTTGGAATATATTGTTAGCAGGGTGTGTGTGGGGGGGTGCAGGCAGGCTTGCATGTGATGTTAAGTATAGGAGTTTACTTTACCTGAGCTCGTATATGGACATCATGTAATGTTTTCGGCAACAATGTCGAATCTGCTGAATTTGTTCAGCTGATTCAACATTGTGACTTGTTCTACATTTTGACTTTCATTTTTTTGTATCGGTGTGTTGAATGGAAATTTTTTTTTGTTCAACATTTTGATAGTAAATTTATATATATATATATATATATATATATATATATATATATATATATATATATATATATAGATAGATATAGATATGGATAGATAGATGCAGCTCTATGCTAGAACGTAGCTGTCAAAAACAGCAGCAGGTCATACCTCTATGGTAAAACAGTGAACATTACAGTCAGTCAACAAGGACAGACTCTAATAAAGAGCATGAAGCTAAGAATTCCTACATTACCGTGCCAGTCTTTCCCCCATTAGATCTGAGTAAAATGCATCAACAAAGTGGTATCTTACATTCCTGGTCTTCTGTGTCAAACTCTTAGTATACTAAGTAGAGAATGTGTGTGGTAGCAGACATACCTCTCAACAGTCCTTGATTTGTAGAACATCACTGATTTTGCTTCTTTGTCTGTTGTTGTTTGCTCTTTATACTGGTTTTGCAGGACTAAAGTGATTTGTGTGAAGCAATTGGACATCTGAGATGTGCTAATGCAAAGTAGCTACAACTGGTGGGGTTGTCTGTGGAATGAAGCAACCTGGTCTAAATTGATGTCTATGAACTGTCTGGAACATTGCTGAAATATATTATATAGCCTTCATTTTTATCACAACCAGATATGTGAAGTGTACAAAGAAATGGCTTTAATTGTTTTTAGGGTGGAAGCTGTCTGCAAATTAAGGGCACTGACCATCTTGTCAATAAACTGTTTTTGCAGGACTAGTGTGCATTTTTGTGAAGTAAATGATTACTGTGCATTTGTATGAAACAAACTTGGTGTACATCATTGTACATTTTTAGCATTGTTATTTTTTTACCACAATCAGACATCCGAGGTGTACACAATCAGTAAATCACCTGCAACTGATAAGTAAGAAGGCAAGCCACAGATAAAAGTGATTTTCCCCTGCTGTTGTTTGATTACTGATAAACAAGCATCACTGATGAAGAGTAGCAGATGTATGACACAGTTTATTGGATTTGATAAAATTAGTGAAAATTAGCATTGCTGAGGCTTATGCCTGTTTTGTTTGTGTGTGTGTATGTGTGCGCGCGCGTGTGTGTGTGTGCGCGCGTGTGTGTGTGTGCATGTGTGTGTGTGTGTGTGTGTGTGTGTGTGTGTGTGTCTGTGTGTGTGTGTGCGTGTGTGTATGCTTGTATGTGTACAGTGGAGTGTAATAAAGAACAACAAGTTAGTCACAATCTATTTCAATTTCCTTGTCAAACATCAGTGCTGCATATAATAAGTTGCTGTCTTGGGTGGTTGGAAAGAAGCAGGATGTTTGTGAAAAGAACTGTTTAGTAGTACATTCATGAAATGTGGAGCACTGTTACCTCAGAATTATTTGCTCTGGCTGAGATCTTGGCTTTTGATTCTTCTGAGAGGAGTACATAAAATTCCTGTCTTTTTGTAGGTATGTTCATGTGTTCTGTTTTTGTCTAGCATCCTAAGGACATGACATAGGTAAATTGTTATTCTTGCAAATTCATGTAGATAAGTATGCAGGGTGTTTGTGTGTGTGTGTGTGTGTGTGTGTGTCTGTGCCTGAGTGCATGCGTGTGTGTGTGTGTGTGTGTGTGTGTGTGTGTGTGTGTGTGTGTGTGTGTGTGTGTGTGTGTGTGTCTGTGTTTGAGCATGGTGCATATTGTCATACATTTTGTCAGAGACACTGTCAGTATGTGTGAAAAGTCATTTTCCTCTGACAAAACTGGTTTATCACAAGATGCAATGCTATTGTGTGTGTGTGGAGGATTAGTGACCACTGGCCTGATACCACCTAGTCTAAAACTGACCCCACTAAGAGGTGTACTTGGGTAGGGTCTGGGGTCAGTTTAGTCATTATTTCTGACAACCTTTAGTGATGTCTATAGAAGGTTGCTATAACTTGTGTGGGAAGCCAGGGATATAATCACTATTCCTATCATTTTCCTCACAAACGTCAGAGATTTGCACATAAGGTCACTGTTGTTTTGTCTATTTATTATTATTTATTTACTGGGAAAGTCTTACTGGGCCTACAGGATACCAGTTTTCAATGGAGGTCCAGGGAGAAAATCTTCAGTTTATATCACAAAAGCATTCAATAAATATTAAAATTATTACAAGAGACATGCTACTATACAAGCTCATATCGACATGACACATTCAACATTATACAGTAATAAAACATTTTGTTTACAAATATTTTAAAAACAGATGAAAACATTTTCTATATGAATGGTGAGTCTGAAATAATGGAGATGGATAGGAGATGTTAAGAATTATACGTGTCTATCCATACATAAGGAAAATGTAAAACTACTGCGGTATTATTACACAGCCATAGGAAAGATTAGAAAGGTATTCAACTTTGAGAACAGTCTGATATATGAAAGATAAGAACTATAGAGTACAGATGAAGAGGAAAAGGGTATATGAAGAAGGGAAAGCGGAAGATATGCTAGTTGGAGCCAGCTTGGGGAAGAGCAGTTACAGATTAAGGAGTTAAAAACAGTCTTTTAAAGTATGTTTAAAAGCATGAAAGCAAGAGTTTGTTCTGATGGCTAAAGGTATAGAGTTTCAAATATTGTCAATGGAGCAGAAACTTTGACATGCACTTTTACTAGTTGTGGTGTGTGAGTTGAGAGGCATTTGCTAATTTTGCAATTTTATTGTAGTATATTTAATTTGTTGCCTTTATAGAAAGAAGTGTGTTAGTGAGAAATTGAGCTCCATAAAGCAGAGATGTTAGAAGTATAGTGCTGGCAAGGTTGGCTCTACTAGCTGTATTTAGGAAGTGTGTTTATAAAGCATTTCTAGTTTTTGATGTTTTTGATGTTGGTGTTGTTTTAATATTATTCATTTATTTAGTGAAGACTACATTTAATTTGTAATCTGTTATCATGCCTATTAATTTTGTATGGGAGACAACTTTAATGTATTATGTTATTTATGGAAAATATTTTAAAATGAGTATTATTTTGACTGTGTGCTTTTGCAGTAAATAGGAGCAGTTTGTTTTTATTAGGGTTTAATAGAAATTTGGCATTGTTGTTGGTGAGCCAAGTCTCAATAATGAATAATACTTCATGCTTTATTTGTGGAAATGTGACAGTTTATTAGATATACATGTAAGCATAGACTTCTCAGCATATTGGATTTCTAAAGCTTGACAAAAGGCAATGTGCAGCTTATTGATGAAAATATTAAAAAGGAGGGGTCCAAGAATGGAACCTTGTAGGATGTCTGTAAGATGGTTAGAAATGGATAGATAATGAGAGAGAGAGAGAGAGAGAAAAGAGAGAGAAAGACTTGTCATTTTACACATTGTTGTCTGTTAGATAAGTAGCTATTGAACTAATATATGGTGGGGAAATAGTCCAAGAGCATATAGTCACAGTAGGAGTGTAGAATGAGAGACTTTATTGAAAACCTTTAAAAAGGTCAAGAAATAAAGATGACACAAGCTTGCCTGAGTCCCTTGCTTGATTTATAGTGTCTGTGGAGGATATTATGCTGCAGGTGTGGGTCCAAATCCATATTGAATGGAAGTTAGAAGTAGGATTTGAAGGTGAAATTTCAGATCTTGTTCATGAATACATTTTTCTAAGAGTTTAGAAAGAGGTTACAGTATTACAATGGTGTAGATTTTTGATATTTCATTGAATTTCCCCCTTTATGTAGTGGAATGATATGAGATAATTTCCAGATTGAGGGAACATGTTCTTTCTGTTTAGATCTATCTATTATGATACTTATTGGGTATGCCATGGTGTCAGTAGTTAGCTTTAGGTATTGTGATAGCAGGTTGTCAGCAATGATGGTTTCAGTTATAGAAATATTTTTTTATTATATTAGTAGGTACTGCAGGTTGGGTGAGGAGTGCTGGTAGCTTAGTTTGTATCTAGATGTAGGGGAGCTTTATGAATTGTTATAGAATTTATGGATATTTGAAGCAAGGTCTTGGTAGCATTAGTTTTGCTTTTGGTTAAGTAGGCAATGCTTTCACTGAAGTAAATATTGAAATATGTTGCAGTTTGCTGTGGGATATTATTAGGAGTGGGCTGGGTTTTTTTTTTTTGTAGCTAGGTTTCTAGTGGCAGTGTACTGTCTGGGAGCAACAAACTGGAAAACATCGCTGTGATCATTATTTTTTTTTGTCTTACTTTCCTCTCAATCAAATATTACATATGTATACAGATAGCAATCTTTTGGAACAGGTGTAAAAAGACATGGTGTTTATATATGTTTGTCAGGCACAGGTTGAAATCTGTTATTTTTTTATTTTTTCTTATAGTTTCATCAAAGGCTGATGTAGGATGGGCACATTGAAGGTACTGTAGCTGTCTTTTGGGGCTTGACTAAGAAGGCATGCTGTTTATATATACGAAAGCAACAACTTGAAATATATGACTGTGTTCATATGTACCTTCACTTTCATCCTAATGTAACACCACAGGGATACACAAAAAGTGAATACTTTTTTTTGGACGGGGGTGAGGAAGGCAGGCAGGCACAATTCCCAAATATGATTTAGGTATCTAAGCAAATATATATCTTCTCAATTTATTGTGAACTGTTATTTTGTTAGCCTTGAATACAGCTTATTTCTTCCTGGAAAAAAATAAGACCAAATTTCTTGCCCTGCTCATGATTTTCCTTCATGCAGGCTCTATTCCCAAATAGGATTTATGTATCATTGCAAATATCTGTCTTCTCAAGTTCATTATGGACTGCTGTTTTGTCAGCTTTCAGTATTATGCCTTGGATTTGTTGCCTTCCTCATGATTTTTGATCAGTCCCTCTTTGAGTCAAAAGTTTGAAAAAAGCTCTAAAATGCACTACAGAAGAGCTAACTCTATAATCTAGTAGCCTCCAGACCCATGGCTTTATTCATATTGTTCATCCACAATTATTCATGAATAGTTTTACCAATTAAGATGCATTGAAAGAGTGTGAGAAAAAGCTAAAGAGTAAGACAAAATGTAAAGAAAGGAATAAAAATGTACCCTGGATAGTTTGGAGAGGTCAGGATGATGAGAAACCAAGGAACACCAGAAGATGCACACAATGGGAACAGTGGGCAATAGGGCACCATGAATTCCCTACCCATGGGGTGGCCTTTCACCTACATATAACCCTGCTTAGCTCTGAACCTCTTAGCTCAAGAGTTAGGGGTAAAGCCAGAACAAGAGAGTAAGAAAGGCCCAAAATCATGGCTGTTAAATTTTATGATAATTCACCTTAGGTATTTAAACAACATATTTTACATCAACATGCATTTCCTGAAGAATGAAAACTATGAAGCTCTAATGTCTGTTATTGCTGACTGACTGTAAAGCTTACCGACTTACATGAAAATCAAAACTTTTATGAGGGACAGATCAAAATTGTGAAAGAAAATCAGGGACAAAGAAATTATAGGAGGAACAGGTCAAAATATGAGGCAAAGTCAGGGACAGATGACAGCTATAGTTATATGTATAAAAAATGTAGTGTAAGAAAGAGTGTCAAATAGCAGAAGAGCTGGAAAGAATAAAACCTTCTGCATTGATAACATACATATTTAGATAGATATACCTTTATTATGCAAAGTACTGTTTTTACTAATATACCTGCCATGATCATAGTCTTACTAATGAAGTAATGGATCAAGGTTAGAATACTATCTGGGAATGAAAAAATTATGATTACTGGTAGGGAACAAATTGTCAGGTGCAGTGACATTTGTAAGGTATATTAGGTTGGAAGTGGATATTATAGCAGGACAAGTTTTGGAAAGGATTTGCTGTGTAGATAAGTGATTTTAGAGTAAAGTAAAAGGAAAGGCACTAGTTTTTATGCACTAATATGCATTAATAGCACCAAACATTACAGAGGACTCATTTCAGTGAAAATGCCCATATATAAGCTTTAAAGATAAGTTAGGGAGATTTTAATTGCGGTTTTTTGGGATGGAGGATTTGAATAAGCAGGAAAATAATTTTAAATTGAGTAGTTAAATCTTGACAATGGGTAGACTTGTCAGCCTTGTTAAGGGGACCTTAGGAAGTAAATATAGCTTTAGATTATATTTTTAAATGGTGCTTTTGATGGGGCTGGAGAGAGGAGAAAAAATGTGTGTTAGAAAATTTTCTTTCACTTCCTGCTGAAAAAAAAAATGTTAAGGACAACTCAAATTTAAAGAAAACAAACAGAAATTATACTTTATTAAACAACAAAAATAAATCTGGCAGTTAATGACATATTATGGAAGGTAAATACAAATGACCATGTGCATTTATGTGTGGTCCAAAAAAAAAAAAAAAACAAGGTATGTTGCATTCATGGAAGGGGGTGGCAGGTTTGAAAGCACCCAGGGCCCAATATATACTTAATCTGCCACTGACTGGACTGGATGCAAATTTATTTATTTTTTTAATATTGTGGGAGTATCAGGAAAATACCTCTACAGAATTGGCAGGAAGAACAGTAAAGCATTGCATGCACACATAATAATCTATCAGTGCTTTCTGTAAAGTAGGCCAATATAACAAAATATGGACATGACACTAACAGCCTAAAAAGATGTGGTCACACTGCATTACAAAGTGAGAGAGAATAGCATTCCTAAATTATAAAATATGCAAATGGCGAATAACAGAAAGAGATAGAAAGGAATGACTTTAAAGACAAAATAATAGCAGCTACTGAGAAAAAAATGACATGAAGATTCACGAGACAAGTTTACTTAGGGTATGTCAAGGGTGATTTAAAATATATTTTTACAACTATAGTCACACAGACAGTTTTTAAGCATCCTGAGTAATTTGTGGAATCAGAAGAAAAAGGTGAATTAAAGAACTCAAGGGAATGTCATAGAACAAAAGGAACTTGGTTTATAAAGTAGGATGTGTGTTTTCAATGCATTCTGATGTATCCTCTGAGCTCTAAATTCATACTATGTGGCGAAGCAGTTCTTTTATGCTTGCATTTGTTATCTCTGTTTATGTGACATTTTTCAATATTTTTTTCTGTTTACAAATAATGTCAGCACAAGATGAGGCACGTTACGCTGTGAAAACAAATTAGGACAAATGCAAATTGTATGAGCACAAACCCATGACAGCAGATGAATTGTTCCCTGGCATAATAATTATTATTATTTTGTTCTTGTATATCTTTTTCTGAGCTAATACATTTGACCATATTCCCTATTCTGACTTGATTTCCAGGTCCATTCCTTACCCTATCCCATGACCATTTGGCTAGTGGTAGAGGTATGCAAGAAGTAACTACCAGAGCGGTCTCATTCCAGCAGCAGGGCAGGGTTTTGTGCATCCTAACTTCTGCCCTTGGTAACTTGACATCTGCTCAGCTACTGAACATCCTGCTATGTTAGATGAAAGGCATGTTCATTCTTCCAAAGACCTATTAAATTCCAGCTACAGTACCAGTCTGCTTATGAAACTGAACATACATTGCCTGGCTATAAACTGCACAGTCCAGCCGCACTGCCACTAACTAGTGTCACTATCACAGTAGGGCCATCATCTAACTATCCTCAGGATCAGTGGTCCATTATCAGTGGCTCACTGCCACCCTCTCTCTTCAGTCCTCCATCATGGGGTTATCTAATGAAGTTTGACTATGCTAGGTCGGGGTCATGACATTCTCCCTGCATGCCACACAGCCACAGTCCACAAATCTTAATATAAATGCTATATGCATTACCTTTTGGAGCATTTTGCAACTTCATTGTTTGAAGTGGCATTTCCAAGAAACAGTATTTCAGAATTGTCAAGTCTGTATGTGAAACAATATTTTAGACTAAAATACACCTGAACAAGTTAAGAAAAAAATGCAAAAAGCATGATAGTTACAAAGAAAACTACTTAGAAACAAGACCTCTGTGCATCTGTCTTGCCCATAAAGTGGTATGCATTTACCTTATTTTTCATAAATTTATTCTTAGGCGAAAGGGCAAAAGCAACTTTTACTAACTGTTTATTTCTGTGCTTGCCGTGAAAATATTGGCTTGCCTTTGGGATGTATTAGCATATTGGTTTGAACAGGAATGTAATACAATAAAAGGTTATTCTGTTTTACATGAAAAAATTTGTCCTTTAATATCAGTCCCTTGAGTAGTACAAATGGCATTACAAAATAGAAAACCTTAAAATGATTTTTGCTGAAAGTCCCTCTAGGCAATGTAAATAATAGGAGACTAGAAATGCAGTAATACACCTGTGAAGATTTAATTTTTTTTTTCCAAAAAGAAAAAGAACAGAATCAGTTTTCTTCAATCTATGCAAAATTGTAAATATAACGTTTCGATAAACCTTCATATAAAAATCTGATATCCTTGAAAGCAGGGTTGTTTTAGATAAGTCAGATCACTCATGCCTCACTGAGTTTAGATTGTCATGGAAGTATTCACTTCACTAGAGGCCTATGCACTTAAAATAAAAGGGTTCCCACATTTTCTCATTTCTAATGTAGAGAGAGGCATTCATTCACATGATGAATGGTGACAGTAAAAAACTGAGTTTAGCAGCGATACTGAATAGTATATGCCAGCACTCTAATGTTCGGGCTGAATAACTTACTGGAGGAAAAAAGAAAAGAAAAACACAGATTTGATTCAAGAATGAAATTAGAATTTAATTGAAAATATAGCCTAGTGGGCTTTCCAAACTGAACTCCACAAGATATGTACACTATTTACTGTATCACTGTGTAAGGCTAACAGGCTAGGGAGGTAACACCACAATACAGACTCATTCCACACATCCTTTCTAGCAGAAGGCTGAAAAATAAAGGTCACATGTCTCGGCTAGATTTTTCTTCCAGCTCCACAAACACAGTCTTAGTCTGACCTTGTCTCAGGCTGCATGTACCATTAGATAAGAATGGACTATCGATTTTTAGGAAACTATATATCTTCAGCCAGACCTGCCCCAAGATGAAAGCCTGACTAAGGAAGCAGTTTCCTGTTTTTAGTCATCTACGTAACAGCCTTTTATACAAACACCAGTTGTAATTAAGTTTTCAGTATTCTAGCTAATGCAATTAAGTTACGTGACTCATTTGTGTGATCATTTAAATATGTAAAACAGTGAGAGTCACACTACCCATTGTTCATAGCTACCCTCCCTCAACACAAAACCATCAGTTTTGGAGTCAGATAGATGGACCGTAAGACCTAGAGAATCTGTCAGCATTTTTATAGCTAGTCCAGGTCTTTACATCACAGTCTGCTCAAACGGTCAGAGGGAGAGTGTCCAGCATCATCATGTGTTGTCATCCTGTTGTTTATTTAGCCATTGTAATGGGACATGCTCAATAACCAGGTTGAAGTGACACCTAACAAATTCCTAATTTCCTGTCCTAATCTTTCACCAAACTCTTCACCACTCATTGAAATGAATTCACTGCCATTTGTTTTTTTATTATTGTTTAAACATCTGCTGCCTTCAGGAGCTGAACTCAGCTCTTTCTATGCCATAAGCAAAATAAATAAATAAATAAATACATAAAAATTGCAGTTGAAATGTTCTAACCCAGACCCACCAAATATTCCTTTCTCAGGGCCACTTAAAGCCAAAATCACTTTTCCCACTGGTGTCATTACTCTATCCATCGGGCACTCAGTATAGCATCATAAAATCAAAATTTTAATAAGGGACCAGGCAAAAATATGAGGACGAAATCAAGGGCATTTAATAAAAACAGAAACAGTTGATAGGTGCCAACTATTAGCTAAGACATGGCTTGTATAGGGATCAAACCCACTACCTTGGCCATATGAGTAATGGGTGCTAAAAAGGTGAGTAGCTTGGCAACTTGCTGAAAACTTGTCAGAAAAAATCCTTGGCTCCAGAATCTATAAATCAGTCTAATCACTGCATGCTACCATTCAACACCCAAATCCTCCATCTGCTACTTGCTGAAGTCCTGCTCCCCACCCCCACAATCTTAACTGCCTCCATTTAACACACTTACACTGTAAGGGTCCTATCATATTCTTGTTTCTTGTTTTTTTTGTTATATATCTCATTATATCCAAGTGACGCCTCCAGGTGTATCTGCAGTTAACTCCTACTGATGCCTCTAGGCATCAAATATTGCTTGGTCATATTTGCATCAATAATTTCAAAACCATGATATGTACAACGTTTTAAAAGCTTTTATCTTAAAGCTTACACAATGGCAAACTCAACTGCATTAATATTTAACTGTTGTTTTTATGATATTAATTTATCTAGATATAATGTTCACATTGTTTTAAATATCTAACAACCAAGTAACATAGACAGAACTCCTAAGCCTCATATGAAAGCTCACATCCAGATGAATAAAATGCTGCTGACAGTATGTGTGTAACTTGAGTGGTTGCTGAGATATTGAATGTTGTTTACAAAATATTACAAATGTAATAGTTACTGTATTTACTGTGACTTATAAAATTTGACTTAAGACCTAGAACCAAAAGATTACTACCACTATAAAAATAGTTTGTGCTGAAGAGTTTGCCATTTATACTTCTTTCATAACTCCTATGGTTCCAGAAACATGAACATTTGTTTGAAATGTGAGGCCATAATTTGACTCTGTCAAAAGGCATAGGCTCTGCCCATTGGAAGTTACAGTGCAAACTTCCTGAGCTTCATTGGAGTGAATGAGATATGCAAGCAAACTGCTCTGGAACAGTATGGTATCATAGCAGTCACACCCTCCCTCCCTTCAAGCTCACTTGATCCCAGTACTAGAGTCATTGATGATCACAGAAAAATTGGTAGGCCTTAACTTTACTACTGGTACACCAATGTAAACCACACAAACAGCTGCCTGGTGAAATCTGTGGTGAAAAGGCCAAACCCTTCTGTCTCTTTCTGTGCTGACCCACGTAATGTATCTTGTCCTTACTTGACATAACTTTTCCCACTATGTCCACCTCCCCCTCTAGCTGTTTTTATACCTGATCCTGATGTTCAATCTGACCCCACTCTGGACAAATGGTGGCTCACCATGAGAAACTGAATAAAATGAATATCACTAGCTGTGAAGACAAATTAAACTTAAAACCAAAAACCTCACGGAGTGATGCAGTCCTCAAAATACACATGGCCAATAAAAAATAAGATATTCTTTATTAAAAAGTTAAGCGCTTTCATCCCTGTTGAACTAGGGACTTCTTCAGAACAAAATGATCATTAACACCTGGTTCTTTTTAAACATAATTAACTTGTCACATGACCCTATTCATTTGCATATCTCTCCACAGCAATCCAGAACCATTTTAATCAACACAGCATATTACACATCACCAGTGGTAGTGAATCCAAACCAAAAAATGTATTACAAAAAAAAAAAAAAAAAAAAAAAAAAAAAAAATTCATAAAAAATAACTAAATAAAACTATGTTGTACTTAAAAGTACTGCTGCATAAAAATACTACTGCATAAGAACACTATGGCAGGAAGCAGTGAAAGCATACTTGCAGCAAAATCTCTTACTATAAAGTTTCGACTTGCTGGTAAATGTAATTGTGAGAAAATGGTAAAACTAATGGGAGTTAAATGTCCAGTGCCCTTTTCCTTAACCAAGGACATGAGATTTACTGATTAATTTAACCCGGGCAGCGAGGTCACATTTAACCTAAGCTGCCACTTTAACTCCCTTAAAGCCAGTTCATTCTCCCAAAACCACCCTTTTCAACCTTTTCTTACTACCTCAAGAATAACAAAGTAAAACTTTCTAAAGGACAAACGACTATCATTTTGTTTATAAAGGGCATTATTTAAATGTCCATGCTGAATGGCATAGTTGTGTTCATAAATCCTTTTATGGAGTCTTCTTTCCATTGTCCCTACATAATAATATGTGCAACTCGGGCAGACGGCTAAGTACACTAATCCTTTACTAGTACAACTCCCTGTGTCCAGTATTAATTTTTGTGGTGGCTGACCTACTATAATATTGTCCCCCTCCAAAACAAAACTACAGTACGTACACACCCCACATTTATAAGTTCCTTTATTTTTATTAGTTTGTTCTAAAAAGGATGTTCTAACCAAAACTTAAGACTGGGTTCTGCCTTACAGACAAAATGTGGTCCTTCCCTCAAGATATTCTATAATTCTGAATTATTTTTAAACATAACCCAAGTTTTGGGCGTAATTTTTCTAACCTCTGTACTAAAGTTACTGTAATAAATGACCATGGAATTGGAAAGCATGGATTCAGTATAATTATTCCTTTGTTGTAGCTCTAATGCACCACCTAAAAGTGTTGTGTATTTAGTGCCCCACCCATCTAACACTTGTTCACTACACTCAACCAGCAATTGAGGTGGATAACCTCTGTCACAAAACATCCTGTAGAGTGAACCCAATTCTAGTTTAAAATCCTCTGCATCTGAACACATTCTTGCCTCTTTAATCATTTGACCCTTAACTAAATTTATTTTAATATAATAAGGATGATAACTCTGAAAGTCTAAAACGGTGTTAAAAAAGTAGATTTTTCTAAATAATCTAGACCCAAAACATTTCTCTTCATAGTTCTTGAAGAACATCGCATCAAGATAGTCAATCTTATCTGGGGAACTTTTGTTGGTGAATTTAAAATATGAACAAACTGTATTAATATAGTCCACAAAGGCCTCTATCTCACTATCCTTATTTTTACACAGAAAGAACAAATCATCCAGGTATCTCAAATAAATGTGGCACTGCTTACTGTATTTTGATTTAAGTACAAACCTGGTTTCCCATGCATACATGACCAAATTGGCGTATATGGGAGCACGACTTGCTCCCATTGCTTCACCCTTGGTCTGTTTAAAATGTTTCCCTTAAAAAAATAAAGTTGTTACATAGTATATAATCCATAAATTCATAATGAAATTTAGCATACTGTTGTCAAAATTACAAAGTTCTCTAATAGCTTCATAAAATAATTCTAAACCTAACTGGTGGGGTATAGAAGTAAACAAATCAATAATGTCAGTTGTGGAAAAAATAACTTCCTCTGAAAAATAATCCTTTTTGATTTTACCCAGGAAGTCCCATGAGTCAGTTACTATATGTTCCACTAGGCGTAACACATCCTGTAACATTCTGTCTATAAAGTCTCCCAGTGTGTAAGTGGAACTATTCTGAGCTGCCACAATCAATATGGGTGGAAGATTTTCTATATTCTTGTGGACTTAGGGTATTCCAAAAGCATTGGGTATTAGTGGGTGGTTATTAACGAAAAGGTTGATCACCATCTCATTAATAACCCCCTTCAACAATGAGTCCTCAAGAAATAGCTGAATCTTTCTGTGTGCTATATTAATCTCATTCACAGACACTGTAGTGTATGTGTTAGTATCATGTAGCATATCACTGATAGTGTTGATGTAATCTGTTTGGTTCATCAACACCATGCCACCGCTCTTGTCGGGTTTCATAATGCGAATATCCCAGTTCTGTCTAATCTCCCTTAAAAGAGAACCTTCTTCTTGACTTAAATTGTAATATCTCTTGTTAAACTAATTGTGTGCTTGAAAAATTTCTTGCCTACAGATATTCTTGTAACTAGTTATAGAGGGGTGTAGTGGGGAATTAAATGTTTTCTTCTTCCTCAACTTTTGTGCTGGAACTTCCACGTCTGGTTTGTCTTTAAACATAATTTTAAAATTGATCTTCCTAGTAAAAAGCTTAAGTTCTGTGAAAGTTTTTTCTATGTCACATTTATGTCCTGCGACAAATTTAAGGCCTTTCTTCAAAAGAGAAAAAATGAGTCTCTATAACTTTGTGTTCTGTATAGTTTTAAATGTTACAACTATCTAGGCTAAGGAACTTCCCATCAAAAGCCTCAGTAATTCTATTAGATCTTAATAAGTCCCCCTGTTGTTCTTCTTCCAGTAATATGTCCCACCTTTGCCCTGATGTCCTCTTGGGGTGTGGGAATGAAATAAAAAATTCTGTTGTCCTTTTTTATTACCAATTCTCTTGGATCTTCCTAATGGGAGATATTCATCATCCTGTACTTCACTGTCTGTTCTCTAGTTTTGCCTATATTGCTGATAAGGGACACATTTTTGTCTACTTTGTTCTAGTTGTAGGGGAGCCCACCCCCTACTGCCCCATTTTCTTCATTAATATTCAATGTACCTGGCCTAGCTACTCATTGGTAGGCCTTTGGAAAGGGGTAAGCTACTTTATTACTATATTCATATTCATCTCTATATAGCTTTTTCTGCTTCCTTGCCATGTTATTATTTATTTGTTCTTCAGTTTTATCAGACACTCTTATCATATTCTAATTCAATACTGTTAAAGGACAAATCATCAATTATTCGATTATTAATGTCATTAATTTCTTCAAATGAACATTTAATTCTTTTTTTCATTTATCCGTATAATAAATTGTACCAATTCTAATCCATGTCAGTCAAACATATCTAACAGTTCATCCACTTTTTCCAGACCCTGTACTAACCCATTAGGAAATTTATATCTTCTTAATCCTTTAGCGACCCTTTTACACATAATGCACTCAGTGAGGTAAGTGTTATCACATTATAGATTACATACCTTGCTGAGGTTTGTTTCAAAATCTCTTTAGTTCCTCCTGTAGGTCCCTGTTCATTGGCGTGTAAGTTCTTGTTGTCGAGAATGTAAAGTCCCTATTTAATCAATGCTTAAACCATGAGTTAGCATCATCTGTTACCCTTCTCTGTGCACAGTGTATCTCCTCTATATCATAATTCGAAGGATTGCCTCTCGGGCTGTTCTGTTTCATCTAATGATCCCATCATTAACTTCAGGAAGTGGTCTGTAGTCTTTTGCGGCTTCTGTCGCAAAGACTGCAGGGAATTGTAGTCTCTGTACATTTAAGTACAACATAGTCCCCTGGATTTAAAAAACTCCATGTAGGAATACTGTAATTCCTACACGGAGTGTATGGTGGCCATGTTTACAGCTTCCCCTCGGCAGCACACCTTGCATATTAATGAAGGCATGCTACTGAGAGAGAGCCATGTACACATTTACTGAATCAGTGCTAAGGGGTGTGTTACAGTATTTACAGATGTGTAACATACCATCTGCATTGTAAACCATGAAACAAAGTGTTCTTGGACACTTATTTATATATTTAGTTATGTATTTCACACAAGGGGTGTGTTACAGTGTCTGCAACACAACCCCTGCACTGTCAAAGTGCCATACGGCACTTAAAGATTTAAGAAAGTGTCCTTGGACACTTATGAATTATTTTTTTTATTTGTGTCACATGGAGGGGGGGTGTTACAGTGTTCGTAACACACTCCCCGAACTGTCAGAGTGCCATAAGGCACGGAAATTACATGTCCCAATGTGATTTTTTCATTTTATGTTTAGTTCTTTCGTTTATATTTTTATTTCTTTTTTTTTCAAGTTTAAGGATAGCGGAGTGTGTTTGCAGGGCATGGGGCATTGTTCAGCAGTGCTTAAACATGACACAAAGCTATATAGAAATGTATAGCTAAAATCATCACAGCTGAAGTAGACTAATGGTTAGAGTCACAGTTTCATGTGTAGTAGGTGCACAGTTAGAATACCAAGACAGGCCATTCAGCTTTTAGACTGGAAAGCATTTCTATTTCTATTTATATTTTTTTAGTGTCCTAGTTATTGATATTTGTCAGCCAGGTTAGTGCAGCTGATCTAGAATACCAGTGTCAGTGGGGATATGTCGTGAAAAGCTCCACTTAAACAGAAGTGTCTAATACAGTTCAGTCAATCACCAAGGTAGTGTAATTAAAGTATAGTAAAAACACGTAATAAAGTATAATTCATGGGTAATTAATATCAATATATGTGTATTATGTATAAGGCTTGTTTGCCATTAGCTACATTTTGCTAGGCACTGCTAAGCCAAGGTAAGCAATACTTAAACAGGACCTGTATTAGCAATACTCAATAATGGTTAGCTCCGCTTAGCCAGTTTCAGCATTGCTAAGCAGTCTCCTTCTTGCAGTCCTCAGATGAGCTAATCAGATTTGTGCACCACTAAGTACTGCTAAGTATTTGCCACTTTATGCACTGCTCAACTAAGCTTAGTTAGTTTGAGCACTGCTGAGCTGTGCTAAGCATTTTTAGAAATTGTCCAATGGTGGCAAAGGGTGGGAAAATAGCTTTATTTAAGCTGCACAGGCAGGAATACAGCCAGAACCTGTTGGAGTTTGACCCGTGCCGGAACTATCATAGAAGCTGGAGAGGGAGCATGCTTTCATGCACAGTGCTGGGGCATGTTGGAGTCCAGGGTCATAGCTGAGCTCCTTGTTCAACACCATGGCAACAGACTGCTGAAGGGCCAGTACCAGGGCTCTGAATATAAGTCTGAGGCCTGGACCATCTGGCATGCAAGCACATCACTGCCAATGGAATCACCCACACTGGTGAGTAGGTGTGCCATCATTATGAATTCTAAAGTGGAGGAAAGGGCACTCTTGGCCCAATGAATCCAAGATGCTCAGGACGGGAATATTCCAGCAGTTTGTGAGTATACAAATCATTGCTTTACCAAATTCTAGCATGAATATATGATAGACAAGTACTCATAATGGTATGTTTTTCCCATACAGCTGCAGAGGAGAGGACTAGCAACATAGAGGCACCTAGTGAGGATGTGCCAACAGGGTGGTGAGTAGAGATCTATCTTGCAATATATAGTACAATAAATAAAAAAGAGTACCTTGTTTACTGCCAGTAGGTATAATGTTTTCTGAGTATACTGAAATAAATGTGTTCTTAGACCCACATTGATATAAGTGAGTAATGCCAGTTACTGTGCAATACAGATGAAAGCATCAAACAAGCTACTATTGATGAAAGAAAGCTGATACTGTATTAATACTGTGTAGGAATGACATAATTATATACTGCAGTAATACTAAGGATTTTGTGTGTGTGATTGAAACTGTGAAGGTAATAAATTAAATGCATTCCTTCATCTTCTACAGGATATGCAGTACAACTAAAGTCAGACTTTTGAATGGAATAAACCACTGTGTCATGTCACCCTCAATAAAGTTATTTCCAGCAACTGTTGTGTTTATTCTGGTCTGTTGTTGAAGAAATACAATTGTACATGTGCTCCAGAGCAAATATTGCTATGACACCATGAACTGAGTGAAGTTTGGCTGATAAAGAACTGTTATGCTAAAGTGTAGATGTGGAGCTGTAAAACAAGATACAATGTAATTCGTTATATGTTCTGCAGTAAGATCTGAACCTTGAATAGTAATGTGCAATGTATTATAGTGTGTTCCCTTCAGGATTATCTTGTGTTAAGCTGTGCATTTCAGCTATATGAATTTTTGTATGTAGGTACACTGATGCAGGCAAGTATGAGACTGTAATAGGTGGAGATTGCAAATATACAATGTGCAAATCTATATTGGTCGGGTATACAACCCAGCACCATGCTATGGTCTGTACAGATCACACATATCCACATCCACTAGGGGTTACATGTGTACACCTACATTCAAAGTATGAATACACAGTTCACCAGATATCTCTGTCATGCATGAATCTCATGCATGTATGTTCAACGGTCACTGCAGTCGTCTGTGACACTCTACATATATTACCAGGTCAGACTTTGTAACCAAGTGACTTTTAGGCACAAATCAGTCATGCAGCTGACAGTGATGGCCTGGTAGCTCATTGTGATAAAAAATTGATATGTTGTCATTTTTGCACACACAGACCATGGTTTGAATCCAGGAACTGATACTAAGATGTATTTATAGCTACAAATAAGTAGTCCTGAACATTTGTAGAAACAGTCATGTAGTGTTAACAGATATTTTCTCCACAGGGCTTACAGGTAAATAAATGTTTGTATTAATTGTATGAAGGGTATACTAATAAACTGTGTACAGATGTACTAGTGTATGTCTGGTGTGTCTGTGAATGTGTGCCGATAGTCCAACCCCATGCCAACAAATGACAGCGGGATAGGTATATATACCATGCACTCTTCCCGATACATGTCTCTCAAGTGTCACACTGTCACGGCTAGTGATCACTGTTGCCAATAATCTTAGACACAGATATAAATCCAGTTGCAGTATGACAGTAGCACACTCACACAACATCAGTGCAGGGTACACCTTGCCCTGACATGTACAAGTCCCCCTGTAGTTATGTACCTATAATTCCCACAGTTTTTCCCATAGCATTCCAGGTTGACAGCTTAACAGGTAAGTACATGCTACTGAAGCTACACAGCATAGGTAGATGTAAAGTAAGGGCAGACCTGTAGAGTATTAAGCATTACAGTTGTGAAAAATATAGCTTGTTAATGGAATGTTTTTCTCTCCCCCCACCTCTTATCTGCATCACTAATTATTATACTATGGGTATGTTGTTCTCAAAACCTAATGTTGGGACTTGCGTTGTATTATTGTTCTTATATTTCAATAGTTGCATAGTAACATACCTTGTTGAAATTCCACTGTTGTTAGCCTGTTGCTGTAACTGTTACTGTTACTGGCATGCTGTTACAATAATGACTGTTATTCAATTTATGTATGTGTTCCATTTGCATGCAATTGCATTCAATTCTATTTTAATTGGAATACCCATGAATGCTGTTATAACTAATGTTGAAATGTTTTGTTCATGACCAACCAATACACTTTGATAAACCTCAACACCATAGCATGTTTAGGTAGGCAGATCCCAGCAGATCCACCTGTCCCTCCTCATCTGGCTACAGCACTGGGTCCCAGCACATCTGGGACCCAACCTTGAGCTACCTCCTCTGCTGGTCCTGCACCACCCTCAAGTGGAACTGCCTCAGGGGATGGGGCCCACCCCCACAGGGTGCAGGTGCAGAGGGAACCCTGTCACCCAACACCAGTTCCGAGATATGGTGCGCAGGGTCATCCAGCAGGATTTGGATGACTGCCTGCACCAGATAGAGGGCAGACTAGTGTACCTCAAGGGGCAGACTGGCTCCGGTGCCCAGCCACCTTCGGGGCTGTGAATGACCAGTGGTGATTGCCCATTGGTGGGGCCCTCAGTCCCACTATTTCTGTCTGGGGGCACTTGGTCCTCTTATTCCCAACTACCCACCTGTCTAAGGTGTTTACCTCCTCATGTGTCATCATACACCACCCCTGTCTGCTGTCTTGTCTGTCTTGTCTGCCCACAAATGTAACCTCTCCTACCCAACTTACCTCTCCAAACGTACCTACAACCCTTCCCCAACATACCACTATCACTTTAAGAAAAAGGACATCTGTCCCAAAAAACAAAAGTCATCTCATACAAACTTCTCCATTTCATCCCAAGGTATACTGACATTAATTAAATTCCCCATGAATTAATCAACAAATTTATTTTGCCCACACCCCTCTCTGTCGGGTGTGAGGCTCTAAATTCTAAATTGTCCACATCATGCACAGCTGTTGCTGCACAAGAAATGGAGAGCTATGGTCCCTTCCTACACTCATCCTGCCTTTCATAATGTTTTTCCCCCTGGTTGTCTGCATTTTACCACTTTCCTATCACCATTTTTTTTCCTTTCTGTTTTTAGAAATAGTGCAGGTTTAAGTGGGGACAAGTGATGCAGTGCACAAAACCATGCAAGTGCACTTTAATCACTTGATCTGCTTCAGACACTATTCAGCCCAAACAGCCCTCATCAAACCCAGGACCCGAGGCATCACAGTCAGAGCAATGCACCACTAGGCCACACCTGCAATGGGGGATTTGTACTGCTTTTGTAAATATATCATGTTGTACAGTCATGTAACATTAGGGGAAAAAAAGACACCAATGGCAAGTATTGAACCCAGGACCCTGTATTCTAGAGTCAGAGCAACACACCACTAGACTAAATCAGTTTTCTGGTTTTACTACTGCTTTTGTAAATATATCATGCAGTACAGTCTTGTAACATTAGGGAAAAAAGCCACCACTACCAAGTGATGATCCCAGGAGGACACTATGCACTAGATTCAGAGCAACACACCACTAGGCCAAATCAGCTCTAAGGTACTAGCACTGCTTTTGTAAATATATCATGCTGTACAGTCATGTAACATTAGGAAAAAGGGTACTGCAGCAAAGTATTGCACTCAGGACCGTATCAACTACAACAGTGCATTACAACAGTAGGCCGACTGAGCTGTAGAGAACACGTAGCCTTTTCACAAACATATCCTGATTGCCAGTGACACACGACTCGTATATATACTCAGACAAATCACAGTGTACTTGGTCGTGGGCCTCTGACACAGACAACAAACCAGGACACAGACAAATAAATGCTGCTGGACGTAAGGAAGGCCTACAATATCAGGTAGAGCTGACAACTGCACAGAATGTTGCTGAATGAACACAGTTGTGCCCCCTACTTATGGGATGGTTGTCATAAAACCTATTCTGTGTGGTGACATACTGGCAATGCAGTGCATATTGTGGTTAAAAACCATGACAGACAGCTCAGTGTCACACATCATACCCATCTGAACACACATGTTCATGCCAGTTCATGTGTAACACACTGTAGGCATGCACATGTCTTACAAAAACAACTGCCATAATATATTATATTATTAGTAATATATCATATAATCTATATTATTATGATATATATATATATATATATATATATATATATATATATATATATATATACACACACACACACACACACATATATATATATATATATATATATATGATCAATATATTATATATACTGAATCTGTTACATTCCTAGCATGTGTCACATCTGGACAGCCACAGTCCTGGCCTACAGCCCATCTGTGGCACAACAACTACATGCATGTCAATACAACATAGGACTAACTAAGCCATGCAGTGTCCAGCAAAATTGGTTGCTCCCACTGCAGTCAATGCCACCCACACTAGCAAGTTAAAGGCCTGCAGGGAGGGACACATTTCACAATTATGAATATGTGTTCTAAATGTCACCTCCCACTGTCTGGATGGCACTATTATGTAACATATGCACCAGAGGCACATGCTTTACCTGGACTGTTATGGGTATTATCAAACAGGCAATGCTGTGACATGACAGCTGACACTGCTCCCTCATTGCAGTCCCCTATGTCTTCATATTCCCTAGTCTGACTCCTGGCCAGAATGCAGCAGCTGCGGCTTGCTACACATGCAGCAGTATGTCCAACCACCTGCTACAGACCTAACATACCACCCAAATACCTGGAATAGGGTATCCACTCGATACCCATACATCAAGGGCTGGGGGGGGGGTTCTCAAGTGAAAAGGACATGTGTCACAATTTCCCCTACAAACATACACAGCTGATAAAGCAGCATCAACTGTAGCAGCTTGGACATTCAGATAAAAAAGATGTATGACACTCACATCTGCCTGTCTCCTTACTGACCCCAACACACATTGTTCAACAGTAACCTGCCACAGAATCTGAAAGTCTGTTAACAATGACCAGACATAGCATGCAAAACTGTGGACATAACACATCAATCCAGACAGTGGACAATATTTTTACCCTACCCTCTGTGATGCTGTGGCTCCCACACCTCGATAATGTCCTCCTTACGGGCCAGAAAAAGGGACGGAGCCTACATGAAGGCCTTAATTATAGCACTGTTTTGTCATGCCATTGGCTAATGGAAAGGCAACCCACCTGTTCTGGATGCAATTATCAAATGGGAATCACAGATTGATGCACAGACAATCACCTGTTCATGAACATTACCTACAAAAAGCAAGCTGCTTCCTATATTAGACAAGTCTGACACTTTATTCATGAAGACAGACTGCGATTCTCTAGGATACTACAACTGGGTTTCTTTTCTCAAAGGAGTACAGCACTATACCAGGTATGTCATTGAATGAAGCATGTAAATTAATGCAGATGGGCGGATGCAGTCATGGGAAATAAGAAGTTAAACAGTAGGTCTCAACAACGCTGCCTGGACTGACATGTTGCTGTCACTCTGCAGTCCAGCACTTATGGCCAACCCTTACAGCTCTGTCTGCAGTGACATAGATCAGAACTCTGGCTCCTGAATCACCCCAGCAATGGTCAGCTCACATATGACTGCTTCTTTTATTTTCTGTTGTACAGTACTGACAGTAAGTACCGGTGGATACAGCCAGCATATGACATCAAGTACTGTCAGTGAGCCCCTCTCAGTCTGTGAATGTCATACAGGCTTAGTTCAAAGCCCAGGTGTCCTTGACTATTCATGATGTACTCTGGCTAGGTCACTGAGTACCCCACACCTGTATCTGATTGCCTGACACCTATGGCTAGCATACTTGGTAACCCGCTGCAGCAAGACAGCAGTTTATAGGTACTAGTAGTGGGTGGACACTGGCTCTGACTCAACAGCAATGCATACATATTGAGCATACAGTCTAAGGGAATGCATATAGTACCACATATTCATGTACCACTACTGTGTTCTCAGAGATCTGCCATCTCACAGACACATTCCCCAAACACTGGGGACAGCCATCGCATATTTTCCAACTGGTGTGTGGAATTCCACATTTGTCTAACAGGGGGTCTACATCTATCAGGCAAATGTGCACATTCCACAAATATCTGGGTACAGCAGATGTCAGACAGCTACAAGGAGGACACTCTACACCACATATACACTGATGTTGCTGGAGTGTCCACATGCACTTGTAGTACCACTCGCCTATTTATTGGATGTAGGCTGGATGACATGGTATAGTACCATTGCCCATAGGGGACACCCAGCAGTCAATGACAGTGATGGGTGTGGGCACATAACAACACAGTCTGCCACAGCACTCAGGCCATATCTGGTATTCCTGATATCATATGAGGTTACTAGGCTATGGATCCTGAGCAGCCATATGCCTAGGCCAGATGTTAGTCCATGTGTATGCATGGCAGCATCTAATGCCCCCAACCAACAGGGACACATGTGGTATCCCAAGGGTGCATGTGCAGTTAACCATCTAGTTATCCAGGCTACATCTGCAAAGGTGTAAATAACTACCCTATCTGATGTGGACAGGGTCCCCATTCTACTGCAGCCTGATTTTGTGGGACACACATCTGAGCTGCCAACAAGCCCACTTCATACCACACACCAGGTTGAGGGTGTGTGTGTGTGTGTGTGTGTGTGTGTGTGTGTGTGTGTGTGTGTGTGTGTGTGTGTGTGCGTGTGTATGCGTGTGTGTGTGTGTGTGTGTGTGTGTGTGTGTGTGTGTGTGTGTGTGTGTATGTGTGTGTGTGTATGTGTGTGTGTGTGTGTGTGTGTGTGTGTGTGTGTGTGTGTGTGTGTGTGTGTTAACAGAGTGCAGCATGACTTGCACCCCTGCAGCAGTTCCAGCAATATGGAGTCCGTGAGTGCCTTGGATGCCACACTGAGATCAACCATGATGATTATGTATGAAACCGGGTAGATGGTTGGCCTTATAGCCTATCGGTGTGTAGTAGATGTTTGATGCCCTGGTATTCTCTGGTATGGAACCTCTGTGATGTCCCCAGCTGTTGCATATGCTATGTGATGTCAATGACAAACAAGGAATTATACACATTAATGGTCCTCATTGGGGGAAATGCGGTGATGTGTATACCCCATGTACCATGATGACATGGGCCATGTAGAAGGCTTATGTTCCAATGGAAGCAACATTGTGTTGACATATCATGTTGTCAAAGACTTGTGTCCACAGCACCCTCACGACTGATTGCTTGCCTAGGATGTTGTTCTTACTGTGATAATATGTGGGCACGTCACTCTCTCCATAGGGTTCACACTGCATGTCCTTATATATGGCCTGAGGCCATGTGTATAGCAATAGTCATGTATCTGTGTGAGACCCTCCTAGGCAGATGTCCACATCACTATGGAATTCGGTGATGGCACACAGCATGCATTCGTCTTCTCACATGGTCAGACATAGGCTAATAGCTGTTATATGCACCTTAGATGTGTATATCACACATAACAGAGGCCCACACATGGAACAAGTTACACACCTACTTATGGACCAACTGGTTGTGGTGCATTTCCCTATGTGGAATAGTTAGGTCATGTCAGCACACCACTGTGTTACCTCTATGGTAAGATATGCGATGTGATGCATACTTGGGAGTGTTATATGCATAATGACCACATGGGTTATGGTGTCACATAGTTTGTCCAGGTTAGGGTGGGCATTTTGTACTTTCACTCCCATCCACGGCTTTGATGACTGTGTCATAGAGGTCACCCTACTTTAGCAGACATAAATCCTTCCTTGACAAAGACTAAGTCTGCATAATGGAGTGTGGGCAGGTTGCATATGTCCTTGTTAATGGGGTTCTCTTTAAACTGTGCTATGGCCTTGCAGAATAGCCTACTTAGGCTGCTGGGTCTATCATGTGACCTAGTTGGGGACACCCCACCTTAGTGTAAAAGGGTGACAGTGGTTGTCCATCAAACGGATGAGACAAAGGTGGTACTCAGTCCTCCTTTCAAATAGGTTCCTTATGGCGTTGCAGGTTATGCTTGGGGTCAGGTAGGATGCATCCTGTGATGTGATAGGCTTCCATGGCAGATGTATAACATGACTATCACATGGCAGTGGTGACTTGTTCCCCCCATATATAGGAGACAGGGGAAGTACTGTGCAAAGCCTGATATACTGATGTAGAGCACAGGGGTGAAGCCTACAACATCTCTGTCAGACATCCAGTATGCTACATCAACAGCAATGGTATAGCTGATGTCCTTGCACACCACAAGTGAGCAGCTGCAACCTGTGCTGTTGCAGACATATGTGCAGTAGGGGACCTGACTATCTGTAGTGGATGTAGACAATGTAAGCACTATTTTTGTGCAGATTTGCAGGACCAATCCCATTGTCATGTACACACTAAGGAGACATTGCCCAAGAATGGACACCTGCCCCTACTTTGTCTCAGGCAGCGGTATGTCATCCCTGTTATGGACAGTATGTATTGCACATGTCCACCAGACAGGTGTGCATATCCTAGCAGAAGATGATGTAGGCCTGTCGGGTATACCTGACTACATGCATATATACAAATGCATATATAACACTTATGTGTATGTGTGGATATTGGTGCCAATCCTTAATAAGGGGTTGGGGGCTGTGAGGCTGTGTAAACTCCCCCAGGGGGATGTATTCCATGTATGAGGTGTATGTATGTCTGAGCCTAGCTAATTGGGTATTGTAGGAGATGGTGACTGCAAATGTGACTGCATGATGGTTGCTTTGCCATGGAGGATGACACTGTAGGGATGGTGCAGTGGTAAACCATATTGTGTGATGTCAACTGCAATACACCTGCACCTCATGTGGGTGTAGCCCCTGGCCACACCAAGGTGTTTGTACATCCACTGTTGATGGCTTCCTGGCCATTTGTGTGCTGGCATGGGTACATCTTGCAATGTATGTTAGGGTCATTCAACTGACCCAGGATCAGGGTACAAACCCAATTCCTAATACAGTTGATGAGGCTCATGTAGGCAGAATGGGCTTCCTGGTCACATGTGGTGGCTGGTACCTAGCTGTGATTTGCATAGGTTTGTGTTGGCAATGGTGAACTGGCCCTGCAGTGTCCCCTGTGCATCTTACTGCCTGTACAGTGTGGAGGTGTCTCATATATATGAAAACCCCTAGTCCCATGGCATTACCGGCTGCACTTTGCCTTCTGCATGTATGATAGGATGGTTGACCATGTAAGGTTGGGTGCTCTCTGAAGCTTTGAACCATGGTCTGTGTGAGTGCACAGATGTCTGCTGTTCCCAGGGTAGGACTACTTGCAATGAGGGTAATTTCCTGTGTACATCTCTAGCATTTAGCAGCATGGCCTTCAATGTGTGCTGTACTGGCACTTGTATGTTGGTAGTGATAACATCACCAGTGTTACAAATGGAGTCACTATGGGGCTGGCGGGAATAACTGCCAGATGCATGAAGACCAGTGAAGATAGATGGAGGCCATCTTTTGCAGAGTATCGTGTTCTGTGTACCATATCATCCTAGACTCACAGGTACTGGACTCCCTGGAATATCACAGGATAAATGTGCACATGTTAAGGCAATCTTTCCTTGATTGTATTGCGGCATCCATCTGGGTGACAGAATAATGCTGCATAAGGCTAGGGACATACCTGCCTGCTACACATAACAAGTATGCTCACTCATGTCTCACTGCATATAGTCTAGGGATGTACATGTCAGGTCAAGTCAGGCACACCAGCATGTACAGTGACAGACCCATGACAGTACCTGTTGGTGAGAGACAGCAGTGCGTATACAATATGGCCGAGTTTGTCAACTGACACAAAAGTAACTGTGACCATCCACATACCCAGCCAGGTCAGAGGCACATCAGTGTGTCTCCGCTGGAGTCCCCTATGTGTAACATGCTTGACATGGGCTCACGCCTGCATGTCTGTGGGTCACAGGTATGTGGCCATGTGTGGTATGTGCTGTGTATGGCTGTGGCATTCATGTGTGTCTTTACCTCAGAGATTTCCTTTGTTTGTCAATGTGTATGTTGAGGACCACTGCAGATGTTTTTGTGTGTTGTATAGCTGTGGGTGGTATGTAAGTTGTACTGATTGTGCTGACATGTTTGGAGACAGATATGCTGCCTTGACAAACAGAGACCATGGACTGCAGGTTCCTACAGTCATTGCATCTCTCACACAGTGTGTTAATTAGTGGTGTCTATAGATGGCTGTCCATCCATGTACATGAGGCAGGTTATACACAGTGCCAGGACACCAATATCAACCACACTGGCTGCAGAAACTGTAGGACATTGTCCAGCCATATAGTCCAGATTCTGAGGGAGGAAGACCAGGGAGACCTGAGGTGTGGGCCTACAGACCAGTTGAGTACTACAGTAGAAGGCTGACACCACAACATCCATGTAGACAGCCCATGAACAAGCAGTAATAGATGCAACAGCCACATGCAGTGCAACACCTCATAGCACATGCAGCAAGTAGCATGAAACATCAGGATCATGGGGCAATGCATGCTGTATTGCCAGTATATTGCTAAGACCCACAGACATAATGTGCTGATAGATGGAGTGGGTATGGTGTGGGGGATAGCGGTGGATATTGCTGGCAAAACTGGATATGCAGGGTCTGTACATAATGGTGAGCAATGTATGCAGTCCTGTGATGTATTCCCCTACTCATGTCTTTCAGATGGGATGTACAGATGATGCAACCCAGACTTCTCAGAAGCTGAGACTCCTGTAATTATCGATGCCCCTGAGACTTCATCCCTGGGTGCTGTTGTCAGGGAGCCACCATAACCAGCAACATGCTGCCCTATGGGCAGTCCGGGTAGCAACAGTGAAATATGTGGGCCACCAGGACAGGAGCTGTGAACAGGTTCATCACCGTGCTACTGATCTCATCCGCCATGCATGGCAAAGGGCTGTAGCTGTGGCCAGGGACAGTGCTGGCACAGTGAGAGGGCCTGCTACACAACCACCACTCTCAGCCACAGAGGAGTTCCTGGCAAACCTGTTGTCAGGAAACCAGCTCACAGGAAACCATCAGTACATATGTCATGGAGGTGGGTGGCACAAAGTCCACAGCCAAGAAGCATCCAGGTAAGCTTCCAGTGGTCATCATGTTAATACTGTAGCATTCATAGGAAGCCTCTGCTACCTGTATGCATATGTCAGGTCAATCTACATTTGTGGTGGGGTATTTTTAATGCACATGTGTGCAGACATATTGTGAATGTCAGCAATTTGGGTAGTATCACAGCTTGTCCTGTACATGTCGATAAATACATATATTATCCTGTACCATTTATATATGTGTGTGTATTGACAATACCTCTCCCCCACAACTCCATAGGTACCTCTGGTGTGGCTGGAGAACATCAGCTTATAGCCAGTGAGTGTGAAACTGTCATGTTATGGCTCACTTATACCGTAGGTATGTTGCGGCTGCCAGTTTGCCATGCACACAACTGTTAAGCATAGCCGTATTGCAATATGTGCATGTTCACTTGTGAAGGGGTTTACTGCAGTGCATCACATTGTAATCACAGTAGCATATTTGCAGGATCTGCAACACATTAGCACATAGTTTTGCATAGGTGTACCCACTGTGCTATACATGGGTGCATTACTATTCATAGGTTCATACTAGGCTATCTGCCCTAGGGCATTTATAAGCCTAGCCAGAGTGTGTTTGGCTTTCGCCACCCATTTGAAATTAATTTTGCTATGCACTTTTTCGAGGTTAGTATACTGTGCCTCTGTCTAACAGTGACACAGAAGTGATACCTGGGTAAACCTACTATCTCCCAGACACTCATCAAGATTTCTCTTGAAGAGAGTCAATGAGGGACTCTGCCTAACCTGGACTGGGATTTTATTCCAGAGTGAAGGGAGCCTCCGGGTTATGAATCTGTCCCTCCAGCATGTCCTATTTATTTCAGTGCTGAGGTTCAAGTCTCTTGAGCACGTAGCTCAATGGGATTTGGATTTTCTGAGGTGCAGCATGTCCATTAATTCCGGGTTGGACATGGCTTTATACATCAGGCACAGATCGCCTCTGAGCAGGCGGTATGCCACTGAGTAGAGCTGGAGTTTCTTTAACCAGGCAGCATATGGCATCTGTTTGAGCCCTTTGATCCTCTTGATGAGGTACTTTTGGGGTCTTTCCAGTTGCTGCAGGTGTCTGGTAAGGTACATCCCAAAAGGGGCATTGTACTCAATTATGGGCCTGATGAGGGATGAATAAAGAGGCACGATGACCTCCCCTGATCTAGATGTGAATCCCTTCATGATTAGGTGGGCTATATAAAATGTCTTTCTAATCACTTTGGCCACGTGGTTGTCAAATGAGAGATTGCTTTCAACTTGGGTCCCCAGGTCCCTAATTACTTCTTCTGTACTTAATGGATTACCACCTATGTGGTAATTTGTGGGCACTTTGTTTTTTTCAAAGGGGATGACTATACACTTTTTGCCATTTAGCTTGAGGCCATGGCTCTGGCACCAGTTGTCTGTTTCTATGAGGCCCTTTTGTAGGATGCTTGTGTCGGCTGGAGAGTCTATTATGGCGCCCAGTTTGCAGTCATCTGCGAACTTGGTCAGCCACAGTCCTTCCGTGTTAGCCTGTACCTCCGAGAAATATATACCGAACAAGAGAGGTCCCAGGACTGAGCCTTGCGGGACGCCACTTGTAATGGGTTTGGAGTCTGACATGGCTCCAGCAATTCTAACCATGTGGGTTCTGTCCTTGAGCCAGTTTGCAACCCATCTAGTGACATAGGGGTTTATATTTAAGCTGGTGAGCTTATCTATAATGCCTGAGTGGGGTAATGTATCGAAGGCTTTTGCAAGGTCCAGGTAGGCTGCGTGGACCATCTTCCCCTCGTCAATGGCCTTGGTGACTGTTTCAAAGAAATCGACCAGGTTTAAGAGGCAGGATCTGCCCTTAACAAAGCCGAACTGGGTAGGATCCAGTGTCTGTAGGTCTCTAATATCTTTATTTATGAGGTCCATGATGATCCTTTCCATAGCTTTGCAGACCAAGCTAGTCAAGCTTATGGGGCGATAGTTTCCAGGATCCGTTGAGGCACCACCTTTGTGGAGAGGGACCACTGTTGCTGTACGCCACTCTTTGGGTACATATCCTGTAGTAAGGTTGAGATTGAACAGTAGTTTTATGTTTGGGTTTAGTTCTTCTTGAAGTTCATGTAGGACGCAGCCCGGGACACCGTCTGGTCCCATTGATGCTGTGTTTTTTGCTTTGGAGAGGGCGGCTCTTACCTGAGCATCTGAGATGTTAGGGGGGCAGCATTCTGCTGGGATAGATATTTGCCCTTTTGGTGGGGAAGGGGGGAGAAGTTTGCGCTGAACCTGTCAGCTAGGATGTTGGCAATGTCTGTGGGTTTGGTGTATTTTTTGTCATTTTGGACTAATTCTGAGCATATCTGGGAATTCCCACCCAGGCTCCTAACATAACTAAAGAAAGCCTTGTGATTATCCTTAGTGTTCTGTGCAATTTTTCTCTTGAAGCTGGCCTTAGACGATTTTATGAGTGCTCGTAGTTTTTTGCTAATACTGATCAGAGATGCCTTCCCTTTTTGGGATTTTGCTCTATCATGTAGGAGCTTCCTCCTTCTATCGTATAGTTTGTTTATGGCTGGGGTCCACCAGACAGGACGCCTAACTTTGGAGGATTGGGTCTTGGTTTTATTTGGGATTGCATGATCCATGCATTCCTGATGGTGTTCATAGAATGTGTTTATAAAGGATTCTGCAGTCTGGGCCGTATTTTCCACAGGCTCGGGGGCTTTGAAGGATTCACGGGTGCACTGTGTGTTAGATGAAGGTCCATCACATACTCCGACTTGTCATGTATCTCACAGGTGCATAGCACTAGCAACATTAACTGGCTGTAACTGCACTGTAGGTTGTTGAGGGCCAGTCCAGAGTGTGTTTGTTATGGTTTGATTGTGTGCTGTGCATGGCATCAGTCAGACATTGTGGTCTGTATAATGATTTTGTGGGACCTCACCTGTGAGTGTGTGTGTGTGTGTGTGTGTGTGTGTGTGTGTGTGTGTGTGTGTGTGTGTGTGTGTGTGTGGATCAGCAAACATTATAGTGCAGGAATTAATGTAGTCATGTTGTCTTCCCCTCACAGGTGACCATGGAGTTGGAGTGTGTCCCCTCACAACCTGATTTCAGTGTCTCATCAGACTCTGATGATGATGGTGGCCATTGTGAGGCACAGTTGGGGTTGTTGGGGGTTGAATCTGTCCCATTGCTTGACATCTCACTTCCACACTCAATGCCCCCACACACGGTCAGTATGCCCACACATACCTAGTCCCCAGCAGCCACAGATATTGGGCAATCAGAAGGTGGTGCCATTGAACAGGGTAGTGTGGCGACTATGGCATCAGTGAATGTAGGCAGTAGACATAGCCAGAGAGCTGGCAAGTTCCCACACAGGCAGACTGACAGGGATGCTCAAAGGAGCATTGCTGGCCATCTAGCCCCTGTCAAAGGTGTCAGAGCACATGTCACCCAGTGCATGATTTGGTCCATCATGGAGGCACAGGCATATTGTAAACAGTACACCAGATAAATGCTCAGGGTCATGGATGCAACACTGCCTGGCATGCATGACACCCTCCATGGCATTGGTGATGCCTTACATCATTTTGCTGATGTAGTGGATAGATGATGGGTTGAGACATGAGACATTGTCAGTCCTTAACCGTGCAATGTCTGTGCTGGAACATGTGGTGGGAGTAGGTTATCGGCCATGTGGACATAGGTCAGCACTAACATCAGCTGAGCGTCCACATGGCCATGCACAGTCACACACTCATAGTGGCAGCACCACCCAGCACTAACAAAGGGAGGGTGCTGTCCACACCACAACCTGGCAGGCCATGGGCACATGATCCTTGCTGGTCCCATGAGGGACATAGACCCAGCAGACACCAGTCACTGTCAGGAAGTAGTACTGCATCTGGCCTTGGGCATGGTGGTGCCAGTGCCACTCCTGTCAGAACCAGTTCCCATGTTCATGGCTGGAGTCGGTAAACTGTACATTCTTCCATGTACAGTTCATGGCTGTCTAACATATCCATGTGTAGAGCTAGCACATGGCCTGACTGTGTGGATGCACAGACTCACACATGACTGTCACATGCAGATCACTGACAGATGCACACAGCTCCTCTCCATGTGTCTGATGCACAGAGTGAATATAGTACAGGTAATGGCAGTGTGTAGTGCAGTAGTGTTACTACTACAGGTGCTGTCTGCCTGCAATTGTCATGCGTACACATCAAAGTGTACATACCTTTGTGCCATGATGCTTTATTGCTGTTAGTACTGCTGACTGACTGACTGATGTCTCACAGATCTTATTCTGTTTTCATTCCAGGTGTCAGTGTGTGTAAGTCATGGTGGGCTGCTGCCAGTACAGGAGCTGAGGATGGTAGAGTGGCAACACAGAGACCTTTTCATTAGCAAGGTATGGCTGTATGTGTCCATGTTTACCTAGGTGTGTATGCATGGAACAGTATGTCAGGGACAAATGGGGCAGACAGCATGCCTTGCATGCATACCCCTTGACACAGCATGCTACTCTTGCTACATGTCACCTGGGAGTTCTGTAGGATCACTGGTTCATAGGGTCAGAGGAGGTTCAGAGGAGGTTACTACAGTACTGGCCCTGGGTCCCTTACAAGCCTATCCAGTATTGTATCCCCATCAGAATCATCTATCAGCACCTATTGGCCCTGCAATTACTTGACACATTTTGGACCCCTGGGACAGATTTTTTTTTTACATCCACTTAACCTTGATGCAGTTGATGAGGGTCTGCATGGTACTCTGTTTAACATTTTTGTGTAGTGCATTCCTGACACAGGGCAGCCTCTGGGAGACAAACCTGTATCTCCAGCTGTTTATTTTGCTGTGTCATATGTGATTCAAGCCTGTTGAGCTGGTAATGTGCACAGAGTTATACTGACATATATGGGGCAGTTGTTGATGGGCTGAGCACAACATTGCCATCTAGGCATGCCACAGCCCACCTGTGGGCAATGTTTCCAATAATGAGTAGGCCAGTACTGATGTGAGGCTGTCTGCATGGCACAGATATTGAAGGCCATGGATAACATTTGTGGGTGTTAATGTAGCCTTACCATTTGGTGCAGATGTCTGCACAGGTAAATACCAGACCAGCCATGCCACTAATGTCTTGTTGTACTGACGGAGGACTATACAGAGGTAATGTCCACCTTTTGTCGGGATGCAGTCCCTTTACCTATGTAGTGAACTACATCCAAGCCTTTTCTGACTACTGTCACTACTTCATGGGTAACTGCAACAGTGTTATCAACCTAAGCAGCCAGGTCTGTCAACACAGTTCGTGTGTTTATGAGGTTGCTGTTGATGTGAGAAATAGTGGGTCCATGTCCTCACCATATGGTATGATGGTAGTGTTTTCTGCATTCAGCTAGAGGCCAGGACCTGACCACCATTCCACACCCGCTGTATGACTCCATTGCAGTCTGTTAACATCGGTTTGTGGGTCAGTGACAGACAGCACACTACTCACAGTTGCCACAGCTTTAGGTGGTACATATGTGGGAGGTGGCAGTTTGCATTCATGCTATCATACATGTGGGTCATTGTGGGTGAAAGCTACTCACAGGGCGTACACATGTCTACATAGTGCACACACATAGACAACACAGGGTAGGGTTGCCACCTTATCAAATGTGGAATGGGGGACACATCTTATAGTATTGTGACACTTGGCAGGACATACCATAACCCATGGCAAGTGCACCAGACAGGACTTCCCTTTGTTTGCCAGTATGACTACTTCTTTGTGTCATATCACCATAGGCTATGCTATTTGTCATACCCATAAGGTGTTTCTGATGTGAAGTAACTGTCTTATGCAGGTAGTAGACAACCTTAGAAGATGTTTGCCGTCCTACACTCTGGGGACCTCTATATTGTTTGTGCCATTGTCACAGGTCATACTTGGCTACACAGTGACTGCAACCTGCAGGGTGGGACAGGTGGTGGTCATAATCCCCACCTTTACAGATGTCTTCAGAGTGTCCTGCTGTTTGCCACATATTTTATTTACTTTTGGCATAACATTGTTTTTTCTGGCAAAGTTGTGTGAATTCATTACAGACTGACATTACACAATACTGACAGATATTCAGACTTCATACCCTTCAGAAAATGTATGCAAATGCATAACCTGTTATGCTATCTCCTGTGTATAATTGTCAGAGCAGTATTTAAAGATTGACCCTGGTATGTGGGCTTTTTCCCACTTTTATGTATGGCTTTCTTCAGATGTCTTTCTGTAAGGTGTCAAAAGATATGTTTGTGGCCATAACACAGGCATACTGCTGTGAGGGGATATACATATGTACACATGCACACACACCCACTCATGATCCACCCTTGTTGATAGTAGATCCCCTACCTGGCTAGTTATACGTATGATAGTGCGATCAACATAGCGCATTAACCACAGAGGTTATACAGTTTTTCAGTGTCTACCACTATTACTCTGGAGTTAACAGGGTGGCACAGGCACACAAAATGGTATAGGAATTGCACACAAACAGGCAAGACAACCATGCTGCTACAGAGGATATGCATACACATACAGACACTGATACAGTTGCTAGTATTGAGATTACAGTCCCTACCTATCCAGTTGTATGTAGCATAGCGCTATGTCCTTAATGCATAGGTCATGGAGCTGATATACCTGGGACATACCTCTCAACCTGTTAGAAAAATACATGTGGGCAAAGACTTCAATAGTGGTGATACAGGCCCAAAAATAGGGACAGACTTTACATATTGCTGTTACAAACACAGATAACTGATAGAGGGACCAGTTGCTTATTACCGTTACTTTTGTGAAGGGTATGAAGTCTGACACTCAGATGTCTGTCATTATTGTCTGACTTCAGCTTTTAATGCTTTGCCAATGATTGGCCAGGAAACCATACGTTTATGACACACAGACAAAATATATGAGTGAACCATCTGGACAGTCTGCAAAACTGTATGCATTTGTGAGTTATAGCCTGCAGAGTGTGAAACAGTGCATCTAAGGTAGATGACATCAATAGGCTCAAGTACTGCAATGGGGATGTGAGGAGGGTCTAACAGGCCTCAAAATGTTATAACTGATCAACACACACATCCTCAGGGGATGTGCTTCACATGTACACAGCAGGCTTGAGATTAAAATCCCTACATATCTAGTTTATTGTATTATAGTACTAAGTACTTATCATGTGTGCCACAGAGCTTATATGTCTGAAAAGTGTCCAATGCTGTATCTAAGGTGGATGACATCAGCAGGCCCTGTTAAGTAGGGCAATGGGTGGTTTACAGGGTGGAGCAGGACTCAAAATGGTTTAACCTACAAACACACACACACACACACACACAAACACACACACACACACACACACACACACACACACACACACACACACACACACACACACACACACACACACACACACACACACACACACACACACACACACACACACACACATTTGCCAGTGCTGATATTAGACCTCCTACCTATCTAGTTGTATGGACCATAGTGCTACATAGTTATCACATGCACCACAAAGCTCAACAGCTGCAGAGTGTCCAATGGTGCTTCTAAGGTGAATGGCATCAGCAAGCCTTGTAAAATAAGTAAATGGTGGTTTATTGGGTGGAACAGTACTCAAAATGGTTTAACCTACAAACACACACAGATGCCAGTGCTGAAATTAGGACTCCTCCCTATCTAGTTGCATGTACTATAGTGCTACATACTTATCACATGGGCCACGGAGCTTATATAGCTGAAGAGTATCCAACGTTGCTTCTAAGGTGGATGACATGTACAAGCCTGGTACAGTAGTGCAATGGTGGGTTCACAGGGTGGAACAGGCCTTAAAATGCATTGTCATTGTGCACACATATGCAGCAAATATGGACAGCCACAATCTATAAGGACACACACAGACTGACTTGCCATTGCTGGGATTAGAACCACTACCAATCTAACTGTCCACATGATAGTACTACGCACTCATTTGTGCCCCACAAGGCTTATTTATGTGAAGAGTGTCTGACACTGCTTTTGGGGTGGATGACATCAGTAGCTGCGGACAGGTGGGCCACTGTTGTGGATGTCACTAGGATCAGGCCCTTAAATGGGTGACTGTTACACAGACATAGGCATGTTGGGCATGTGTATTCTGCTGTAAATGTAATAGATACAGAAACACACATACAGAGTGGGCAGGTGATGTCAGATTACAACCTCTACCTCACTACTATTACACAATGAAACTCACCTTCGTACTTGCACGTGCCGCTGGTTACAATTGGTGTGCAAATGGCTGTTGCAGTACTTCAGTGTATGCCTTTCAGGGTGTCTCTCTCTCTCTCTCTCTCTCTATCCATCTTTCTCTCTCTATTTATCTATGTCTCTGTCTCTGTCTCTCTCTCTCTCTCTCTCCCCCTGTGTCTGCCTGTCTATAATTGCTATATTTGTATATGTTACCTATATATATGTATGTACATCACACTCATCAGATGCAGATATATCTTATATGTGCCACATACAGATAGATGAGGGCAATCCTGTCTGATGGGGTGGTGACAGACAGTTAAGGTGTACATAGATGTGTGTATGCAAAGGCATATATGGACAACACAGCTCAATAGTCAGATGTGGGTTTAGACATGGGCTGTAATTCTCCAAGTGTAGGAGCATGCCCAGTATGACCTTCAACAGTAACAGTTGGAGTCCAGTTCAGAGCTACCTGTAGTCCGGTCCAGGATTTTGTGTGCTACAGCCGATTGGCTGATGAACCTGTGTAAGCAGTCCAGCACCTCAGTGATATACTGGCTGAAGGATCTCCTGGCTGTACGCTGTCCTTATTACCTGAGTCATATCCTGGGGTGGGTACAGAGTCCATTGGACTGAGTGGAGTTTTCCACAACATGTTTAGTATATTCTACATAGCACTGTGATTTCCTGGTATGTCAGTGGCAGATCAGTGTAGAGTAATGTGAAGGAGCAGTGACAGAATTGTTTACTGACTCCATACACTGCAGGGAACTATGTTACAGCAGAAATTGTTGCAGTGTGCACATTCTACGTTTGTCTGGCCAGTGGTACCCCTTCCCCTTATATGTGTCTTTTTGTCCATCTGTAGTCCAGTCAGAGCCTTTGTCCACAATTGCTGCTGTTATGTATTTGTAGTTATGGTGTGAGTGGGGTAGAATTTGTAACACCACACACAGGGTTACAGACTTCACACCTCTGACTGTACCTATTTAGCAGGTTGTCCATCATCGTGCCCCATACATCTGCTGTTGTCCTCAACGGTTTGTGCTGCACTGTTATAATAAGGTTACATGTTGGCCATAGCTCTCAAACTCTTACAGACAGACATCTGGATAGGCTCATATATAACAGTCAGACATAGGCCCATACGTGGGTACAGGCTCTTAATATTGCTCTTCCAAATGTAGACAGTTGGTAGAACGCTTTTGTATTAGCTTGCATTTACTTATGGGTATGACATCTGCATCTCAACTGCCTGTCATTGATGTTTTCATATCAACTTTTATTGGTTTGCAAATAGCTTGCCAGGTAAATGCAATGTTATGACAAGCAGAATATATATGAGGCATACATGTGGACATTCTGTGACACCCTGTCATTTCAGGGGTATGGATTGTATTTACTGACTTGTTGTCAGTACTGTGTGGCCCCCTGTCCCTCCATTGTCCAGCTTTCCTGCAGTAACAAATATTGACTTCTGGACAGTGTGTACAACTCCTAGCATTGGTGTAGCTGATATGCAAAGCAGTTAGCACAGCCAGTCTTGAACCATGGGCCCTGACAACCACAGTAGTATGCTTAGACCACTAAGCCACAGCAGCCATCAGTAAGGGATGTGCAGTTCCTGACACTATTAGCCACAAACATACATAGCACATTGACCCCTGCATATTGTAGAAATGGAACAAGTTATCAAGTTGATTGTGACAGCTCTGGGAATGTGTGGTGTGCTGCTATTACCTTACAAACATACATGTTACTGCAATTCTATGTGAACACGGGTGTGTTAGGAGGAAGGGAGCACACCTCTCAACTGTACACATCTTCACAGACTGTCCAGATGTTTGGCTCATATTTTGGGTCCATTTTTCATAAAACCTGTGGTTGTGTGGCAAATAATAGTGAAATCATTTAAGACTGAAGTTAGAAAGTAATGACAGATAATTGAGTTTCAGACTTCTTGCCCTTCAGAGAATGCATGCTACTGCAACACCTGTTATTCTATCATCATTCTATGTTTGTAAGAACAATATTTAAGAGTTGGCCCTGTTTGTGCCCCACATTTCTTTACGGCTTTGTACAGATTTCTTGCTGTAAAAGGTTTAGACTTATGTATGGGACTCCAACATTGACATCCATGCATTTGTCCTATGAACCTGCTGTTTGTAAGTCCCTCACATAGTGCAGTGGATTTTGCTGGCTTAGGCCCTATTGCATATTGTGGAGCAGCTAGTATATGAGTGAGAGTTCCTGTTGTCCCACATAGCTGTTCATTGTGTCCTGCTATCCTGGTAACCCACTCCATTCCCATGCATACATGCAGCAATACCATACATATGCTACCACAGTCTACTACCCTATTCGTTTTTTGTTAAGAAGGGTGACTTACCTTATGCCAGCAGCAGTTGCGAGCACAGTGCTTCAGGGTTGACTCTGTCAGATGCATGCTGTACACAGCCTATACATCATAATGTATAGGTAGTGTGATGTGGCTGGCATCCATTTTACTGTCTGTATGTGAGTCGAGTGAGGTGTCAGTCCCTGGGCCCCTAGGATGTCAGTGTATGTGCTATGTGTTACCTCTTTGCCAATGCCAGGGTGTATTGGGCATGTCTACTTCTGCCTACAGGGACAGGCTCAGGGGGTTCCTTCTTAGAGTCCCCTGTGCCTGTGGAGACTTTGGCAATGGTGGGGAGCTGTATGTCCCTTCACTGTGATGTTCCTGCTGCAGCTGTTTCTACAGAATCATATCATGTAGCATGGCAGATACTATGAACATGTGTGCACATGTGGCTGGAGAGTATTGCAGGGCCCCACCAGATATGTCAAGGCAGTGGAACCGTGACTTGAGCAGCCCAAACACATGCTCTACAATGTTCCTAGTTTGTGCGTGTGCCTCATTATGACGTTCTTAAGTTGGTGTACGTGCATTTCTGATGGGTGTCACCTTCACAGTTCCAGTGCATAACCTGCATCCCCCACTAGATGGCCATATGGAATGTCCCCCCTTGCAAATGCCTGGTACAGCTGTGATGCATGCCAGATGTGGGAGTCATGATAACTGCCAGGACTGCCAGCACACACAATGATGATAATGCCGTGGGCATTGCACAATACCTGGCAGTTGATGGAGTGATATCTCTTGCAGTTGACGTAGACTCTACCCTCCTTAACAGGTGGTGCTTTGATGTGCACATGAGTGCAGTCTATGGCATCCAGTACCTCTGGGTAGTGTGCCACATGGTGGAAGAGATGCATATTGCTGCTCTTCTCCTCAGGGATGTTGGGGAAATAAATGTGCTCTCTGGCATGTGTTAGCATGACATCCAGGAACTGGCGGAGTACCCTGGATGCAGATGCCTGTGAAATCCCCATGATGTCCCCAGCAGGTTATTGAAAAGTACCTGTAGCTAGTATTCTTAAGGCTACACATATTTTTGTTTCCACTGGAATGGGTTCCCTTCTGTTGGCTCTGGGTCTAAGGTGAGACCGGCAGAGCTCAGTGAGTTGCTGTAGTATGTCCCTGTCCACCCTGTAGCATTCTGCTATCTCCAGCTCATGTAGCCCCTGAAAGGTTACCCTAAACCTGAACACTCTTCTCCTCCTCAGTCTGGGCCTCTTGTCAGCATCATCCTCATCACTGACCTCAGCCTGTAGTGTATACAGATGTAGTAGAGTAGCAGCAGCCCCTATCATTTTCTCAGTTAAAATTCCCAAGTGTGTACTCCAATGGTGCAGAGTATGTGGGAGAAATCAGATTGAAGGGTGTATGCATACTTTATACTGCTGTGCTGCATGTGCAGCTTGTGTGATTGGCTGAGTATGATATATTCTACCTGCCAGCTATAGTACTGAGGGTTTTGAATGTGCCAGTGTCAGTGGAACAGGGTTTGGCAGTCATTTATGCTTGATTGGCTTGCCCAGGCTATTTCCCCCCCTTTTTTTTAAATTTCTTCAACTGCTAAGCCCATATTTCTCCTCTTTTTTTTTAATTTCTTCAACTGCTAAGCCTCGCAGCACACCATGCACACCCGCGGAGCTAGTGTAAATATTGCTGAGCAGAAAGAGCCCTTCCCTGTACACAGTCACTCCTAGGTTTTCTTTAATCCACCTAGCACAGATTAGCAGCCTCAGACCCCCCCCCCGCTTAGCTGTGCTTAGCTGAGCGCAAACAGGAGCCACTGAGCACCAATCTACTTATACAAACCATGACACACCCCCTTTTCATGTCAGCTGTCTCTTCTGCCTACATTACCACGGTTCTAGCCCTTACACAGTTAGTACCTGTGGACACAGTGACCCATTTTGTTATTCAATAAACTTGCCTCATTTACATACACCTAATTGCGTATACCCTGACTACTGTACTACACCAGAGTTTATGTCCTTAGCATCCACTATAACCTGGCATTGTATGACTCTGTATAGTGGCTACTATAATGGGAAAAATCAAAATAAATTTAAATGCCATATTTCTCAATTTTTATTTTTTATTTTTTTGCAAAATAGCATGTTTGGGCTTCACTGCTTGCTGCTTAAATGTGGCATATGTCTTTAAAAAATATTTAATTTTTAATATATTGCATTACGTTTTTACATCACTGGCCATAGTTTTGGCCATTTGCATGCCTAGTGAGCATTGTACAACCTTTTATTTTGGCTGTTATAGCCCGTTTAATTTTTATTCTCCAGTACACGTTTTGTAAGCGAGTACATTTTGGAGGCTTACACAGCACCTACATGGGTGCCTTTATACTTTCTGGATCAAAAAATTACTTCATTTGCATGGTTTTTACCAGCAGATGAGGTGAATTGTATTCTGAGGAAACCTCCATGTCCACACAGTGTCAGAATGCTTGTGCATGCTCCGAACCTTGTTTCCTGGATCGTTCGGTGGCCATGTTCAAGCCTTACCACTATTCTTACGAGGAAATTTGCTCCATTTAAGGTTTATTGAATTACCCCTAGTATCTGAACTGTTTTTGTTGTTATATTTAGATTTTTTTATGAAATTATTTTTTTATGAAATGCACTATGAATCCCTAAAATGCACAAAAGTTTAGTGGATTCACCAGGACGTCCCATAGTCTCTGCATGCAGTTATTTTACACATAACTTAGCTTTTTTTTTTTACATTCCTACTTGAAAGAAGAAGCAGAGAAGTCAAGGTTTTATATCAAAGATTCCTTTGATTTGTTTTAAGTAAAATCAGAAATGTAAAGTGGAAGAAGGACATGTTTTTCATTGTTATGGATGTTACCAGTTTATATACAAATATTGAACATGTACATGGCTTAGAAACAATATTATTTTTTTATAAGGACTTGCCTAAAACACATGTTATTATTGAACAAATACATTTTTGTTTAAATAATAGCATCTTTGCGTTCAATGGGGAACTTTATAGGCAGCTTCATGGAACAGCCATGAGGGCAGGTTTTGCCCCCATGTATGCAAATCTTTTCATGGGCATGTTTGAAAACAAATATGTATATAGTAATGAATTTTTTAGAAAATATGTCATAAGTTATTATAGATTTATAGATGATTTAATATTCATTTGTGAAAGGGGTGGGAAGAAGTGAATACATTTGTGCAAAGAATTCAGATAAATCCCTATAATATCAAGTTTGATGGAATACAGACAGGTGTTAAAGTAAACTTTCTTAATATAACTTTACAAGGTATTAATGGTAGTAGAATACAAACAAGTTTACATAGAAAATTTGAAGGGAGTGGTCATATACTGCTTGGGGAACGCTGTCACCCCCACACTATTAAATCTATCCCTTATGGGGAATTTCTTAGAATAAAAAGAATATGTAGTGATAAGAAAAGAGTGTGAGAAGGAAAAAGAAAAAAACAGCCCACATGTTTGTAACTAGAGGTTGCAAGGAAACAGTGGTGGAAGAAAATAAAAGGAGGATAGTACAACAAAATAATACTAAAAGCAGGTATAGCATGCACGGCAGAGTGTATCAACAGGATAAACACAAATTATGTTATGTGACCAAATATACAGTGTTTACAGTAGTTTTAATACATTTGGTGAAATATCATTGGGGTATTTTAGAAAAAAAATACATTTCTTAATATAAGAGCAAATGAGTATCCCATGTTTTCTTATTCAAAAGGTAGAAGTATAAGAGATTTCTTGGTGCATGGCAAATTTCAGCTGCCTGTAAGTCATAGGAGTTTGGGAGTAGGCGTAACAGGTACTTTCCATTGTGGAAAGTGCAGCTGTTGCCCGTATGTGTAAAAAGTGTTGATAAAATTAATGAAAAGTATTTTGCATACAAAGGGAGATTTTCCCGTGACAGTACTGGAATAGTTTATGGTTTGAAGTGTCCCTGTGGTAAGGTATACACAGGGAAAGTAAAAGAAGTTTCAAACAAAGGTTGAAGGAACATGTTAGGGATGTTAAGAAGAGCAAAGAAGAAAGTCCTGTTGCATTACATTTTAAAGAATGTCACAGTGGAGATATACAAGGCTTACAAGCTACAACTTTGGGGCAAGTACAACAAATGTATGACTTTAATATTAAAAGACAACTTTGGAAGTTAGAATCTACTTTAATTCTGAAGTTTAACACTTTAATTCCGATGGAATGAATCAAGAATGTCACTGGAAATGTTTTCTTTATTTAATTTAAGTCTATGATTGGTTAATTGTTTATAATTATGTTATTTAAAAATAGAATATGTGAAGTAGGCATATACTCTGTAAAGACTGAAGAGCCGAGGCACTAGAGGAGTCTACGTTTTATGCTTTGTATTTGCTGCTAACCAGATTTTATTGGATCCACTGTGTGCTTACTTTACCTGTTTTGTGGAACTACATTGTGGATCTACTACTGGACTGGACTATAATTTTAATAACATATAAAGGTAATCGCTGGCTTCTTTCCTTGTGTGGTGGTAAGCTATTTTTTATGAAGTTTTTTTTTTTTTTTTTTTTTTTAAATACATTTTTTGGTTTGGATTCACTACCACTGGTGATGTGTAATATGTTCTGTTGAGTAAAATGATTCTGGATTGCTGTGGAGAGATATGCAAATAAATAGTGTCATTTGACAAGTTAATTATGATTAAAAAGAACCATGACAAACTCACAAGCCATTGTTTCTAGCTCATTTTGGCCTGAATGCCCTAGGGTGTCGGTACAATTGCAGGCTTATAAGCCTGGTAGAAACTGCTTTTTTCTTTCTCTTATTTTGGCTCAGCAAAGATTCCATAAATGCATTATGAGTAGATGGATGCAAAGATCTCTTACACCCCTCCCCCATCCCTTAACTTTCATTATGATAGTTAGATAGATAGATAGATAGATATATAGATAGATAGATAGATAGATAGATAGATAGATAGATAGAAAGATAGATAGATATGTCCCTCTGGACTCCCTGTCATGATTTTTTTAATCTGGAGAAAGACCAACATCACCCATTCATTCAACTGGGGGCAAGAGTCAAGAGAGGCACCTTCATATACTGTTAATGATGTCATTTTCTGTATTTAACTCTAGCATCCCTCTTCATGGCTGTGACTTTCACTGCACTGTAGCATCAGAGGATGTGCATGTGCTTTCATTCATGCTTTCTTGTGATTGAAGCATTATGTACCATTAATGCAAGCATGGGTCATAGTCATCACTTTGGCTCTAATGTAGCATGTTTTCTCCACAAGGAGGCAGAATGAGTGGTAGACATTACATTTCAACCTCTATCTGCTTGCTTGCTATGTGTACAAACTGCTAACTTTGTCATGTAAAGAAAATTCAGGGCTGCTTTCTCTTCTGATCCATGGTGCTGACCAACAATAGTGAAACCCTGTTTCCTGATGTCTGTTGACATAAGGTCTCCATCTCCTGTGAGTAGAAATTATAGTAGACTCCTGCTTATCCAGTCTCACTGGGACCAGACCTTAGGCTGGATAAATGAATGGCTGGTTAATCGGAAAATGCATACAAAATAGCATTTATAGGTTATAAATCAGATAGAATAACAGAATGTGTGCTAGTATGCATTTTTCTAATGAATATGAAGTCTAAAATTCAAAATGTTTGTCATTATTTACCCCAGAGGAGGAGGAAGTGCTGTTCTTCTCTGTTGTCTTTTGCTAGGGCTATGGCAGAAATTTCATGGCCAGTTAAAGAGGTCAGTTAAAGAGAGGCCATATAACAGGGAATGTAGTGTAAGGGTTTATGTAATCTGATATTCATTATGTCTTAGGTTCTAGCAAATGAGAGGTTGGATGAGAAGAAAGCAATTCTTCAGATGATGTCCATAAAAAGATTCTAGACAAGATAAGACCATCTTTGGCATACAAGATGTATGGGTTACAAGGAGTCCAAAATGGCAGAACACCTATTTGACCAACAGATGCCACCATCTTTTCCTGCCATTTGCAGTTTTTGGTGTGCTCAGCTACCTTCCCATCATTCCTACACAGACTGTATCCATGCAGAGTAAATTTAGAATCAGAGATGTATGGTGTTATTCATGTCTTAGGGAGGGTCATGTCTCAGTGAGGGCAAGCAAATCTCAACATTTTCATTCCTTAAGTTGTGAATGTTACATACCTCCTGCTGGCCTCCATATGTTTTGTACATGGATGGAATAGGATAATTAGCAGTCAAGCAAAAAAATCCCTGTGTTTGCTTGAATAGTACCTGAATAGACTATTTATAAGTCTGACTTGTACAATAAATAATCACATTTGCAATGCCTAGCATAATACCTTCAGTTCTCTTTTTTGCTACTAGCAATATACAGAGTAGTGCAAACTTTTCTTGTCACTGAAGTTCCAAATGAACAGTATTTTTTTAGCATTCCTGTGTGGTCTTTGCCTGTGCAGGATGTATTAAACATTAAGTTACTATGTTCAGTCTTGAGTCAATATACTTTCTGGTTAAGTGACTTGTGCTGAGGTACAGTATTCTTGCAACGGTTATGGGGTTCCATTTCAGCTTCACAAGGGCAGAACTGTTCAGCCCTTTTGCTTTTATCCTTTAAGCCAGGATCAGACAAATGCTTTCAGTATGATCCAATTCAGACCCCCGGATTCTCAAAAGCTTGCATGGTGTACATGATTAGTGTTAGATGAAATACTGTCAATATGGCGGCCGAGCGATCCACGTACGTGCATGTCTGACGTGCGTGAGCACTGTAGCACTAGTGCTGCACGTCCCTAGCCCCCGTATGCAAATGACCCCATTTGCAGGTGAAAATGATGCAAATGAGGTAAATTTGCCATCCAGGAAGAAGGAATCAGGGCGTGCAGGACTAGCATAATATGCAGAAATATACTCGGTTAGTAACCAAGTACGGCACTGCAAACTGCAAAACAGAGCTATGACAGCTTCAAATAAAGGCTGCATGGCATTGAGGAAGCATGCCAATGGCCAAGTAGAAGGCCATTGGCATTGCAAACAATGCCAAATGTACAAAATACAACTTTTATGACATGTCCGCCAATCACAATCATTGAAGCATAGGGCAGCGGCGCGCAAACGGGACCGGTGTGGAAATAAGAAAGTAAACCTAAAAACAACAGTCTAACTAAAATCAGTATTCCACCATGCAAATCAATGACAGACAAAAGACATCCTGGCCAGTGAATAGTGGTTGCTAAGGGGGGAGGCACAGTGTGACACATGTAACTATGCATTAGCTGGCAATGCTATGCAAATGAGGGGAAGGATAGTGAATCCCGGTTTTCACCAGCATGTGAGGCAGGTCCTAACAGTGTATGAGTATGGATAGCTGAGTGCAAGACTAGGAGGTAGATGACATCATGTGTGGAAGTGTCAGGCATACTGTCAGTGGATTGGAGCTCTGTGGCTCGGGGTTGCATCCAGCTTTGCACAGTGAAGCCAGGAGGTGTGCCTAAACCTGCCCAGCATGTACAACACAGTGTAAGTGGGTGTGCATGCTGCGCAATGGGATCTACAGGAAGATAAAGGAAGTGAACCCAGGAAATAACAGTGTGCACATTGCAGTACACTGGTTGTGCAGCGTGCCCCCGGGATGAATCAGAAGGACAATGGGAAGGGAAAGCAGCAGTAGGAAGTTAATCAAGGGATACTAGGTTTGCTGCCAGGTGAAACGGATCGGAACCAGCCAATTACACAGGCAGCAGACCAGCCCAGCCCAGAATGCCACTATAAACTATGCAAACACCTACCCCTCCGGTTTTTCCCACACCCTACACCACCTGTGTAAACAAGCAGGGAACTTTTAACACTCACAACAGCAAACTGTTAGGGGTTGCAATAGCTATCATACAACTTGTGGAAGAGGCTGAGGGTGGTGAGGATGGAAATGCTGCCGACCAACCCACAGTGAGGAGATGGGAAAGAGTGTACAGACCCAGGATGACCTACCAAGGGCTACATGAGCTGGAGATAGTGGAGCACTATAGGGTGGACAGGGACTTCCTACAGCAGATTGTTGAGCTGTGCCAGCCACGCCAGACACACAGAACTAACAGAGGGGAACCCATCCCTGTGGAAACGGAGGTATGTGTAGGCCTAGGAATACTAGCTACAGGTACCTTCCAAAGGCCAACTGGGGATATGATGGGGATCTCACAGGCATCAGCATCCAGGATACTCCACCAGTTCCAGGATGCCATGGCAGCACATATCGGTGAGCACGTGCATTTCCCCCTCACCTGTGAGGCGTTGGCTAGCAGTATGCATCTCTTCCACCAAATAGTGGAATACCCTGAAGTAGTGGGTGCAATAGACTGCATGCACATACGCATCAAAGCACCACCCAGTGAACAGGGTAAGGTTTACATCAACCGCAAGGGCTTCCCCTCCATCAACTGCCAGGTCATGTACGATGCCCAGGGCATAATACTGAACGTGTGTGCTGGCTGCCTTGGAAATTATCACAATTCCCACATCTGGCATCTGACGCAGCTGTACCAGAACTTTACCAATGGGGACATCCCACATGGTCATCTAGTGGGGGATGCTGGATACGCACTGGAGCTGTGGCTGATGACACCCATCAGAAATGCACGCACACCCAAACAAGAACTTCATAATGAGGCACAAGCACAAACAAGAATCATAATAGAGCATGTGTTTGGGATACTCAAGTCACAGTTCTGGTGCCTGGACACATCCAGTGGAGCCTTGCAGTACTCAACAACTACATATACCCAAATCATTCTTGTATGTGCCTGCCATGCTACACAATATGATCCTGCGGAAACAGCTGCAGCAGGAGCAGCAAGGGGCAGGGCCATATAGCCGCCCATCAATGCCAAGGCCTGCACAGGCACAGAGTGACTCAGAGGAGGAACAATCTGAGCCTGCCCCAGTAGGCAGAAGGAGGCATGCCCAGTATGCCCTGGCCCTGGCAAAGAGGCAATGCATAGCACATACACTGACACGGGAGGGACCCAGGGAATAGCACCTCTCTCTGACTCTCATATACAGTAAAAGGGATGCCAAACATTACACCACCTGTGCCTAACCATGCGTAGGCAGTGTACTATCTGCATCCAACATAGGCAGTCCTGCAGCACCACTCGCAATACTGGGACACCCACAGGATAAGTGACTCAGACATGCCAGTCAGGAGGGGGGGGTCACATACCCAGCAACAGTCACAGCCAGCAGGACAGGTGTAGACAAACACAAAGAAATGCCATACTATGGCCTCTGAATGAGAGGTATGGCTGACCTCCATCCAGGCCTACATGGACAGATCACAGCAGGCCAGGTAGTGGGATGTAAGTTGTGACAGCTAGGAAGTCAGAAACCAATGTGTATGCAGTCAAAAGATAAGAATGGAAGTACACCGATATGGCATAGCCAGCATGATGGGTAAGACCACTGACAGAACTGGACTACAGGACATACCAGTACAGTCCTAGCAAATGTGTACAACTGTCAGGTGTGCCCCCCACCTCACAAAGAAATACAGTAACAGTCAGGTGTGCCCCCTCCCCCAGCTCCTATGTAGAAACAGAAATAGTCAGGTGTACCCCCAGCTATGCAGACATGTTGCAACAGTCAATACCAAATGATCAGTGGATACCCTGCAGACACAGCATGCTACCTGTCGGTGTACAACACAAAGGTCAGCTGTGCAGAACAAACCACCGGACATGCTCCACACATGCATTACAGACGGCCTTACTAGACATGCTCACACACTTAGAATAATGAAGGCAATGTCAGTCATAAACATACTGAAAGGTCATACTGGGCATGCTCACACACTTAAACACATGAAGGCCATGTATGCAAACACCAGTGGACCAGACATATCCAGCGGTTGCAATAGTTATTGCCGACACATGTCAGTATGCACCACACATGCCTTGCCACACAGTGGATAGGAATACAGACATATATGTAAGGACATCACACCATAATATGCCAAAGGTAGATGGATATAGATGTATCGAAGAAGGTGACCATGACAAGGAGCCATCCATGCCTGTCCCACAGAGCACACAGCCAAAGGGCCCCAAACATATCAGTTGCAGATGCCACACACTGCAGTTACTAGCGACCAGTACCTATCAGCACCACAGACTATGTGGTCCATGTGCCAGCTGTGCAGCATGGCTGTACAAGGACATAGTCAGCTAGTTGCTCTAGACATGCACCTGTGACATATGACCCCCATGTGTGGCCACCTGTGGTGTGTCACCCCTACATGAATGTTATATGAGCCATGCACACACTGGCCAACCGATAGCGGTACCCTAACAAGCCTGCTGAGGTTATCCAATGTGTAATACACCTTTTGGAGACTTGTAGGCCAGTAATCCCTGTGGTGCATCCCATAACTGCATACTGCTGTAGTGTGATAGTCTAGTTAGGTAGGAGTTCTAACCCCAGACATGGCAACTGTGTGTGTGTGTCTATCTGTCACTGACTGAGTAGACAGCAATAATTTTTAGGCTACTCATACCCCTTACAAGTCGAATACCCTCCTTTGGCAAAGCTGCTGATGTCATGCAACTTGAAATACACCTCTGGGACGATCATAGCTGAGTAATTTCTGTAGCACATCTCGTAACATCGTGAGTTAGTTGGGAGTTCTAGCCCCCGACCTGCCAACTGTGTGTGTATGCGTGCATCTCTGACTGTGTAGAGAGCAATGCTTTTAGGTTACTCACACCCCATACAATTCACATACCCAACATTGGCAAGGCTGCTGATGTCACCCACCTAGAAATACTCCCCTGGGAGAGCTGTAGGCCAGTAATATCCATAGCACATGCTGTAACTGCATACTGCTGTAGTGTAATAATGTAGTTAGGTAGGAGGTCAAACCCCAGATGTGACAACTTTGCGTGTGTGTGTCTGTCTGTCACTGACTGTGTGGAGAGCAATGCTTTTTAGGCCACTCACACCCCTTACAAGTTGAATACCCTCCTTTGGCAAGGCTACTGATGTCACACAACTTGAAATACACCTCTGGGATGGACATAGCCGAGTAATCTCCGTAGCACATCTCGTAACATCATATGGCCATAGTGTGATTAAGGAGTTAGTTGAGAGTTCTAGCTGCCGACTGAGTGTGTATGTGTGCATGTCTGACTGTGTAGAGAGCAATGCTTTACCTAGTAATACTCCCCTGGGAGAACTGTAGCCCAGTAATCTTCGTAGCGCATGCTGTAACTGCATACTGCTGTAGTGTGATAATGTAGTTAGGTATGAGGTCAAACCACAACTTTGCGTGTGTGAGTCTGTGTGTGCATGTCTGTCTGTCACTGACCGTGTAGAGAGCAATGCTTTTTAAGCTACTCACACCCCTTACAAGTCGAATACCCTCCTTTGGCAAGGCTGCTGATGTCATACAACTTGAATTACACTTCTGGGACAATTGTAGCTGAGTAATCTCTGTAGCACGTCCCGTAACATTATATGGCCATAGTGTGATTAAAGAGTTAGCTGGGAGTTCTAGCCCCCGACCTGCCAACTGTGTGTGTATGTGTGCATGTCTGACTGCGTAGAGAGCAATGCTTTTAGGTAACACACATCCCGTATATTTCACATACCCAACTTTGGCAATGCTGCTGATGTCACCCACCTAGAAATACTCACCTGGGAAAGCTGTAGCCCAGTAATCTCTGTAGTGCATGTCGTAACTGCATACTGCTGTAGTGTGAATTAGACACGTGGTTGGGTTCCATCCCCACACATGGCAGTTCTGGATGTATTGTGTGTGTTGCTGTCTGTCTAGAGAGCAATGCATTTTAGGCTAGTCTCTTGCAGTCATTTCAAAGCCCTACTTTGACAATCCAGCTGCCATCAGTCAGTGTGAAATACACTTATGGGCAAGGACTACCCCAGTAATATCCATGGCGCTTACTATAACTGCATAGTGCTGTAGTGTCATACACTAGTTTGGTAGGGGTTCTACTCCCAAACGTGTGTGTGTGTGTGTGTGTGTGTGTGTGTGTGTGTGTGTGTGTGTGACATCAAGGCCAGGCAGTCACAGTTAGCAACCCCAGTACTACCCAGAGCACACTCTCACCTCATGTGTCATACACACACATGCCTAGGTGACAGTCAATATGTGAGTAGTACACTGCACATTGGCCACTGATAGCAACTATGCAGTGACAGTGGTGGGCCACAGATGGCATGACACCCAGTTCATCTGTCCAATATGCACATACGTGCAGACAATGCACCTGCCCCATGTTCTCCAATGGACAACTGCACCACCTGTGGTGCCATCACGTGACCCACAATGGACATACCATGCCTGATAACATGCATGTATGGACAGATGCCACTGACATCAAGGAATGCTGACAGAATGCACACCATGTAGGTGCAGGGTAAAGATGCTGGCCATTACCAGCCCCCGCCACAGGTGCATCTGATGATAATCTGTGTTCACAAAATGGACCGGACACCCCAGGTACAGTTCCACATGTCAGTGTACATGCATGTGGGAGGTGTGCACATCCTAGATGCAGTCTGAGTCATGGACAAAGGAACACAGACATGGCAAGTGATGCACAGCAATGCCCACAAACAGTAGTCACCCAGGTGACCAGATGGGGATACAATACCCGCCTGTGAGGGCAAATGCAGACAGTACATCCCTGAGCCACAATGCAGACCATCGTCATGTGGCCTGATGTCAAGGTACACCCATCACCTAGCCGTGGACATCCATCTGATGCAGTTGAACACTACACACCTGTGCAGATATGCACACATGCATGTCAGTAGTGGCACCCTGTGTGTTCGTGTGTGTGTTGCATGCTGCAGATGTTCACATCCACACTCCCTACAACCCTCATGGGCATACTGCAGCATGCTGTCTGATGTCAGACACCTTCCCATACCCTTTGCCCATACAGACCCCATATGACCTGTGTGGTGTATGGGATACCTGCACAGTGATGTGATGTGATAATCCCACAGCTGATGAGTTGTATACCTGGCCCTGCCACTTGCGTCAATGTGTGTGTGTCCTTGTGAGAGTGCGACTGTGTTGACACTGGCACCTGTTCATGCCAACAGGCACGTGTATGTCACCTACCATACAGCTACCGTATCCCTGTTGCAGATGTCACTCCCCATCACATATATGTTCTGAGTGCTCCATAACAGGTAATCAATGTGGCGCATCCAATAATTGCAACAGACTGTGCTAGCACTACATAGTTGTCAGGGATTTGATACCCTGTGCTGCTAGGTGTGTGACACAACCATGCCTCAGTTTTATCATCCCACCCCTTCCTGACATGTATTAGCCTCTGTCTGCATCCCCCACCCCCTCTCAGTTGGACTTTGAGACTTACACCTGCCTTGCTTAGACAGCAGCATGTGTAATGTAGGTAATGCTCATGATCAGCTGATGGCATCTGCATGAATTGCAGCCCTCCCCTAGCTGATTGCATGTGAAACAGCTGTGATAACATCCCCATCGCCAATTGTATGGAAACACACTCCAATACCCAGGAACATCATGGTGGTGTTTGCCCTTGTCACCCACTATGAGTAGGAACTAGATCTGGTGTATGCCAAACAGCATCCCAGATGGATTATGGTGTACCTCTAACAACATACACTGTGGAAACAGTGAATCAAACTAGAGGTCGATATGCCTGACCTGACTACAGCCTGTAGGTGCCGCTATACCTCATTTGGAGTAATGCTGCTTTCACAGTGTTTGTGTGGATATGGCTGATGTACACATCTCAATACCTGCCATGTCAATTCCATGTTGATGGGGAACCATCTGCAGGGTCATCTGCAGCCTGGGCAGTGTTGTGTCCGTGGCTGCATGTGACACCCATTGAGCATCTAGCTGTCGACTGCTGAAGGTAGTGTGAGGATTGCAGTCAGTAGATGGGGAAAGCTGTGATAGTCACAAAAAGCTGTGGTAGTCACAGACATCATATCCCTCAAATGACATATGTTGCAACAACCCTGTAACAACAGTAAATGTATGTGGTCATCACAGCAGCATGTCAATATTGGTCCTGTGTATGTGCTCCCAGCCACACCTCTGTCAACCTTTGTACATATGTCGTGCAAGAAGTGGTGCATATGTGCTGTACACCATACTTTGTGGCATCATATCTGAGAACAAGCCATGGATATAGCTGACTGCTACACATGTTATGTACAGTAGGGGTTACATTACATTACATTATATTACCTGCACATTCTGAGGATGTTCGTACAGTACTGAGGTCTGTGTACCTATGGTGAATGTTGACAGTGTGTGTAGTGTGGATATGTACCTTAGTCTGTGTACAGAATGTGGTAGATGACATTGTTCTAGTCCCCCTACTTGCAGATGTTACATGCTGCCCCACTGTATGGTACTGTAGTGGCATACATGTTTGTAGGCCCATACATACACATGTCCCATACCACAGACACCCACCAGACCAAACTGTGTAGCAGGCCAGTATATGTAGGGAAGTCTGTGAATGGCACACATGAGGATGGTGTTGAACACATAGTCCATATACTGTCATACCACGCTAGCTAACCATATGTGGCTGTGGCTGTGTTCACAGTGGTTGTGGATATGCACTGTCACACAAGTGTATCCTACCCTGTGCTGTGACATGCCTGTGGAGCCTGCTGTATATGCAGGTACATGTGCATTCCCTCCTTGGGAGGTGTAGGTCAGTGTTGTGCCAGTCTGTCTGCAGCCTTCACATTGCATTGTAACATGCCTAGCAGCTGAGTGTAACTACCCAGTGGGATATCATGTGCAGATACTAGCCAGATGTCCTGCTCTTGGGCCACCCATAACAGTCATGTATTTCAGACAGGGCAGTGGGATGCAGTGTGGATATATGTCAATACCTACTGTGTAGTATATGTCCATGGCACACCTGTACAAGCAGTCATACCGTTACAAGCCAGGCAGGGGTGTGTGAATGCATGACCTATGGTGGACATTATATGCCTGTCATGTGTTATACCCATCTACATGGCCATCCACATCCATATTGTGAGGCATGGTACACATGTGTAGCACCAAGGGTGTATGTTTATACCTCTGGAATGTACAGACTGTGTCAGACCCCCACATATACTGGCCAATATCTCTGCTGCAGTCCACAGTGGTATTACATGCTAGCAGCAGTACTGTACACTGATGTCCTTTGGATGTTGTTCAGTAACCAATGGCACACATGTTATGAGCAGATGTGACCTGCCACACACACCATGTCTGTGAAGACAATCCCAATGACAGTAGCAATAGCCTACTAGTATACCTGCTAGAGATACCTGACATTCCCTGCAACTACGACATTGGGAACATACAGGCTGGGGTGGCCTACACTTCATGTCCAGGAACTATGATGGGAATTTATGTACATTTACATATCCAGATAGCCAGATATATGAATACACATGTGTACTACACCCATTTAACACTGTCATGGCAACCTCCCACTATTGATCCCCACATCATGTGTGCGTGGTCCCATTACATCTCCTGTGTGATGGGCATCCGTCCCGTGGGTGGGCAGCAGTGCTACCAACAGCATGTAGCAATACTCCATTCAGGAGAAGTGGCACACTCAGGGCAGCCACATATTCATTGGAAGATCAGGACGTACAGACCGACTGCGAGTGGAGTAGTGTTATGCATTGTACAGTACTGGTGTTACAGGGTGTGGGTGTACATACTAGTTTGCCATGGAATGGAGTCCATCTGCATAGCACACAACTGTGGGCCTACCCTCATGCTAGCTGGAGCTGTGCCTATCACATCTTGTCTGTCCACCACACAGGTCTTGTGTCAGATAATACACTGTCAGTGTGTGTGTTGCATGTTACCGGTACATGGCTACATCCATGGCCGTCCATGCCAGCAATTCCCTGACTAAGGCTATGTTACAGACTATCCTGTAACATCTGCACCTTGCATAGTGTATGGCAATAGTTGTCCACATATGTTCCTAAATTCCAACCTCTGTCCATCACCTACATGCCAAGCTGTGCACATATGTCATGTTGTCGGTGGTTAATCAATAGTGGGCTGGTAGTATAACACACTGCCATGTCTGCTATCAGTCCACTGCCGTTGTAACCCGCACACATATGGTGGGGCTGGGGCCATATATGTGTGGGCATCACCTACACAACACATGTGTGCCCTCATGCACCGCAGAGCCCAGTGTATGTAACAATGGTATATGGCCCTGTATAATTGAGTCCAGGGGGTAGCACCAAAAAAGACCTAGGCTGCTACAAAATGTGGGGTTATCAGGGCTGAGCTGCCTTAAGGTATCTGGATGTACAGTACCACATACTTCATCTATATACACATTACTGTCATGGATCTGAGTACTTCAGGAAAACTGCCCCCTGCCATATAAACTGTTCTTTGTGTAGGTGTGCATGTGATGGTGTCAGTTATGCCAAGTTATGTAGCAGTTACAACCCATGTGGTTATAAGATGTCCATACCACCTACTGTGTTTGCACAGTGTGTAGATAGAAGCTGCAGAACTACACATCTGGAGTACATACAGTCAATTGGTAGGTATCCTGTGGCCCAGTGTGTCTTTCCTATTGTACAATGTGAATGGCTTGGCCTGGACAGCAACAGCTGTGAACCTTTCCAACCTACTGTATGAGTGTAACTGGTCCACTGTAGCATCACTCCATTGATATAGTTGTCAGTGTCTGAACAACTATATGGCATGGCATGTAGAACTGTAATAGTACATGATGACAGATTACCATGTCAGCAAACCTGTGGGTGTTGTTTCGCCTATGACCTTTTTGTGGGTGTATGTTACAGGCAACGATTGTCATTTGTATGGGTGGCACATACAGTGTCCAGTCATTCAGGGGTCAATTGTCGGCATAGTGGTTGTTCCATATTGTGTGCACCTACTGCTTATGTTTCGTACTGTACATATAACTGCTTGTATATGTGTAGTCATATATATATATATATATATATATATATATATATATATATATATATATATATATATAAAATCATCTATATGTATACTTGTATCTGCATATCTGTGTCTGTGTATCTGAAGCCTGGTAATGTTGATGGCATCCACATAACACATTCCCCATGGGAGCCAGAATGTACTGCATGATATGTTACCAATAACAGCCTGACATCATACAGGTGGGATGTAGTACAGGTAACATCATCTGCCCATGTTGCCACTGGTACTGGTTATGGGATAGCCAACACTTGGTAGTGTATTGCAGACTGGACGTGTTTGGCTGGGGTGGATGCCTATTCGTATGACCCATATAGTGTGTGGTGCCTCTCACCCCCATTAACGTAGCATGTAGCCTGTTACACTCCACTCCCTAACAGCTACATGTGTCTTGCAGTACCAGCACAACAGTGTTGCACCATTGGGTTGGTAGGCATGGGAATCCCATTGAGGTCTGCCACATGTGTGTATATGTGCATGTGTGCATATCTGTAGGGTACACTGGTCTGAGTCCACATACTCCTATTACAATACACATTGCCAGACAGTAGTACAGATATTGTTGTTGTCACCCATAGGTGTGGCAATGCAATGCAACACCCTACTATGCTTGTGGTGTGTGCATCACATGCATATCCCTGTGTTACCACTGTTGTGATATGCAATGGGTTGTTTTTGCGTCATGGCCACTGTGTGATAGTGGGTATGTCAGAGTATCTAGATGAGTTCTATTGTGTACAATACCCAGTGGGTATGTGGGTGCTGTGTACACTGTCTTTACACCATGGTACACCTGGTATATGGCCCACGTACCACACTCAGGTGGCCAATATCACCACCACTCATACAGGTAACAGAAAACAGGATACGGCCCAGTTACACATGTGCTGTGTGCAGCCTATCTGTAACACATTGGACACATGGACTAGTTAGTTATCAACTATACAACCAGGTCTCTAAGATGTGTGTCTACCTGTTATGTGTTGGTCAATGTGTATATGATGGTATGACACACTATGTTTTCACCATATACAAACATTACATCCCCCATTACCATATTGTACGTGTCTGTGGATGGTCTGCATATAGCATGTGATCTGGTACATACCTCACCCTACAGATGGTATTGTGTGTGCAATGACAGTCACACAGTTCAGTAGCACTACATACCCAGGTTGGGATCTAGACACAGTGTCGCCAAGTCAGGATGTGTGTGTATGTGGATGGGTTGACATAAGGGTACAGATCATACCTGCACCAGCAGGCCACCGGTCACGTTTGCATGGCCAATAGCTGTTATAGATACCTGTGGCATGTGTGCAACTGTACACCACATATGCCACAGCCATGGTGTCACCACACTACCATACCCCTGTGGAATATGACTGCAGACCATTCTCCTGCTGACACATGTATGCCTATAGCACAAATGGATGACAGTATGGGGATATCAATTGGTGTTACCAACAGCTGGGATGTATCCTAGCTGCATGGCTACACTTCCTGACATGTATGCAGTACACATTACCCCTGACTACATTCTACACCGCAGTACACTGCAGCACTCTATCACAGTCACCGTGTGCATCAGAACCATGTTAGCCTGTCCCTGCAGAGATGTTAGGGATGGCAGGGATGTGGCACAGGTATCATCATATGCACAGGGTGTGTTGCAGGTGTGCTAGAGGCTGAGGGTGGTCCAAACATGTGTCACCATGTGTGTGGGTGAGGGGTGTGGTTTCTTGATTGGGGTGTGGTAATGTGGTGTTTGCCGGTATGGGCCACCCTAGGTGTGGTTGCATAGTGTGTGGGTATGCATACACACAGTTCCACCATGTGGCTGCCCCACGTGGGTAATGTTGGACAGCTGCAGACCATACCTGGCAGGGTGTGCAGTTCAGTGCCTCCGGCCACGGACATGCTGACTGTGCCTGCCAGGGGTTCCTTGGGCACATGCAGGTACAGACCTTGAGGTGCTACTCTCCCCTGATGATGACATATGTCTGCTGGAACCATGTCCCACCTGGCCTGGCCAGGGCCACTTGCACATGGCCTGCTGTGGTGTGGTGTGGACAGCAGCCCCTGTGGTGTACTGGGGCTGGTACTGCCACTATGGGAGTGGCTGTGCATCCTGGCATGTCCATTTTGACTGCCAGCTGCTGGTGTCTCTGGCCTACGTCCACGCGGACGTTGCACTACTCCCACCACAAGTTCTAGCACAGACATACCACAGTCGAGGAGGCCAACCATCTCACCCCACCGTCTATCCATGACCTCAGTATATTCACGGAAGGCAACAGCGAGTTCATGGAGGTTGCCACTTACAGCTGCAAAAGCAGACCTCTGCAGCATCAGGACCTGCCTGGAGTGCATTTCCATACATACCTGTGCTTTCATTACAGCCTGAAACATGCTCCTGGTGGTACCAGTTGTGGCGCCTCTGCCAGGGGCAGAATTACCTGTGGTCCACCCATGAGCACCATGGTACATCTGCTGATGTGATGGCCTTCTGGACATCTGGCTATGCTGACTGTGACCCGACAGTTGGCATGGACACCACACTTTCCTGGCCATTGCCACTAAGTGTCAACTGTCCCTCTGCTATGGCCACATATGATGGGGTTTGTAGGGGCACTGTAACTGTGTGCGGGCTTGGAGCAGCTAGGAGGGTGATGCACATGGCACAGCATCAGTTTCTGACAACCCCACCTGTGCCTCACCTGTACCTTCATCATCATCGGTATCTGTAGGGTCACCTACCTCAGTATGTGAGCAGGAGGGACCCTGACCCACCACGCCACCTGTGGGGGAAACAAATACACACGTTATGACCTGTACAGCAGTGCATAACAGTGCACACACTCACACACACTCACACAGACAGCCACCTTACAACCTCATCTTCCATGTGTTTGCAGACAATCCCACAGTCAGTTACATATGTTCCCCATCCTGAATGGCACTTGCTAATACACACGCATCACTACAGTCCATTAACATATCATCCCTCTCCATGTCTACACATGTGGCTACCAGACCTGAACTGTTACTCCATCGCCTCCCTGACCTGGATGGAGTAGGTTGTACATGGCCTTACAGCTGTCACCCTGTATTACCCTGTGTATGGGCAGTAAATGTGTATGAGGCCCCTATATGGTTGGGGCTGCTACATTGACTAGATATGTCTCACACCAGAGCATCATACTACAGTCTTGCTAAGTCCATGCCATATCTGCTACACAAGCGACCCATCATGCAGATGACAGTACTACCTGGATACACTTACTGATGTGCTGTGGTAATTACCCATTGCATTTGTAGTGATGCGTATGTGGGTAACCAGTTATTTATCTGCTGCTTGCAATATGATGTTTATACCTGGTATGTCCTGCACCTCCCAATGCATGATCCATGCTACAGCCCTTGTTATGCTATCAGCTGTCCTGTGTTCACATACCTGACAGGTTGTGCTGTAATCCCATGTCTCACTCCATGTACGGCACAATCCCAAGGGGAAGTACCGCTATGTGATCAATCCCATTATTGCCTATGCATACATGGATGGACACACACACACACACACACACACACACACACACACACACACACACACACACACACACACACACACACCAGACATGCATCATCCACACTCCACTAGATTGCGCCTACGAACACAAACCGAGTCACACACATGCCCCATACTATTACATGTGGAGTTGCACAACATGTGTATACACAGTCCTTCCATTAGCCTTCTGTCAACATACATTACACATGGAGCTCAACAGCATGCAGTGCAACTATAGTGACATCATGCTAGTGGCAGTATACATGTGTGGGAGGCATGGGCTTTGTTGTTAGGTGATGGCCAAGCCCCGTGTTAACACTGCACCATGTAGAAAGTGATACTTTGGCCTGTACCGCACCCTGCCTAGTACTGTGCACCATACCTCACAGATGTAGAAACCACTGATGCATCTGTAGTACTGTGTTGGTTATATCAGCTCCACTGCTCACAGCCCCTGTGTGTTGAACAACACATTCCTGGGATGGTATATGAGCAGCTATCAGTTGTGGATGCCTGATGTCTGCGTTACAGATCACAACATCAGCAGTGCATGTATGACCAGTGCATGACTATTACACTGACTACCAGTGGACCTTACTATGGCTGTGAGGGGTGCCCTACACATGTCCCAGACCTCTGCATGGTTGCAAGGTCTACTCATGTGCACATCCCCTGGAGTGCACACACTGCTGTGACGAGTGCTGTGGGGTCAGGGTTATGTCTGCAATGTTTACTTAACCTGCTTGTGTGCAGCTGCAGCCATGGTGGTGTTGAGTCACATATGTCCCTACTGTAGGCCGTGTGTCCTGCCACATGTCATATCCCTGTGGACATATTGCACATTGACAGGATGTTAGTTATCTTGCATGTGTCTGTTGCACCCTTCTGATACCCCAGCATGGTCTCTACTGTGATGCAGTGCATTTCTCAGCAACTAAATGGGAATGTATACAGCATGCAGTATGGATAGGTGTGTCAGATGTGTGCATGGGGGATAGCTCATAGCTATTACATGCCCAATTAATCATCATGCATGAACACAAACCATACTCACCGGCTAAAGGCTGCTGCTGTGGTTGTATCCTGGAGGGACCTTTATAAGAGTGCAAGAAAGCTGATGTCAGTGGCCACAGCTGTGGCATTCATAACAGGTGAGTGCAGCATTACATTACATCAACAGTAGAATTACACAATATTACAGCTTCTACACAACAGTTTATTACTGCTACACAGCAACAGACAAAGTATATGACATCTCAGTTCTGCATGATGTACCTGTACAGCTGCAGATGCATACACACAAGTGGTGTACCAATGTGCCCTGGGGCCTTACCTGGGTGCTCCTCAGCTGGTGTGCCATTGGCACCCACCTCCAAGATGTGCCCTGCAAGGTGTTGATGTTGTGGGCAGACAGGTGCCACTAGGCTGCTGAGAAGCTCCTCCACACAGGTGAGGGGTGGATGGGCGGGTTGCCCCCCATTGCAAGGTGGTCACACCTTATGGCAGCTGCACGCTGATGTACATGGTGAAGCAGGTCGGTGCAAAGATGCAGGACCTGTTCATAGCTGCGGTTATGCAGTCCGACATCATTGGCCCTGTGGACTAGCTCGTTCCACAGGGTGGTCCTCTCCTGCTGGTCGTGGGCTGTCTGGCCAAAAAGAAGTACGTTGTGCTGTACCAGGTGGTCGATGATGATAGTCATTTCTGCGGTGCTGTACGTGGGAAGGCGACAATGCAACATGATTCCTGGAAGACATAAAGATGGAAACAGGTATGAGCCACTCATACAGCAGGGTTACCATAGTTCTTAATGCACATATATGTCTCCCCCCACCATATCAGCTACAACAATACGTTCACATACTGCAATTTGTTATGTCAGCTGCTTACCTACCATTGGGACATATGTTGTATTGTGACAAGCTTTGTGCTATGTGTATGTGCCACGCTTTGTGCTATGTGTTTGTAGCCATGCTCCCTGTGGGGACACTTATCTTTGCTGGCCTATTACAGACTATTGCACCTGCATGCCATTGTCAGTGCCACTATATATATGTGTATAAATATACATCTATGTACATATATGTGTAGATGTATGTTGTACGTTGTTGATATGCCTATGTCTATATAAGTGTCTGTATCTGTAGACATACATGTCACAGTCCATATCACACAGACATGTGGAGTGCATACAGAAATCCAGTCCGCATTCTGTAACCATCTTTCATCCACTGCTGCACTGTTCTGCCTTGCTGCAACACAGACAGGTGCCACATGTGAACACAGCCTAACATTAGGGTGGTAACTATGGTGTGAGATTGCTGGTAAGCCTATTACACAGCTATGCATTTGTGCATGCTACATTACACATTCACATGACTGTCCTGCAAGTGCTGTGCACTGACACAAGTGTCTATCATGACGGCAGTGTATCCACCAATAGCTATTCTCCACACTAACATAACATACACTGATATTATGGCTGACATTTTTGTCATTCATTGCTGATCTGCACAGTTGGCAGGTATGTCCCACTGCTTACAGGGACAGACAGTATTGTCCAGAGCAGTTGTTCAGCAGGACATCATTACAGGGACAACTACAGATGGCACATATCAAACATTCTACATCAGACATCCTATTAATCTATACCACATCCTACATTAAATTACATACAGTTGTGTTTTACATACATTTTAGTGTTTGGACAGATATGACGCCTTCCCGGTTGTGGCCTGTAGTACTGTGTTCCCCACTGTGTAAGTTCTGTGGTATACATTTGTTTTCAATTTCCTTTATTTTTGGTTGGTTTCCTCTTCTTTTTTCTTTTTTTTTATTTCTCTCTCTCTCTCTTTCTCTTTCCCTCTCCAGTAGAGCGAATGAGTTGGTTTGAATGGATTACAGCATGGCTTTTGTAGGTGATGCACATGATCAGGTGATGGGATCTGCACCAATCAGTGTGCAACAGTTGCTGACTGTGTGCAGCCTGCTGTGTAGTGATTCTGTTAACCATCATCATGGCAACCCAGTACTATAAAATGCTTACTCATGTGGGCGTTGTCCCTTCACCTTTCCAGTATGGAGGATATCCTTCCTGTATGTTGGCAGCAGTGTTACAGATGGCAGGTTGCAGTACCTACTACAGTGGGGCTTGCAGACACAGGACAACTACACAATCGTAGGTTGTTCTAGACCTACAGACAGAGTGAGTGGTGTTGTTATGTGCTTTGTATATTGCTAGTCTTGCAGTGTTTGCGTGTACATAGTAGTTTAGGATGGAATGTAGTCTGTCTGCATAGCTGCCAACAGTGGGCGTATCCACATGATGGCCAGTGGATTGTCTGTTTGCTTTTGCCTGTGCACCACACAGGGCTTGTCCTAGATATATCCCTGGCAATCTGTCTGTTGCATGCTATCACTACATGGCTACTTTCAGTTCTGTTCCTGATGTGTTATTCCTGCATAAGGGTATGTTGCATTGAGTCCTGTAACACCAGCAATGTGCAGGGTGTGTAACAGCAATATTACAGGTATGGCCCTTTGTTCCTGCCTCCGTCCTCCACATATATGGCTGGCATTATCCTTCTGTGATACGGTTATGGGTTGTTCGGTATTGGCCTATCATAATATACTGCTGGCATTCCTGCTATCATCCCATTCATATCGTGGATGCCCACGACATTTGTTGGTCAGGGTCCATACATGTGACAGATACATAGAGATTATCACAGATAGTAAATGTCCCCCTAGGCCTTGACTATGGGGTGTAACTGGCGGCTGCCGAACTAAATATTTTATTGTTTATTGTTACCTATCTTGATGGCAAATCCTCTGGCCACAGTTGTACGAATTGACAGGCCTGTCCTGGACAGCATATTATGTTATGTAGCCGCACTGTCTGCATCTACTTTTCTGTGTGGGCCTTGCCTTCCTCACTGATTACATAAGTGCAGATCTATGTACTGTCGGTAACATTATTGTAAAATACACCATTGCAAGTTGTCTGTGTATACATATCTGTATGTTGTCTCATGTCCTATTAATAGTGAGTGGGCTATGTGTAATTCCGTACTCCTGTTCAAGTGTAAATGTCATTTAGTAGGTTATACAGCAAAACAATTATGTTATACCGATTTCACACGGGAAATAAAATGTGCTGCAGTGGGACCCGACCTTAGAATGTGTGCGTGATAGGCGGATGCTCTGCCCACTGCACTATTGTAGCTCTGCGTAAAGTTGGATATTCCTACCTTAATGTTATACCCATGCTCCCTTTCCCCAGCCCCCGAGCTCCACATACTCAGCATCCTTCCATTCTGCAGTTGCTAGCCCTGCCATACCACACCTCCATACATTTCCCTCTCTGCACGTCTCGGTATTCCTCCATATTACTGTCTCGATGCAAACTTCTGCAAGCTCTTCATCAGTTTAGTCCACGTATGTTCGAGCCTTCCCTTCATCCACCTTCGATACTGGTGGTAACATTATTGTGACCCATAATGTCTGGTGCGTCCTGGCAGGGACAGACCTGTTGTTGTGTCATGAGTAGACTTTGCTGGTCTACACTGTTTCTCCCACTGGAAGCATCCTGCCAGGGTTTTCAGATGCAGTGGTTTGCTCAAACACCAGACCAGCCTCATCTCCCACTTCTGCGGATGGAACACGTCCCCACGCCGTGGCCCATTTTCCATTCTACTCTTCAGTATTATACAAGACTACTGTTCTCAAAGTATGCGTGGACAGGCACTGTTCATTGGTACTCATAGACTGCTCAGAATACTGTGAATGAGCACTGTGCACATGTTTGCTGGTATTAATGTACATACTTACATACATTTCCAATACGTTTGACTGACTGTGCCGGATGATATGTTTGTGATAACAGCAGCTGATTGTATATCTGCCATGCCTTTGTGGTAACTCACTTGGACTATAGTGTGCAGGGGGGGTCTGAGAGTGCTGATTATGTGTTTACTGGCCACGATGAGGGCTGTGGGCTACAGCATGTGTAAGGCACTGCGGGGGAAGAGTAGGCGGGTATGCTCTGGTGTGTGCTAGGCTCGGACTTGCTGACCTTCGGTTATGGCATCTTACACTGGGTTGGCCTCCACATCGCTTAACCAGTGTGGGCATTGCTTACCGCCACCCACACAGGCGTACTCCTGCTTGCTGCCACATACTCCCATGCTACTTCATGTATATATCATTATTATACATGTTTACATCAGTTGTACATGTCAGGTATGACTGTTCATGAAGGTCAGTGTAAGGTTAAGTGGAATTCCAGTTTGGCATTTCTGGTTAGGCTACACTCAGATATTTGGGTTAGGTTTAGTTATGCCATACCTGTGTTTTAGAGTAGATGTGAATAGTGGAGGTGTAGGCAGGTATGTGGAGGGGGGGACATTATAACTGTGTAGTAGGCTGTTCGACTGATTGGTGGGGGAGTGGTAGTGCAGGTTTGCAGGGTGTTGGGATATGTATGAGAGGCAGGGCAGGAGATGTCAGTGTCAGTAGTTGGTGTAGGGGTCTGGAGTGTTGGGGGGTGGTGGACTTCGCAAGGTGGTGATCCAAGTGTGCTTGGGTTTTCCCTTCATGTGTTATTTACATGTGTAGTCTGGGACAGCTACGGTAATGCACCTGGGTTGGGAGTTCCAGATTCAGCCAATATAGTTGTGTGGAGGGTGTCACATACCTGTGACTGAACATTACTATGAATGCAACAGGGGTCAATAGGTAAGTGGTGTTATTGGGCCACAGAGAGGGGCTAATAGTGGGGATATGTCCAGGGATGTGCAGGACGACTGATGGGAAGGTCCACAGCTGGCCATTTCTTCTACAGCGACAGCTGTGTATATACACTGCATTTGGGGGTATGTCTGGACAATCACACCCCTGGCTGGGGGTGAGGACAGCAACATAGCTCCCAACTGATCAGAGACAAATCTCAACAGACTCAGGGACAAATCCTCAAATAATCAGGGACAATAAGGGACAATTTTAAATATTTGTACTATTAGCTTTAAACATTTGCAGATTAAGAGAATGTGGAGTAATATAGATATTCTGATGTAAAACGTCTACAATTCCTGATTACTATCATTATATATTATGGGCAACTCACCATCTTTTCTTCAGCAGTCACCAGTTTTAAGAGGGATTAAGAGGGACAGACTTATAATCGGAGTCTATATCATGGACGTCCCTGAAGATCAGGGACAGTTGAGAGGTCTGGACAGCAATCATACCTTGTGATGCCAATTAGTTCAGCTTACATGCCTACAGTGGGGTGTTGCGACCATGTGTTCTTTGATGTTATTTAGTGAGTTTGCAACAACACATCTGGTTATACCGTCCTTTGCCATGTAAACTAGACTTTGCTGCAGTGGGACTCGTACCGGGCATGGCTGCTCATTAGGCGTTGGCTCTGCCCAATGCACACTATTGCTTACATCCCTGGGGCAGTCCACATAGAACCACTCCAGCCAACACCTGCACAGCTAGGCCCATAATGTCATACCAATAGTTCCCAGACCGCACTTCCTCTTCAGCAGTCTTCCTTACTCCGGGTGCAGGTTGGGTCTAAATACACCACTACACACTGCCCACTCTCCACTTCTCGGGACCCATCACGTACGTTGTCTCTCCCCATGGGTCATCAGGCTTCCCCAACCTTGTAGTCCGGGAACATGTGTGGCCTGCCGTAGGTTATCCGTGTAATGGCTGGAAGCCCGAATAGCCATAACATTTTTGGCTGGTCCCACAAGGGACACTCTTGTCTTTGTTTCAAGATTAGACTTGGCGGGTCTCTCCCACTGTAGTATCCTGCTTGTAGTCTGGGAAGCAGTGGTTTGTTTACTTTTATTGTGTGTTTGTATGTTTCACCTGGCTAGCTGAGGCGGGGGGGGGGGGTTGATGCTACATGTTACACGTTTGTTGATTGGGCCCCTCACCCCCATTGACACGGCCTGTGAACACATGTAATTCTTAACTGCTGTATCATATCCTAGATATATATATTTTATATATATATATATATATATATATATATATATATATATATATATATATATATATATATAACATATGGATGCTTGGGTGTCTGCAGATGTATATATCTATATGTGGGTATTTATATATATGTCTGTCTATGTATGCATACATTTGTACCGCAGAGAGGGAGAGGTATATCTCCATGTAGTTATGGGAATATATACACCCACATACCTCTACATATTTACATCTACATCTGGTTATACCATTCTTTGTCATGTAAAATAGACTGTGCTGCAGTGGGACTCATAGTGGGAGTGTCTGCCCGTTGGGCGGCGGCTCTGCCCAATGAACACTATTGCTTATATCCCTGGGGCAGTCTGCATAGACCCACTCCAGCAAACACCTGCATGCCTAGACTCATAATTACATACCCATAATTCTCCCACCCACGCCTCCTCTACAGCACTCATCCTTACTCTGGGTGCAGGTTGGGTCTAAACACACCACTACACACTGCCCACTCTCCACTTCACAGCACCCATCTTGTACGTTGTCTCGACCTATGGGTCATAAGACTTTCCCACTCTTGTAGTCTGGATATGTACATGCCCTGACTTGATAGGTCATCGCATGGGCTTCCTTCTATTAACAAGACATTTTTGGGGTGTCCCGCAAAGGACGCTCCTGTCTCTGTTCCAAGATTAGACTTCTTGGGTCCACTGTGTCCACCCCTGTTGTATCCTGCCTGTGGTCTGGGCAGCAGTGGATTGTTTACATTGTTTGTGGGTATGTTTGTATGTTTCCCCTGTCTGGCTGGGGGAGGTTCATGCTATGTGTTACACTTTTCTTGCTTGGGCTCCTCACCTCCATTGGCATGGCCTGTGAACATATGTCATTCTTAAGTGCTGTATCTCATCATAGCTATATATCTGTGTATATCTACACACACATGCATATATATATATATATATATATATATATATATATATATATATATATATATATATATATATATATATATATATATATATATATATATATATATACACATGTATATTTAAATATATACACATATATATATATATGTATATGTCTGTATATATATATATATATATATATATATATATATATATATATATATATATATATATTGCTGTATATATATCTGATGAAATGTGGATGTATGGGTGTCTGCATATGTATATATATATATGTGGGTATTTATTTATATTTCTACCTATGTATGTATACATTTGTACTACAGAGAAGGGGACGTATATATCTATTTAGTTATGGGTATTTATACTAAAACATATACCTCTAAATCTTTAGCTACATATCCAGTAATGTTGACTGGTATTGCTGGATACTGTGTTAAGTGTGCATACTGGCAAATCTTGTGTGCCACGTATGCTTTGCGATACCTACCACTACATCCGTTGGTGTACACAGAGTCACATGTGACATCTATTGTTAGTACCAGGAATACATTCGTCCCATGCGGGACAACCCAAACATTGGGTATTCAACCTTCGTCTACACCCAGCATTACATAGGTACCCCTGGATATGTGCATGATCTCCAGCGTGTGCCACACCTAGGATACTTGGATCAGGACATCATACTGGATGGGTCCCGAGGGGGGACAATGTGTGGTGGTGTGGTAGCTATGGGTTGGTAACCAGATTAGGGCTGGTGGCTACATGTGTGCTGCAGTTGGGGGGAAGCAGAACTGTGGGTTATGCATGTATGGGTTGGGGATGACCCGGCATGGATGGACCTGCACTGCTCAGCCAGCCTAGTGGGTGGGGGAGAGGGGTATGTGATGTTGACATGTGACACATAACAGAGAGCTGATTTAATTCCCTAGTTCAATGATAGTACTATGAGCTTGGTAGGTTATTGCAGGGCGGACGTGTTTGGCTGGGCGGGGGGTATGCAAATTTGTGACGTAAATTGTTTGGGGTCTCTCAGGCCCATTGATGGTGCATGTGGACATATGTTTCTGTTTATCTATGACTGGTATCTACAGATGTCTGGCCATATATACCTCTGTGGGTATATATATTTGCTTACATATGTCTAACTATGTCGGAATATACCTACGGAGACATATATCTGCGTACATATGTCACTTGACGTGTATATGTGGACATATAGATGTTGGCATATATATGTGTAGTTATCAGCATTTGCATGTATATCTGTTCATATATTTGTATTTATATGCGTATATCTCTGGATATTTATATATATATATATATATATATATATATATATATATATATATATATATATATATATACATATATATATATATATATATGTGACTACATCTATAGATATGTTTATCCATTTGGTTAGTGATATATTTGCAGACACATGCCCATCTAGCTGTAGGTATATATTCTTCTGACAACATACAATTTCTGCATATCTGGCATGGCTTAGTGGTAAATCGTTTCTTGTATGGTGTGCATGGTCCTGAGTTCTGGCCTTGTGGAGGCTGTTTGTTTTGTTGCTGGGCAGAACACTGGCCATTGGAAACATTGTGCTTAAGGCACTTTCAAGCGGTTGTAAGCGGGTTTGTGCAGAGGTAAGTACTGCTGACTTCCAGTCACAGTGTCTTACACGTAGTTAGCTTCTCCTTTGCTTTATCTGTGTCTGCAGTGCTTCACCCCACCAACACGCACTTGCGCACGCTCACTAGTGCTTACATATGTTTACTACTGCTTATCTGTGCTTACGTCTGCTTACTGCTGACTTATTCATTATGGTACTGACTCTTCACATGTGCATTTAATGCAGTACTCCAGTTCACATTTAAATGTTATTTAGTAGGTTATACAGCAATAAAATGTAAACACATGTTCGTATACAGATTTCACATTGAAAAAGGTATGTGCTGCAGTGGGACTTGAACTGGGAATGCCTGCTCGTTAAGCAGATGCTCTGACCACTACACTATTGCTGTGTTGTTTCATTTTTCATTTGCATATATCTTCCTTGTTATCCTCTTCAGCCTTTTAAGCTAACCATAGCTTAGCGATGGGCACACCCGCGCACCTATGGTTAGCTGTACTCGGAGTTTTAGAAATGAATACAGGGGTTACTTCTTTTTATTTTTATGTCCTGTTGCTGTTGTACACATGGGGGACTGTTGGTGGGGATATGCGGACACCTATGAGCAGTCTCGCTCATTTGTTTACTGTTTCTGCTGCTCTACTTTGCAGGAGCATGTTTATTCTGAGAGCTCTGCTCTGCTCTCAGACATGCCCCCTGAACTTGTCCACACTCCATGTAGGATTAGGAGGTTAGGCAGCGCACCCTCATTAATATGCACGGCACGATGCCATCCTCCTCCTAAACTGCCGCTTCTGTGAAGGACTAGATTAGTCCTGCACGGAAGATTAGTGAATCCTGGGGATTCTTTCTAGGGTAGCAGAAACAATCCTACCAACAATAAATACAGCAACATTTCCTCGATCCAAATTTTTTGTTATATGCTGAAAAAGCCTACATTGTGTTCAAGCAAGACACATTAAGTTGCTCCATATGTTCAGATATGCCGTGGCTTTAGTGTATATTGTCCTTGCATTGTTGTGGCTCATTCATAAACAAATCTTATTCAGTTACAAGTTGTCATTAATAAACATCATTTCCTGTTTAAGTATAAAATGTACATTAAAACAGAGTACAGAAGAATGGAACTGAATCAGTAATCTATCCAAATCAAATAAACAGAGAATAAACCAGCTTATGATATGATAGGTCACACTGAAAACTACACCTATGTGAAAATCTACCACTCTTACATTCATACGTGTCTGCTAGTCCAACAATAGCAGAGGGTGCTTTAAGCCTGGCCGTGCTTCCCAAATGGATCTGACAAGTTTTGCTACACTAGGGTCATTTAAGGGGTATATAATACCAAACAACTGAAATTACCAACTAAAAAAAAAAAATGAAATTACCAACTAAAAAAGCAAATTTGAAGGGATGCCAGTCACAGTAATCTGCACTTAGTTCACTTTATTGACAGGTTAATCACTTTCATCCCAAAATTGCTAGGGACATCTTCAGAACTTTCAGGGGTATACGTTAGCTTGGGCATGGGTGGTCAAGCATTTACTGCTTGCCTCTGTCTACCTGAGACAGGTGCCAGACCAGGGATACATTTCTGATTCCCCTCCACTGGTCCAAGTTTAGCTTAAGTTAAGTTAGTGAAGAACTCTGCTTCACATGGATGTATAGCCTGTTGCAGAGAAGTGTTAGTCTCTGAGAGATATACCTGTCCTTCGAACATGTCCTATTTATGCAGCAGATGAGGTTTAGGTCCCTAGACTGGGTAATGGTAACGTGATTTGTTTTTCGAATCTGCACAAATTCCATCCGAGGAAGATCAGAGGATGATTTGTAGGTCAGGAACATATAGCCTCTCAGCAGATTGTTGTAGACAGACTTCAGCAGAGCTTTGAGGCAGTTTGTGTAGGACATGTTGTTTATACTTTGTATTCTTCTTGCGAGGAATGTCTTTGGATGTTCCCATTGTTGCATATGTCTGGTCATGTACATACTGAAGGGGTTGTTACAATCAATGATTGGTCTGATGAGGACTGAGTACAGTGAAATAATGACATCCTTGGACCTACATGCCATACCCTTGCTTATTAGTTTCACAACATAGAATGATTTTCCTACTACCACTGACACGTGATGGCCAAAGGTCAGGTTACTGTCCATAAGCATTACCATATTCCTAAACACTGTGTCTTCTCTTAGGGATATGTTATCAAAGTAGTAGTTTCCATGGGGGTGGTCATCATCCCAAATAATACTATTATTCATTTCTTGGCATTGACTATTACACCATGGCTGCAGCATCAGTTATTACTCTATGTTAGGCCTTCCCGGAGGGTATTTGTGTCTGTAGGGTATTTGTGTCTTTGGGAGATTCAGTGACTGGACCTAGTTTGCAATCATCTTGGTCAGCCAGAGGCCCTTGATATTTTTGTTGACTTCAGAAAAGCAGGAGCCAAAAGGAGTGGTCCCAGCAGTGAACCTTGAGGGACTCCACTAGTTACTGGTCTCTTTGTGGACTTGTCTATCCTAAGTCCTTGGGTCCAGTCTGTGAACCTGCTAGCTATCCAGCAAATGGCATAGGGATTTATACATAATTTCATGAGTTTATGTAATGCCTGAGTGGGGTATTGTGTCGAACGCTTTGGCCAGGCCAAGGCAGGCAGTATGTGCTGTTTTACCCTTGTCAATTACGTTTTTCTTCTCATTTGTTTTTATTGAAAATTTTAACAGCAAAACATTAATTTATGATAATAGAACTATTACAAACAAAAAATACACATATCTAAAAGAACCATAATAACAACTAAAATAACTATTTACAATGGGTTCATTACTTTTAACCTTCTCAAAGAAGTTTACCAGGCTGAGTAGGCATGACCTGCCCTTGACAAAACTAAACTGGGTTGGATCCAGTGTCTGAAGGTTTTCTATTTCATTGTTTATCTTTTTCATAATAATTCTTTTCATGGCTTTGCATATAAGAAGAGTCAGACTTGTAAGCCTGTATTTACTGAGGTCTGTTGATAACCCACCCGTGAACAGCAGAATGACAGCTGCAAATCCTCCATTTGCTTGGCATGAAGCCTGTCTGTATGCTAGTTAATTAATAATTCTAAAGGTTCTGATGGGCCATGTTTAATGATATTAAGAAGGCATCCTGAGATATTATTGGGGCCCATCAATGCAGCCTTCTTGACCTTGGAGAATGCATTGAAGACTTGTTCCTTAGTGATAGCTAGGAGATTTCTAGTTGAAGGTATTTCTTGGGGATGTCTGGGGAAAGAGTGTGATAATATCAGAGTTAAATGTATTATCCAGTGGATTTATTATACCTTCTGGATCACTATAGGTGACTCCATTTAATATCAGTTCAGTACATTGTTGGGTAAAGCCTTTGAGGTAGTGAACTTAGATGAAGAAAGTCTATTGATAGTCCTTGTGTTGGAGGCTATTTTATCTTAGTTTTGGCTTTGGTAGGCTTGATTAGCCCACTGAATTGATGAGGGAGATTTTATCTTGCTACGTATTGTGCTTCCTAGCTTTTGCCATGATTTTCTTCCTTTTGTTGGAATTCTACCAGGGTGGCTTGTTTTTTGAGTATGCCTTGTTCTTATTCCAGGTAAATATGTCTCTCTATATGCAGGTATTAACATGGTTGTACAAGCTTTCTGTGAACAATTCTGAATAGTTAGCAGTAGTGTTTTCAGCATGTGGGGGCTTGAAATTTTGCCATGGTTCACTTAATAGTAGGAAGTTTGCCTTAGAATAATTCCTTAACATTCTAGTTTTAGCTGGGTTCCTTGATTTTATTTTTATTTCAAAGGAGACAGTGTTGTAATCCTACCTGATGGGTGAGGACATTGCACTAGGGAGTGTGCAAGATTTTCCCATGTTTGTGATGACCAAGTCCAAAATGTTAGCACCCTTAGTGGGTTTTTGATCTAACTGATTACAAAGTCCGGGAAACACTTGGATTTCATGTGTGGGGTCATGAATGATTTCCAGTTTATAGTGCGGTAGTTAAACTTGCTAATGAATATCATATTGGGTTGAACTGGGAGCATCGCCAATATGTTTAGGTATGTTTTATGGGTTTAAACTTCAGAACCTTCAAACCACAATAGCTCACAGCACCAAATCAGGTGGACAAGGTAATGATAAAAATGCCAAATTTTATTAATGGTTAAGCGCTTTCCTCTCCTTCAAGAGACTTCATCAGAACAAATTCCATTACAAACCCAGCCTTTAAATACCCTTACTTAACAAGGTCACATGAATCACATAATTACAACTTAAAAAAACACATTATATAATTTTCAGATTTTATCAGTATTAAATAAATAAACTCACTTATATAATATAATAAAACATTTAAAACATTACCACACATCTCATATTTAATTTAATTTAATTTAATTGTGCCTAATGGCACTTCAAACCATCTAGCCCATAATATATTTTAATTTTAAAATGCATGCAATGTTGACTGCCTCATTCAATCCAGGAAATTGGGTGGCATCCAACCTCAACTGCCATCTCAGTTCACTTACATCCAAATGTAAGTCTACTATTTTACCTTAAGGGTCCTTTACTATATGATCAATAGCCAAAAACTTAAATGTGTCTGTCCCATTGTCTTTAATATGCCTAAATAAAGCATTGGTAATTTTTCTTTTCTTTATATCATAAAGATGCTCACTGATGCGTGTTTTAAATGTTCTAGAGGTCTTTCCTACATAAAATGCCAAACATTTTTGACATTTGGCTAAATAGACCACATTTATACTACTACAATTATAGTGTCCTTTTATTAGGATTGAATTATTATTATTCAATTTAAACTGCTCTCCTGTTTCAAAGATATGGCAACAGTATTTACACTTTCCACATTTTGTATTCCCTTTGGCTCTATTTGAAAGGCTATATGCATTTTTATTATACTCAAAAATGTTTTTAAGGGACCTATCCTTTCTGTATACTATACTAGGGGGACACTTATCAACTTTTGCCCCTACATTTTAATCAAAACCCAGGATTTCCCAATTATTAGCTACCGCCTGGGTGATACCCCCAGAATCCAGGTTAAAAGTAGTTATAAACCTAAATCTTGATTCATTTCCCCTAAAAATGCGATTGACAGCCAGTTCACTTTGTGAACTGTAAGGCCCACCCAAGATTCATAGGTTCATAGGTAGGTACTAGGCTATTGGCCCTGGGGCCTATACAAGCCCAGCCAAAAAGGTACCCTGGCTTTTGCCATCCAAGAAAATTATTTTCCTGTACCACTGTTGAGCAGAGCCACAGAGGTGATCCCCGGGGTGAATTTCCTATTTCCCATCCAATCATCAAGATTTTTCTTGAAGAGTACTAATGAGGAGCTTTGTTTGATATAGATAGGTAGTTTATTCCAGAGAATGGGAAGTCTCTGGGACAGGAATCTATCCCTCCAGCATGTTCTGTTTATTGTGGTGACAAGGTTTAGGTCCCTAGAGCATGTAGCTCAGAGGGATTGGGATTTCTTTAAGTGGAGCATGTCCAGCAGCTCTGGGTTTGGCATAGCTTTGTATGTTAGGCAGAGATCACCTCTGAGTAGGCGATATGCAACGGAGTAAAGCTGGAGTTTTTTGAGATGGTCTGCGTAGGGCATCTGTTTGAGGCCAGTAATCCTCTTTGTGAGGTATTTCTGCAGCCTTTCCAGTTGTTGTAGATGTCTTGTGAGGTATATACCAAAATGGGCGTTGTACTCTATAATGGGTCTAATGAGTGAAGAGTAGAGGGGAACAATGACCTCTTTTTTTCTGGATGAGAAACCTTTTATGATGAGGTGTGCCACGTAGAAAGATATCCTGACTACTGTGGTGATGTGATTATCAAAGGAGAGACTACTGTCCACCTGTGTCCCAAGGTCTGTTATCACACTTTCGGTGTTAAGTATACTACCGCCTATGTTGTAGTTCATGGGTACAGAGTTTTTACCAAAGGGGATGACAATGCACTTTTTAGCACTGAGCCTAAGGCCATGGCTTTGACACCAAGCATCTGTCTCAGTGAAGCCTTTTGTAGGATGTCCACATAGTTAGGAGTTTCGATTATGGCTCCTAGTTTGCAGTCATCTGTGAACTTCATTAGCCAAAGACCTTCTGTGTTAGCCTGTACTTCAGAGAAGATACCAAACAGGAGAGGACCCAGGACTGAACCCTATGGTACTCCACTTGTCACTGGTCTGAAGTCGGATTTGGAGTCTGCTACTTTCACAGTGTGGGTTATGTCAGTGAGCCAGCTTGGTATATAAATACTTTTATACCTTTTACCTGTCACTTCCTTAGATAATTCTTCCAATAAATCTAAAGGATAGCCCCTTTTAACAAACATGTTGACTATAAAACTATTTCATCTTGAAAATGCTCATCATGGCTAACCATCCTAGCAGCCCTTTCCAACTGGCCTTTCACAATTGCTCTTTTTTGATGTAAAGGATGCCAACTTTTAAATTCTAAATAGGAAATTGAAAATGTTAGCTTTCTGTATATCTTAGAATATAGCTGACCATTAATCTTGTCAACATTCAACTCTATGTCTAAATATGTGATTTGTTCTTCACTAAAACTGTGGGTAAATTTCAAGAACTCCACTGTATTATTGATAAAAGAAAAAAATCTTCTAATTCTTGTTGACTACCCCTTCACAACAAGAAAATATCATCCAGGAATCTAGTATAATGTAAATTTTTTTGTCCAATAACTACTTTTCATTAAAAATTCCTGTTCCCAGTATGACATTACAAAATTTGCAAATATGGGCGCACAGGCAGCCCCCATGGCTACCCCAGTGGCTTGCCTAAAGTATTGCCCTTCAAAATGTATGTAATTATTGTTTAAAACTAATTCAATTAGGGCAATAATCTTATTAATGGTGTCCTGGTTATACATTCTAGTTTTTGCTAACTGAACTTCCAACCATATTATACCTTCAAAATGTGGTATAATACTAAACAAATTAACAACGTCCACAGCCACCATCATCAACCCAGGCTCTCATTTTAATTTGTTCAATTTCTTTAAAAAATGCCACAAATCCTTTGTAATGTATTCAAATATTTGTAAGCCTTTCTGTAAACAATGATCAATATACTTACTCATGTAACATGTTTTAAATATTAAATTAAATTAAATTAAATTAAATATTAATTAAACATTAAGTATGAGATGTGTGGTAATGTTTAAATGTTTTATTATATTATATGAGTGAGTTTATTTATTTAATGCTGATAAAATCTGAAAATTATGTAGCGTGTTTTTAAGTTGTAATTAAGTGATTCATGTGACCTTATTAAGTAAGGGTATTTAAAGGCTGGGTTTGTAATGGAATTTGTTCTGATGAAGTCTCTTGAAGGAGAGGAAAGCACTTAACCGTTAATAAAATTTGGCATTTTTATCATTACCTTGTCTCACCTGATTTGGTGCTGTGAGCTATTGCGGTTTGAAGGTTCTGAAGCTTAAATTTGTGGTGGTGCTAGTTTGACTACAACCCAATGGATTCCACGGCTACCAATGGTGAGGTATTGGATTAATTGGAGAAAATCAATTATCAGCTGGCAAAACATACTGAGCAAATACAGAATGTAATGGAGAAAAAGGTGCCACCAATGGGGGCAAATATCTTTGGAAGTCTAGGGTTTCCTTTAACCCAGCCTACCCAGACAGGCCAAGGAAATTTGGGAACAGAAGACAACTGAGAGATTGGTGTGGAAGGTTCCTCACAAGGCAACGAAAGAATGGCAAGTACAAACCCCAGCCAGAATGGGGAAATTAATGACACCTGGAAAAATAATTGTTTTAACTTCAAAATAGGTGCGGATGGTGCCTTTTCAGATTCTAGGCAGACCATTTCCCTAGCTGATAAGTTAAAAACTTTTGAAAATGACTTATTGGCATATAAGAAATTGCAAATGGAAAATTCATATTTGGAAAGAAATATAGAATTGGGACATGTACCCCGGGGTCTGCATTTGTGGAGATACCCCAATGGGGCTGATAAAAATGAAGATTTCCTTAATGATTTACATTCCTTGATTGATTGGACTGGCCTAGATATGATGCGTTTAATGATTAAGTATAACAACCAGGCTTTGGCAATCCATTGTGGGAACTTGGATTTGCTGAATAAAGCCATATTGACTGATTGTGAGTACAACAAATTTCGAGGCAGTCACTATGAAGTTAACAAAAGTGTAGAAAATGTTTGTAGTACAATATGTTTGCGAAAGCAAAATACGTTGAAAAGGGATATTCAAGAAAATGCCCTTAACAAAGTTTATCCTTTTTCATTGGGTAATTTATTGAGAGATAACAATGGTGAGGCCACTCAGGAGCGAGATGTTAATGTGCTGGTGATGACAAACCAGAGATTGCAAAAGCAACGGCATTTGGGGTCTGTGAATCAAGCAAATTATTCCGAGATGATAAGGCCATTGGAAAGGCTTCGGGGAAAGAACCAGTATTCCCAGTTCTCCAAAACCAGGTCAGATGAATATTCGCGGCAAGGGGCAAGGCCTAAGAACAGTAGGAACTGACTTTTTCCAGTCATATGGTGAATATAAAATGTAATGGCAAAGTGAGTACTTTGTGTAGAACTTTGACTAATGATAATATAACATTTTTTTTTGCTGACTATGTCAACAAAAATAGTGTAACAGGCGTTGTGTATACTAACGTTGCAAGTAGCCTGAATGCAGAAACAGTGCTTGATAAAGCGGCTCTTTGCAAGGATAAGAAAGCTCAAAGCACCTGTTTTAATTCTAAATCAATTTCGGATACACCGCAAGGACAAGGTGTAAACAATTTGCAATGTTTAACATCCGAAACTGATGAAGATGCAGAAAGAAACTTGGACTACATTATGGACTTGATGAATGAAAATATGGTTAGTGCATTTGATGTTAACTTAATCCATTTCATGGAATCAAATGTTGCAGAAATGGAGAGTTAATTGAATTTAATTTAATTTAAATGTTTTAAATGTTTTATTATATTATATGAGTGAGTTTATTTATTTAATACTGATAAAATCTGAAAATTATGTAGTGTGTTTTTAAGTTGTAATTAAGTGAGTCATGTGACCTTGTTAAGTAAGGGTATTTAAAGGCTGGGTTTGTAATGGAATTTTTTCTGATGAAGTCTCTTGAAGGAGAGGAAAGCGCTTAACCGTTAATAAAATTTGGCATTTTTATCATTACCTTGTCTCACCTGATTTGGTACTGTGAGCTATTGTGGTTTGAAGGTTCTGATGTTTTATGGGTTTCCTGGGTCATAAATGGGGGCTTATAGTTTGTAAGGATATGGTATGGGACTTTGTGCATAGTACTTTGGATATTTAACTGCACAAACATCTACATTCTCCAGGTTGACGAGAGCTTGTAGGGAGTGGAGTTTCTTGTATAGGCTCCTGGCATTGAGCGGTAACATCTTTAGATTCTCATGGGTTGGTTTTATTATTTCAGAAGGTTTGTCAGACTGGCAATGCCTAAAAAGGCACTCTGGGTAAAAATAATTTATAAATGCAATGGTGGTGAAATTATACAGTTAGCAAATAACTATCCAGTTAGTATACCTAATGTAAACACTGATGTCAATGTAGCTATTAACACACTGAAAGGGGCTATGCTAACTGATGTTAATAATTTGCTGTTTCTAATTCCCCATTATGATCCACAACTGATACTTGTAAAGACTTGGTCATTTTAAATCACTAATTTGTGATATAAGACTTCCTCATTTTTTCCAGATACTGAAGTATATTTAGAATTTTATACACAGTTTCTTAGCTTTTAGGTACTATAGCATTTCATAGAAAATGCAAATATCATGATTGCTTGTAATCAAGTCCATTTAGGTTATTATGAAAGCTTTTATCAAAGCTGCAAGTACAGTTTTATTTGCAAGCATTATTCCAGAAAACTAGTACAGCATTCTGCCAAGACAAACTATTATTAGTAAGACTAAACATTTTCAAATTATTATTAGTAAACAACCACACAATTTGCACAGGTGGACAACATGTGAATTCTATGAGCATTGAAATCACAGAAGAAGCAGGATGCATGTTTTTTTGCTGAGACTTGTGGATCATCAAAAAATAAGAATGAATTTCATATTAGTTAGGAAATCATCAGGACAATTAAGAACATTGCAAATTTACATCAGATTTCAGAAGGGCATTTCCTTAGAATTGACAAATGCATTTTATAGGAAAGAAAATGTATTCTTAAATCTTACTGATTTCTATGTGCTTATTTACAAATTGTCCACCGGATAGATTGACTGGTCTACTGAGATTTTCCAGCTATGAAGTTATCAGTTATGGCTGCTAAATGTCAGTAGACCAGCCCACTTATCCCACCCAGGCTTGGTAAACACCATAAGCAAAGAAACAAATACATAGTTAGGAAAAAGCAAGTCAGAGCATACAAAGATTAAATACGTAGCTGGCCTTAGGCATAGGCCAACTAGGTTGCCGACTAGCAGGGGCACTTTTCCAGTATTTATATGGTGCAGGTAGACCAGGGTGGGGGCACTGGGTGGTGTGGTGGGGGACGCCATGTAGCCCTTTTGCCTAGGGCACCAGTTAACCTCAGGCGACTCCTGATTAAATACTACTATGTTGTGACTAAACAAGTGGTATCAATAGGTGCAAATACACAGCAAAAACCCCCCAAAAAACACATGAGTTATAAGCCATGATTATGTGCATATATACAATAGGGATCATCAGATAATACTTAGAGCAATATGCAGAGATTCAAAAAAAACAACATTATTATGTGCTCTAGCTTGAAACTGTTACCGGGCATTAACCACTGTTATGTTGGTAGATGTACTTGGCTGTAATAAGAAGATAGCCTTTGAGAGCATATTGGCCTCAAGTGTAGCATGGGTTTTTTATTTCTTTGTGTGGCAGTCCTAGTTTACAGAATAACCTTTCCCCAATAGCAGTTTTGAGGCAAGGACAGTTGAGAGAAATCCTATCATTCTGGGAACTTCTGAAGTTGAAATTCTGGTGCCTAAATACGAATGCTTGTTTAGAGGGGGGCAGACATTTAAGACATTGAAAAGTGGAGTGCGAGAAGAGTTGACCCAGTTGTTGTTGACAGCCACTTCATGTCATTCAATAAGGTACAATCTTGCACAAGATAATGTGTTAGAACACTGAATCTTAAGATTTTGTTTTGTATAATTTGTAATCTCTGAGTATTGTAAGAATAATGCAGAGACAGCAAAGGTAAACCATATTCAAAATTTGGAAGAAGAATGTATTTTTGGCAATGGCATTCCAGGTAATTGGTGAAAGAAAGAGTGTGTATCAGAGTTTTAGATGGCCAAAACTTTACAGGTGGTTTTATGTGTGAGTGGTAAAGGACAGTGATGGGTTGAGTATCAGTCCAAGATAATTCTGCACAGAGACATTGTGAATAATGTTGCCTTGGTTGTCTTTCAGAAGATTTCGCTGGCTGGGTGAACCCACTTTATGAGAATTTCATAGACTATTATGTTGTTTCTCATGGGGTACATCACTGGTACATTTTCTTTTTTCAGAAGTGGCACCTATGACTCTAACCACATAGCCAGGCCCAGACATGCAGTATGCACTGTATAACTGCTATCTGTTGTTTTAGTGATTTCTTTTCAAAGTAAAGTAACAATGTTAAAGAGGCAGGACCTTCTTTCAAAAAAGCCAGGTTGATAGAGGTTCAGAGTTAACATATTTTCAATGTCAAAATTTCTGATGCCTGAGATAATATGTTTCACAACATTACATACGAATCTAGTGAGAGTTAACATGACCTGTGGCTGGGCCACCTTTGTGTAATGGCATTACAACGGCTACTTTCAGACTTCAGGATTGTAGCCAGTGGAGAGACATATATTAAAGAGGTTAAGAAGCTGTTCCGGTAAGTCATATTTTATCCTGATAGTCAGGCAACCTGTTATGTTGTATAGACATATATGTAAGGTGTCTTTAGCTTTTGAGATGACTGACAGGAGCTGCTGTATAGTAATTAAAGGGCATTGCTGTGAAACTTTAAGAGATTTCTTTCGGATTAGAGTAGGCAGTATTGTTCTGGACCAGCTCAAAGCATTGTTGGGAATTAGTCCTTACTTACTGGCAGTATTAAAGAGAGCTTTGCATTTCTTGGTTTTAGTTGCTATTTTAAGTTCATATCCAGCTCTAAGTTCCATAATGAGCCCTTTAAGCTCTTTTCTTGTTTCCTTAATTATGTTGTTAAGGTACGTTGAATAAGACTTCTTATTAACAAAGATTATATGAGGGCGGCCACGGTGGTGCAGCAGTTAGCATTGCCACTCACAGCAAGAGGTACTCCGGTTCGATTCTTGGCTGGGGTTCCTTCTGTGGTGAGTCTGCATGTCCTCCCTGTGGTCGTGTGGGTTTCCTCCAGGTGCTCCGGTTTCCTCTCACATCCCAAAGACATGCTGTAGGTGGATTGAACACTCTAAATTGGCCCCAGGTGTGCATGTGTGTGCCTTCTGTGGAAGGTTGGGTGCCGGGCTGGCAACTCAACACTGTAAAACTCCACTGCCAATCATGAGTGGACAGGTGATCCACTGTGGCGAGCCAATCATGAGCGGACAGGTGATCTGCTGTGGTGACCCCTAACCAGGAAAAAGAAGAAGATTAACAAGGATTATATTGTTATTCTTTTGTTATACAATTTATTTATACAAGTATTTCAACATAGGGGTTTGATTTTAAACTTTTCACTTTATTTCATGCAAAGTGTACAAAACAGTGGTGTGACCAGTACTACTGTATGGTATGGAAAACCTGGGCAGTAAAGGTAGACCAGTTGAGGAAACTAGAGGTGATGAAGATGAAGTGCCTAAGATGGGTGGTAGGGTGCACATTATGGGACAGATGAAGAAATGAGGACGTAAGAGATGAAGCCAAAGTATCCACAATAGCAGAAAAGGTAAAAAGAGAACAGATTATGGTGGTTCAGGCACATATATAGGAAAACAGAAGACAGAATGCAAGAGGAAACAAGATCATCCAGCAAACAGATGGATGGCTTGTGTAAGAGAAGACCTGGGACAGTCAGGCATGAGTGTCAAATAAGGCAGGAGAGTGGCATTAAATGGAGAGAGATGGTGACAGTTGACACGGAAAACTGACCCCATGTAGAAAATTGGGAAAAACGGGAGTTGAGGATGATGATGAATTGATGATAATGACTTTATTTGATGCAGATTCAGACTGCCTTATCAATATAGCTATTTAAATTGGAATAAACATCACAGGCATAGGCAGTGGCTTTTGCAATGAGATCCCCTGTAAAAGGATTAGAGTAGAATTTATTTAGGTTGCCAAGTAACTTAAGAAGGTTTGCTTTTGGGGAGTCCCTAAACACAGAGGTATTTGTAAGGGAGGCAGCATTAGTTTTTAAGGAAAAGGCCACTGATTAATGGTCTTATTAAACAAAGGAGGATTATACATGTAGATATGTGCACAAAATGGCTATATAAGTGAAGATAGGATAAGATTAGATAACATAAGATAAATAAATAGAAATTTGTTAACCAGTTAGACCTATTGGACACTGAGTCACTTTTCAGGGAACCTGGAAAACATGTTTGGTTAACTGACTTGTTCAAGGTCACACAGTAAGCAAGTGTGGGCTGAGGGAATCAAACCCTGTACCACATGAACTACAGCTCACAGTCTTAACCTTCATCAAGGGTATTGGGGCATCTAAAAGGAAGATTAACAATTTGCACCAGGGGGTTAGCATTTATACCCAGCACTGGCAGTATATGGCAGCCAGTATTTTGATTGCTGAAATCACCTACAAGAAAGGTGTCAGGTTTAATGCAGATTTCAGCTAAAGTGTTATGATAACTATGATGCTAAAAAAAGGCATATAGAAGGTGTCCTACAGCTAGCTATAAAATCTTAATTAATCATATTTAGGATGGAGTGGACATCTATGACTTTGGTGTCCTGAGGAGTCTGTCACGAGATGATAATATCCTTGACAAATAGTGATACTCCCCACAATTCCAGAACATCGGAATATGAAAGACACTGAACCTAGAAACATAAGGGGTGCTTTCAACTCTTTTAAACCATGCTTTTGTAATTAGAAATATATAAAAGTGTTCAAGTTGAGAACAGCCTCATATCTGAGTATTTTGTGATTCTACTCATTCCATAACATCCTTAGAAAAGATCCCTCATATTGTACCAAAATGTTTGCTCTGCATTAATCATCATCTTCTTTTGGCTGCTCCCATTAGGGGTCACCACAGCAGATCACCTGTTTCCATTTCTTCCTGTCCTCTGCATCTTGCTCTGTCACACCAACCACCTGCATGTCCTCTCTCACCACATCCATAAACCTTATCTTAGGCCTTCCTCTTTTCCTGTTACCTGGCAGCTTCATCCTCAGCATCTTTTTCCCAATATACTCTGCATCCCTCCTCAGCACATGTCCAAACCAACGTAATCTTGCCTCTCTGGCTTTGTCTCCAAACCTTCCAACCTGGGATGACCCTCTAATATACTTGTCCCTAATCCTGACCACCCTTGTCACACCCATTGCAAATCTTAACATCTTTAACTCTGCCACATCCAGCTTTAACTCCTGCCTTTTTGTCAATTCCACTGTCTCCAACCCATATAACATAGCTGGTCTCACTACCCTCTTGTAGACCTTCCCTTTCACTCTTACAGGTACTCGTCTGTCACAAATCACTCCTGACACTCTTCTCCACCCACTCCATCCTGCCTGTACTCTCTTCTTCACCTCTCTTCCACAATCACCATTACTCTAAACTATTGGTCCCAAGTATTTAAACTCATCCACCTTTGCCACCCCTACTCCTTGCATTCTCACCATTCCTCTGTCCTCCCTCTCATTCACACACATATATTCTATCTTAGCCCTGCTGACCTTCATTCCTCTTCTCTCTAGAGCATATCTCCATCTCTCCAGGGTATCCTCTACCTGCTCTTTACTCTCAATACAGATCACAATATCATCTGCAAGTATCATAGTCCACAGGGACTCCTGTCTGATCTTGTCTGCCAACCTGTTCATCACCATTGCAAATAAGAAAGGGCTCAGAGCTGATCCTTGATGTAATCCCACCTCCACCTTAAACGCATCTGTCACTCCCACAGCAGATCTCACCGCTGTCACACTACCCTAGTACATGTCCTGTACCACTCTTGCATATGTCTGTGACAGTCCCGACTTCCTCATACAATACCACTACTCCTCTCTAGGCACCCTGTCATATGCTTTCTCTAAGTCTACAAAAACACAATGCAACTCCTTCTGACATTCTCTGTACTTCTTCATCAACACTCTCAGTGCAAACATTGCATCTGTAGTGCTTTTTCCCAACATGAAACCATACTGCTGATCACTAATCATCACGTCCCTTCTTAAATTAGCTTCCACTACTCTTTCCCATAACTTTATGCTGTGACTGATTAATTTAATTCTTTTGTAGTTACTACAGCTCTGCACATCACCCTTATTCTTAAAAATCAGTACAAAAACACTTTTTCTCCATTCCTCAGGCATCCTCTCACTTTCCAAGATTTCATTAAATAATCTGATTAGAAAGTCCACATTTCACCTAAACACCTCCATGCTTCCACAGGTATGTCATCTGGACCAACAGCCTTTCCATTGTTCATCATCTTCATAGCTATCCTTACTTCCTTCTTGCTAATTCATTGCACTTCATGATTCACTATCCCCACATCATCCAACCTTCTCTACCTCTCATTCATCAACCCCTGAAAGTACTCTTTCCATCTGGTCAACACACTCTCCTCACTTGTGAGTACGTTTTCCTCATTATCTTTTATCACCTTTACCTGCTGCACATCTTTCCTAGCTTGGCCCCTCTGTCTAGCCAATTGGTACAGGTCCTTTTCTCTCTCCTTAGTGTCCAACCTTTCATACAACTCTTCATACGCCTTATCATTAACCTTTGCCACCTCTCTCTTTTCCATGCACCTCATCTCCTTGTACCCCTGTCTACTTTCTTCATCTCTTTGACAATCCCACTTGCTCTGCATCAGTGTGAGAGTGAATATTTTGTTTGGTAAAACAGAAATGTAATTATGACAGCTGTAGGGATCTTGTTAAGGTTAGGAAGTTTGGGAATAATAATCAATGTATTTTATTTCTAGTTAAGCAGATAAAGGTACTGGGAGTTTGAAAACCAGAAGTATGAATAAAAAGCAGTAGGATTTCTTCTCTCATCATTTTTTGGCTATCCATACTTTCTCAGATTATGTCTATGTTGACAGTATTCTTGACATTGCACTTTTTATATGATCTGATTTTATTTCAAATCACTTTCATCTGCATTTTATTCCTGTCTCCTGGTAGCTGCTTCTGTTAAAGTAAGTTCTTGTGTTCTCCCTAATCAGATGTTAAGTTTTGTATGATGGATTTGGCATGCTATTGAAGCATTTGCATTAAAGGAAATGTCTTTAAAAATGGACATCATCTCATCTTCCTCTTTCAGAGAATCAAATTGAGAAGATTTTGCAAGAGCAATGCCATTATTCTGTTTTATGAGAAAACACTTTTCATTGAGTTTCTCACAGAATTGAAAGATTTGATTTTTACCATGTTTTAAGGAGCACATGTCTTGAATGTAAGTTAACAAGTTTTCTTTTGTTTATTATATAACCAAATAGTGAAATATAAAATGTTATTCTAGCCATGCACTATCAATAATGGAGGAACCTCTTATATATAGCTTCTAGCCAGCTTTGATCTGTCTGAAATATACAAGAATAGACTGATTCAGACCAAATGCTTTAATGCATGGTTGCAAATGCTGAGGCATATCTTTTGTTTTTAGCAGCTCTGACCAGTGAGGATATAATATCTGGGAGGCAGACTTACAATATTTCATGATCTGTGTGTGCCGTAATGGAAATCAGTATCCTGTGTAACACAGAAGCTTTATTACTGCAAAAGCAGATAGCTGAAGTTGGGGATTTTTTTTAGGTAGCTTACCACCCTGTGTCATACATAAGAAATAACTTTATAATGTGGCATTTTATATTTGTATATTTCATTGGTATCAATGAGTATGTGTTTATGAATTTTATGTTTGATTGCACTACAGTTTTACAAATAGTGGATTATATTTTTTGTCTTTGTACTTTTGTTAATACAACCTGACTAGATTTTGTTATCCTTACCTATCTGTATTGATTGCAACATTATGTACTGAATTTTAGTATTTACTCAGTCTATATATGATATTGTTGGTTTACTATCAAAATGTGGAACAGTACTTATTCAAAACTGGGATGGTTATATGCGTGTTTTCAAGTTTTCATAATGCAGATCCGGAAATGTTTGAAACCACATTAGCAAATGGTAGTGAGCATTCAGTAATATGGGACTGATATTTTGATAACTGATCACACTGCAGTGGGAATCGGGAAATTTACTCTTTTCCTTGCTGTAGTGTGATCTCGGAGTTGGTATATATGTGCATGAGGTGTGGGGGTGTGGGGGTGCAGGGGGGCTTGCCCCCCTCCAAAACTGTAAAAACTTGTGCAGTACACCTACAATTCCTATAGCAGCTTCAGCACAACCACCTGAGGGTCTGACATCACCTCCTGAAATTTCAAATAAGTTCGAATGCAGTTGTTGAGGTGATGATTTTTGACATTCTGTTAAAGTGACATTACTAAATTCAAAATGTCAGTTTGAGCACTTGGATAGATTTTTTGTGTGAGATTCAACATTTTGATAGTAAACTGATATTGTTATTTATGCTCAGGTCATAGCTGAAAACTGTCAGTAGGCCAGTATCTATCAATCAATCAATCAATCAATCAATCAATCAATCAATCAAACAGCCATTTCCACCAAGAATCAGAAATTAGTATGAGACACCAAGAGAGTAAATCTGAAAAGAAGAGTAATTGCTGTTTTACAAAAGGAAGGATTACAGTGGTAGCAGAACAAAAGATGTGAGTTAAAGTGTTTTGTTATTCTTCTCATACTTCTGTGTTTTACAGTTAATTTCACTTCTTGATATACTTCTGATGTTAAGTAGAGTGAAAACAAAACAAGCATTGTGGCACGTTTGTAAAGTTTTACTTTCACTGTTCATTCAGTTTTTCCACATAACCACCTATTGGAAATAATTTACATACAAAAGCAAGCATTTCAGGTAATGAAAACAGAATACTTCTTTAGAGGGTCGGCTACTTATTATTTATATTATGGATTATCAACAGAGCATTACATATATTCATTTTCAAGGACGGGGTTCCAACTGTGACAAATGGTTGACAAATTGTCTTACTTGGATATAAGACTCCTTTTTTCTGACATAGCATGAAAAAATAGTAGCTTTTGTACAAACGTTGGCAGGGAGGCATTGCTGGTGCATTATTTTATGATGACATGACATGTTGGATGTTTTCAGCCTGAAGACTATTTTCACAAGGTGCTGTTCACCAATGACATGAGTTGCAAAAATAACATACTATCTACATCAGGCACTCTAAAGTTCAGTATAGTATAGGGTAAGGATTACTCACATCATTAAGGGTTGCGTATTTATATTTGCTAATGAAAGACTGACAATATACTTTCAAAGGAGGAATGTGATAGCAACTGTTGCTCATTGACTCTATAAGAAGCTCCACAAATGCAGATCCCCAAATAGATTGTCTTGATAAGATGCATTTTGAGGACATAATCACATTTTCAAATGAACGGGATATATTAAAGTATATCAGGGAGATTACTTTCAGCATGATCAACATAAGCAATAAATCTGGAGAACAAGAAGGTGCTCACATAAAGTAAGGAATCAGGGCAAAGGGTATAAGAGAAAGGATGAAGCGCTATGTACCCATTTTAAACATAACATGTACATTACTCTGCATATGAATTTGAGAATAGGAAGATTAGAATGGAGCACTGGATGGCATTTATTGGATGATAGAAAAAGGTGAGGTACTGTTTATAGAAGCTGTAGATATACTTCATCTCAAGAGTAATACCCAGATTTCAGCTGCACATATAAACAGAGGTATACATGATGCCTTGAATAGCGTAAGCTTTATGAAGATTGTGTCAGATCACACCTAAAAGGAAGCAATCTTGTATAGGGAGCTCTCAAATAGTATGAAGGCTCATAGGTTCATAGGTGTTTATTAGGTTAACAACCACAAGAGACTTTTTAAGCCTAGTCATGCATCCCAAATCTCTGACAAGTTCTGATACCCTTGACAAGTGTAAGCACGGGCCTGGAAGATAAACCATTTACAGGTTACCTGTTTGCATTAGAGACATAGGTGTCAAACCAGGGATGAACTTCCGGTTTCCCATCCAATTGTCCAAGTTGCACTTAACTTGAGTTAGGGAGGAACTCTGCTTCACATGGATTGGGAGCCTGTTCCATAGACGGGGTAGTCTCTGGAATATATACCTATCTCTCCAGCAGGTCCTATTTATATCAGAGGCAAGGTTTAAGTCTTTAGAATGGGTAATTTTGGTATGGTTTGTTTTGTGGATATGCAGAAGGTCCATCAGAGTGGGGTCTGACAATGCCTTGTATGCCAGGCATAGATCTCCCCTCAAAAGCCTGTAGGAGACAGAACACAGGGATAGGGCCTCGAGGCTGTCTGCATAGGACATATTACTTACACCCTGTATTCTTGTAGTGAAGAGCCTCTGTGGATGTTCCAGTTGTTGGATATGCCTGGTTAGGTACATACCAAAGGGGGCATTGCATTCAATGATAGGTCTGATGAATGCTGAATTCAGTGGAACAATGACTTCCTTGGACTTAGATGCCATACCTTTGTTTATAAGTTGCACAACATAAAATGATTTCATCACCACTGTAGACACATGATGATCAAAGGCTAGATTATTATGTGTGTCCCTAAGTCCCTGACTACTAGGTCAACTCTAAGGGGTGTGTTGTCAATATGATAGTTACCAGGGATGGATGACTTCCCAAAGACACTATTATGCATTTCTTACATTGTCAACAAAACTGAAAAGGAAGAAAGCAAATGGATCATGAACCTCAGAGCTAATTTATTTCCAGGGCTCAACAGAGTAGTTCCTATTAAACCTATTTTGAAAGAGAGAAGCCTAATTAAGAAATGAAATGGAGGCTTAAGGAAGGTATGCATCTGATTGCTGTATGTGATTGATTGAGCAATTAAGGATCTTTATTTAACAGCAGTAAGTCAGGTCTACACACTAGGATCTGAAGAAGGTTTTTGAACTGAAAGGGCTTATCCTGTTTGACTTGCAACTTGAACAGCACAATGTGTGCTTTTTATTTCTTCATTTTATTAAAGCCTACATTTTAAAAGAACTTCTCAGTGAACTTTTCATTGTGGTGGAAGCTTTTTTTTCATTTTACTGTTTTTGCCTATTAAGGCTTCCTTTGGAGGTGGTTTTTGGTTTGGTTGTTTGTACTTTTTTTTTTACCTTAACACCTCACACAGTCATTATTCGTTACTGCTTTGGTGTCAACACTGTATTTTGTGATGGAAAATGGTCGGAAAACTAATACTACTTTTAATGCAGGTATGCACAATCCTTTATTTGATATTAATATAAAGACTGGTGTGAATCAGGAACTGATTACAGACTGTAATGAAGAATTTGATAACATCTTTAGAGAAGTTGAGAATGCAGCCTATAATCTCAAGAGGCTGCAATGGCAGCGATTTCACATGGAAGCATGTCTACATCATAATGTGATACTGAGGGGATTGAGAATTAGGTGCATGCCCAGCTATGGGAGCACCTACCCCGATCTCCTGGCCAAATGGCAGGAAGATTAACATAGAGATAAGCTTCCGTTACATGCAGCTGCTAATAGACTACTTTAAGCCAGATGAAGATGAGGTTTCTGCTCTTATTGAATCTAAGCAAAAGCAAATGGAAACTATGCGATTACCAGATAGCTGCTTGTTTAAGCTAGAAACCCTGCCAGATAAATTGGAAACCTATGAGAACAAATTGAAAAATATAAAAATTAACAAACTGAAGAGAGATTATTTTGATTTTACTAACGGTCGCCTGTTTGAGTGGCCGAGGGATAAGAGAGCACCAGATAGAAAAGAAAGCTCTGACAGCATGGGAAATGTACCTGTGACACACTGGGCTGTTTCTAGTGTGAATATACATGCTGAAGTACATAGTAATATACACACTAATGGGCAACATCCTGAATTAGCCTCTCGCAATACTCCTAACAATAGGACTAATGGTAGTATAGTTAACAATGACTCTGGCATGCTTGAGGTCATTGCATCGCTAACGGAAAATGATAATGCAGCGAATGTAGACACTCCGTCGGCAGGAAGCATTCAGCCTTTAAGTGAAATAGTTCCGAGCGAGATACCAAAGAAGGGATCTGTCCATGCACCTTTGTTACAGCAACTCTCTTTTTTATTAACACAGAACAATGTCGGGAGATCCAGGTCAGAAAGCAGAGAGATGAAAAAGAGAAAGGAAACTTAGCAGGGGTGGCCCATGCTATTGGACTGCCGGACTGCAGCCCCCTCAACTGAAACTAAAAGAAATAAAAATAAAAACAAATAAATAAAAAAGAAAAAAAGTTTAAAAATTCACGGACTTCGCGCATGCGCAGTAGTCCGGACTGCTGCTGAGAGTCTCTGCGCATGCTCCAGGCAGTCTTGATAGGGAAATATGAGGAACAGAGCTCCCAGAAGTCTATGCAGTTTTAAACTGCATAGACTCACAGGGAAAACGCGTCGGGGTCGGACTGCAACACCAGCAGTCTGGAATTGCTGCATTCTCTCGTCGGGAAGATCTCGTGGGTGGGTCTGGAGTTGCAGTAGGGGTTTGGATCTCTCGGGTCTTTGGATGTATTGCAGGTCGCGGGCAGAGTTGGGATGTACTTGCATTGGATTTATGGAGAAAGAACATTGAAGTTATGGTGATTTACTTGCAGGTAAGTGTGTTGGATTTATGTATGGTGATTTACTTGCAGGTGTGTGTGTGTGTGTGTGTGTGTGTGTGTGTGTGTGTGTGTGGTGTGTGAAAATGCCCCAGGTGCAATATACTGGTGTTTAGACTCATGGTGGTGTGGTAGGGAATACCTGAGGCTTGAACCCTGTACCCTGTATGCAGGTGTTAAAGACTTGAGTTCCCTACCCACCACCATTTGTAAACAAATTGCAGATTTTTGCCTCATATTTGATCTGATCTGTCCCTCATAATATCTGTGGTTTGTAAATGTTGCAATGCTTGATATTTGATGGTGCAGTAGTAGCATTGTTGCCTCACAGCTGCAGGTTCTCAGGTTTTATTCTTGGTTGGGGTTCCTTCTTTGTGGGGTCTGTATCTTCTCCCTGTGTTTGTGTGGGTTTGCTTTTATTTGATGGTGCAGTGGTAGCATTGTTGCCTCACAGCTGCAGGTTCTCAGGTTTGATTCTTGGCTGGGGTTCCTTCTTTGTGGGGTCTGTATCTTCTCCCTGTGTTTGTGTGGGTTTGTTTTTGTGTCCTCCCATGTTACAAATACATGTCTGCATTATTTCTTCCTGGGCCTCTGCTGAAAATTGTTTTTTTGTTCCAAGTCAGACTGTCCTGATTAACAAATGTTAAATAAATTTGACAGGCATTTGAATTTCAGACTTCAGGTTTCTGAATGTTTAATTCCTTACATATTTGATGGTGCAGTGGCAGTATTGTTGCCTCACAGCTATAGGATTTGTGGTTTGATTCTTGGCTGGGGTGCCTTCTGTCTGGAGTCTGCATCTTATCTCTGTGTTTGTGTGGATTTGCTCTGGTGTCCTGCCATTTTACAAAGACATGTGTCTACAGTAATTCTCCCTGGGCCTCTGCTGAAAATTGTTTTTGTTCCATCAGAAGTAAAATTGACAGGCATTTGAATTTCAGACTTCATAGTCTTTAGAAAATACATAGTAAAACAACTTTTTATTCTAGCAATAAATATATAGTAACACAACCTTTTATTATAGCAATTGTTTAAGTTTATACGATGACTATATGAAATTTGTCCTTATTTTTGGGACTGTAATACCCTGTTAGTGGCTTTGTCCAGGTTTTTTGTGCTAAGGTTGACAGCTATGGCAAGAACTGAATTCACTGAATATGTTTGAGGGCTGTATTCCCTCATTACTGGATTTGTCCAGGTGTTTTGTGCTAAGAGATTGACAGCTATGGTGAGAACTGAATTCATTAAATGATAGCCATTTAAGTTTCAGTCTTCCTCTCTTTCACAAAGCAGCTGATTTGGCGTAGTGGTATATTGCTCTTGACTGTTTTGCACAGGGACCTTGGCTGTAAAATGTACGGTGGTAACACAGCATTTTTCTTTCACAAAACAGGTGATTTAGCATAGTGGTATGTTGTTCTGACTCTTTTTTGCACAGGGACCTTGGCAGTAAAATGTATGGTGGTAACACAGCATTTTATTCTAGCAGCTTTCCAAGATTATACAAGCAATGTTTAATGTGTCCTGGTTTTTGCCCTTTTGACCCACCCCAATAAATTTGGCTTTTTCCAGACTTCTTGTGCTGCGAAGTTGAGATGCAGTTGAGTACTGAGTAGATTTTACAAGGAGCTGAGAGCTGCAGGGGAAGAGAAGTTTAGTGCTGATTATGCTAAGTCAGCTCACATTGCTAATAGCACAACAGGTAGTGTAATTGTTTTTGATGCAGAAGGTTGTTGGTTTAACTCCCATAAGGGGTGAATGCTGCCGTACTGAAAGTTAAGATACTATGAGCCTGTTATCAGTTTGCCATCCATTTCCTATTGCAATATTACTAGCTTATTTTTAATGTAATTTAGGCAATTTATTCCTCAGAGGCATCAGACACTTTATTTTTCGATGAAACCATGAAATATAAAGATGATTGCTAGCAGCAACCTCTTCATTACAGATTTATTTAACGTGGAATTATTTAGATGACTTTTTTACTACTTCAGAGATTGTGCATATTTACTGATAATGGTGGACTGTAGAATTGTGCATATTTACTGATAATAGTGGACTGTAGAAGTTTGAGTAGACTTTTATGATGAAAATGTTCTGAATTGGGCAGTTTTGTTTCATTGTTTACTGGAAAAATGTTCAAAGCAACAGGAAGGTGTATCAAAGAGCACATGTATGTTTCATATGCAAGGGGCCTATGATTTGAAAACAGTCCAGAATTAATTTTTATCTGCAACGGGTAAAATGTATTTTCTTTGAATGTGGGTTTTAATGTTGTTTCAATGAATGTGAGTTTCAAGGGCAGAGAAGTTTTAATGCCAAGTTTGTTTAGCAGATGTCTTAGTGTTTGTGCTGTAAAATGTAAAATAAAACTTTCAAATGAAGTTCAAATCATCATAGAAGTAAATCAGTATGCATATTAGTGTTTATGGTAAATGGAGTGAAATAGCAAAATAATGAATCATTGGAATGGCTGCAGAGGGAGACTCCATTCGACCATGGTTTTGTGAGGGGGAAGGGCGGCAAACTTAGACAGCCCCAGCTGAACTATACCTCCCAACTGTCCAGATTTTCAAAGAATGAATAGGTTTTTTGCTTCTTATTTTTGGTTTGTTCCTCATAAAATTTGTGGTTTTCTGGCAAATCATTTAGGAATTAAGTCACTAAATAATGACACACTAGTTTCAGACTTCATAACCTTCAGAAAAATGCATGCTAAAGTAAGACCTGTTCTATCAACTATCCCAGTTTATACAAGAGCAATTTTTAGTACTGTTTATATGTTCCCCCAATATATTTGGCCTTGTCCAGATTTATTGCATTAACAGGTTGAGAGGTACATGCAAATTGCTTTATAGAATTAGGCATAGCCAAACCTCTCAACTGTCCCTGAATTTGGCTCAAAATGTTGCTCTTCCCCTAATAATCCCTCTGCAAAATAGCAATTTTGGAAGAAAACACGGAGGGTTTACAATTAAGAAATAACTGTAATAATCAGAGTTATAGATTACTTTTATTTCATAAATGCATGTAGACTCTTTTATTTTGTCAGCTGCTCAAGTTAGCAGTACTAATATTAAAAAAGTGTCCCTTCTTTGACAGGTTCCCAGCTGTATTGTGTGGCTATTTTATATTGTTGCATCACATTTTTGGTCCATTTTTCATAAAATTGTGTTTTTTGGCAAATTAGTGGTAAATCATTAAAGACTGAAGTTAGAAAATAATGACAGGCATTTGAGTTTCAGATTTCATATCCTTCAGAAAATTCATACTAATGCAAGACCTACTATTCTATTATCTTTCTAAGTTTATAAGAGCAATATTTAAAACTTGTCCTTATTTTTGGGCCTTTGTCCCACTTCTATGTATGGCTTTGCCCAGATTTCTTGCTCTGAGGGTGAGAGGTATGACAAATGTGTTAGGGCCATCACCGTCAGCCAGAGACATTTCAAATTGTGACATACTTGTTGCACCCCACTCCCCCATGTAGTGACTCTAGATGTGTCCAAGCAAAGCAAGGAGCAGTTATGCAGTGTAAATGTGCAGGGTATCCCCCCATACAAGGTAGACACAAGTACTACAGTGGCTTTTCATCGGTTCTTGATTTTGCAGAATGGTCGGGTTTCTGTCATATTTTTGTACTGTTGATTTATGCTTATTACTCAAAGTGCCTGTTGCTCTGTGTTTTAAGTAGCAATGCTTTAATGACCATCAAGTAAGCTTGTCTGAGATCATAACATGCAAGTAAGCTTTAATAAGCATACTGTTAAAGAATTGCCAACATTGAAGCCTTTCTGTTGTTGCCATGCAGAGAATACTTAACTAGATAATGTATAAGCATTGGATATTGAAATGCATATGACAGTATTTGTAGTAAAGGACAGGATTACATTATTTTAAGAAGCTCATTACACTTGTTGGAGACTTCTAGTGATCTCTGAGGGCTTTACCAGTAAACTAAACAGAATGCCATTCATGTGTGGTCCATAATCTGTACAGTAATAATTTAAGCAATGTATCTTGAGCTTGTTTCTTGTTTGCTTTTGATTTTTACTTTGATCCTGTTTTCCCCATGAAACAAGTAGATAGTTGTCAGGCAGCAGGTCTGTTTTGGATAAGAAACATTTTTACAAGTGGGGGCATCACAGAGATTGTTACTTTCAGCATGTTACTTGGTGCTTTAATAAAGCTGAATATAAATTATAATTAGAACTGCAGTGCAAGGAGAAGTAGTTTGAGTTGAGTGCTGCTTGTTTTTCTTATACTTGATTTTGACTGGCATTCCCGTAATGTATTTAAAAAGTAATTTATTTTTTCATGCCTCACAACCTTTTTGTTTCCATCTAGATATTAAGTAAGCTGTCATGCAGCCAATGCATTTAAATATTTTTATTCTTTTACACTTCATTTGTCTTGATTGGACTCTCATAATGAGGGTTTGGCACCCAGGGCAGCATATTTAATTAAAGTTAGTTTTTGTGGTTTTGAGCATAGCTCCCCCCCTTTCTAGTTGGCCGCATCCCTTCCCATTGACCCCACCCATTCAGCTATCCCCTGCAGCCCCCCTTTGATTTGAAGTCACCAGCCACCACTGTAACTTAGGAACCTCAATGAGCTTAGATGAATCAATTTCGTTGGTAATTAATATATCCTCATTATGAGCTGACAGCTACCCAAAAGAGTGTTTTGCAAAGAGGCTTGAGCTTCATATCCTCAATACGTTCTGACCTGAGTGAGTTAGTGACAGACTTAAGGTGCTTTGGTAGGAACGTTACGTTGAAGTGTCTTTTTGACAATGAAAATACTGGTACAAACTATACATCGTCTGTGTTGAAAAAACCAAGTTCCTTTGTCCCCAGTAATCATCCCACTGTGGAGATGTTCTTACGGTTATGTGAGAATGAGGTGTTTGAACGGAGGTCAAAAGGAAAAAGTAAACACTATTACAATTTAACACAGGATGAGTTTCAGGCATTAAAAGAGTTGCAAACAATGAAATAAGTTATTTTCAGGCCAGCTGACAAAGGAGGAGCTTTAATAGTGATGAATTCAATACAGTATGCCCAGAAAATGCAGGATATGTTAAGCCATAGTGATACATACCACAAAACCGAGAAGCATCAAGTAGACAGACTGATGTCCTCAGTACAGAATGTCCTGTATGACAAATTAATGACCAGAGCAATTGATAAAAATCTATATGACTTTCTTGAAATGGTATATCCAACTATACCTGTTATCAAAGGGTTGCCTAAGATTCATAAGAACAGTGTTGACCCCCCTCAGAGACCGATAGTTTTGGGGAGAGGATGGGTCACTGAGCCCATTTCAATCTATGTGGAAACTGAATTCAAGAAGTTGTTGCCTTTCGCACATACTGTATTGAGGGACACTGGTCAGCTGCTGGAGAGACTGTATGAAAGAATGGAGCAAGCAAGCTCCATAGACAACCTCATTTTGGTGACGATGGACGTCAACAATTTATTCACTTGCATACCCAACAATCTAGGAATAGAAGCAGTAAGGGACTTTGCCTCTCATTTTGAAGTAAACATGGATGTGAATCTAGTATGCAGCCTGCTAGAATTGGTCCTGGAGAGCAATGTGTTCCTCTATGGCAGAAATGGGGGGTAGCCATGGGCACCCCCTGTGCAAACAGCTATGCCAATATAGTCCTAGCTGAATGGGAAAGGCAATGGGAAATGGATACGAAAAATGAATGGAAGGAATGCATCATGTTTTACAATAGGTTTATGGATGATGTTATATTCCTATGGAAGGGCAGTATGCAATGCCTAAATGTTTTCGTCAACTATTTAACAAGTACGACTAGCTTTCTAAGATTCGAAGTGAAAACGTCAGCAAATAAGATCGAGTTCTTAGATGTGAGAATTTCAATGAATAATAGCAAAGGAATTGGCACCACTATATTCAGGAAACAAAATTGGAGGAACCATATGCTATACTACAATAGCATGCACCCAAAACATGTTTTTCAGAATATTGTTGAAAATCAAGTGACTAGGATAGCCAAGCTCTGTACTGACAATGATGGTTTTCTGCAGGAAAAAGACAAACTCTTACAGAATTTTGCTTCAAGAGGCTATAATGAAAAACAATTAGTCATGAGTAAAGGCAAAACAATGTCCATTCGATACAACAAAGGGCAACCATACTACTCGAAACAGAAGCAGAGTGATGTGAAGAAAGGTGGGAACAGCAACAGTCTCAGATGCATGATGACCTACAGCACTGACTCCTTTGATGTCCGTGAAACCATCAAGAAAATTTGGCCAGTCTTAACTGCTGACAGTAAAATGAAGAGAATTGTAGGGAAAACACCTAAGTTTGGTTATAAAAACAAGAAGAACTTAAGGGATTTATTGTGCAACTATGATGGAATACCTAACAAGCAGAGTACAGAAGGAAGAAATAGGTTAGGAACTTGGAAATGTGGCTTTTGCAAAGCTTGCAGCCACATTAAATGTTCCAACAGTTTTGTTCATCCGGTAACTAACAAATGCTAGAAGTTCTCTGGTTTTGCTAACTGCAACACCAAGAATGTTATATACGTTGGCACTTGAAATTTGTGCCAAGCCTATTATGTAGGAAAGACCAATAGAAAGTTTAAGGAACGGATACTTCACCATCTGTTAGACATCAAGAATAAAGTGGTAACCAATGCCCTATATGGACATGTGTCTGAAAATCCAGGGCATTCATTTAGCTTTATGGTTATCTCAAATGTGACTACTAACCTTCGTGGAGGAGACATTGTCAACAAAACTGAAAAGGAAGAAAGCAAGTGGATCATGAACCTCAGAGCTAATTTATTTCCAGGGCTCAACAGAGTAGTTCCTGTTAAACCTATTTTGAAAGAGAGAAGCCTAATTAAGAAATGAAATGGAGGCTTAAGGAAGGCGTGCATCTGATTGCTGTATGTGATTGGTTGAGCAATTAAGGATCTTTATTTAACAGCAGTAAGTCAGGTCTACACACTAGGATCTGAAGAAGGTTTTTTAACTGAAAGCGCTTATCCTGTTTGACCTGCAACTTGAACAGCACAATTTGTGCTTTTTATTTCTTTGTTTTATTAAAGCCTACATTTTAACAGAATTTCTCAGCATACTTTTCATTGTGGTGGAAGCCTTATCTTTTATCTTATTATGCATTTCTTGGCATTTAGTTGTTGGCACCAGTTATTTTTCTGTGTCAGCCCCTCCTGGAGAACATTTGTGTTAGTGTGAGATTCAATGACAGCTCCTAATATACAATCATCTCCAAATTTAGTCAGCCAGAGACCACTGACATTGACCTTAACTTCTGAGAAGTAAATGCCAAAAAGGAGGGGTCCAAAGACTGATCCCCTGAGGGACTCCACATGTGACTGGCTTCTTTGTACAGGTGGACTCCCCAATTCTAACTTCCTGGGTCCTGTCTGTGAGCCAGTTGGCTATGCACTGGGTGATTATGGGTTTGTTCCTAACCTCCTAAGTTTGTCAACAATGCCCAAGTGGGGTATTGTGTCAAATGCCTTTGCCAGGTCAAGGTAGGCAGTATGAATGATTTTGCCCTCATTCATTGCATTGGTGACCTTCTCAAAGAAGTCCACCAGGTTGAGTAGGCATGATCTGCCCTTGACAAAACCAAACTGGGTTGGGTCCAGTGTCTGGAGGTTTACTGTATCTATATTGATCACTTCCATGATAATTATTTCCATGGCTTTACATATAAGACTACTGAGACTTATGGGTCTGTAGTTTCCAGGGTCTGTAGATGGCCCACCTTTGTGCAGAGGGATGACTGTTGCCTTTCTCTTATCATGAGGCATGAAGCCTGTTTGGAGGCTACAGTTAAATAGTAATTCCAGAGGCCCTGATAAGTCATGTTTCATGCTATTTAGAAGGCATCCTGTGATATTGTCTAGACCCATTGATGCAGTGTTCATGGTCTTAAAGAGAGCATTAAGGACCTGTTCCTGAGTGATAGTAGGGGGAGTTATATTTGATGATATTTCTTGAGGAAAGGTTGAGGGGGAGAGGAGTAAAGTTGAAGCTGAATTTATCAGCCAGGAGGTTTGTTAAATCTTCTGGCTCAGTTTAGGTGGCTCCATTTACAATTAGCTCTGCACACAATTGTGTATTGCCTTTGAGGTTGTGGACATAGCTAAAGAATTCATTGCGGTTGTCCTTGACCTGGGAGGCCAAACTTACTTCAAATTTGGCTTTGGTAGACTTTACTTGTCCTCTGAGTTGGTTATTTAGTTTAATGAGAATGGTTTTATCCTTCTAGGTGCTGCACCTCCTCATTTTTTCCATGAGTTTCTTCCTCCTGTTATACATCTAATTGATTTTGTGATTCCACCAGGGTGGCTTGTTTTTTTAGTTAGTTCTGTACTTCTTCTTGGTGGGTACAGCTTCCTCTATGCAGCTGTTAACTTGCTTGCACAGGGTTTCTGTGAACGGTTCTGCATTGGCAGAAGTATTCTCAGGGTTTATAGGGGCTTGAAATATTTCCAGGTTCTCACTTAATAGCAGGAGGTTATCTTAAAATAGTTCCGGAATATTCCTGGTTGAGCTGGGGGTCCAGGTTTTATTTTTACTCCAAAGGAGACTATTTTGTGGTCTGACCTTACCAGGGAAGGCATTAGAGTAGGGGGTGTGCAGCATTCACCCATATTAGTGATGACCAGATCCAGTATGGTTGCACCCTTGGTTGGTGTATTGACTATCTGGTCCAGGGAGTTTGTGTTTACAGAATCCAGGAATCTCTGTGCATGTATTTTTTATTTATTTTTATTTTACATTTGTTGACCGGGATAGTCCGACTAGATGCATGTCCATTTTCAGCAGAGGCCTGGGGAGAAAAGCTCCTAGGTTAAGCAGATACAGCATTACATAATATCAGTCACAAAGGAAGCGGAGTACAGCAGAAGTAAGAACAAAACTCCAAATTTAATTCCAAGAATGTGCACTTATAACACACGGATGAGCGCTTTCACCATTACAGCTTTTTCAGATCCTTGTATAAAAGTCACAGTAAACTTCCCCTTATATAAGCAGCTCAATTAATCAATTAAAACAATTTAAACAATTAAAAGCAATACTGGAGAATTTAAAGAACTCTCCCATATATAAACATGTTAATGTAAAGTAAGACAAAAATATATAAAACTTGCATAGTGACCTAAAAACATATAAATAAACATTCTGATAAGTTAATGTTGATAAAATACATAATCAAGAACATATACAAATAAATGATAGTTCATTTTATGTGCCTGCGTTGTCTCAGCTTAGGTTTTATAGAAGCTCTATCATTCAACCCATGCCCCCTATCAGCTTTCAAACGAATGATCCAGTCAGTCTCCTTAGATTCAGTAAGATTCATAGTATTACCACCCCTCTTATTCACAACAATTATCTCTAGGACCCGGAACAAGAAAGTATAATCATTGTCATTGGTGATTATATGTTTTGCTAAGGCATTGTGTAAAGTGCCCTTTCTCATGTGGTAAATATGCTCTCTCATTCTATCCCTTAACGGCCGGTTAGTTTTACCAACATAGAAACTCGGGCATGCCTGACAAGTAGCTAAATATACCACACTAGGTGTCATACAATCTGCATCTGCCTTGATGGAGAAAATGGTGTGTAAATCCGGGTGTATAAACACCTCACTGCTATCAATAAATGAACAGAAGTTGCAGTGACCACAGGGTTTAGTGTGACCAGTGTTCTTCATAATCCTATCATGTCTGGGGTGACAAAGCAATCGCTTTAGGTTGCTCTTATTCTGAAATAGGAAACTTGGTGTCTCCCCCACAATGCGTTTCAAGTCATCATCAACCAGGAGAATATCCCAATGTTTGCTGATAATTTCCTTTAACTGATATTGATCAGAAGTATACAGAGTAGAAAATTTAGTAGATCTATTTTAACATATGATCTCCAACGGTTTGATCTTGGACCCTGGGTCCAAAGTATGGTGCAACTGAAGTGGTGCGTGACATGTATGCTTCCTCCATATATGGTATAATCTCATTATCCTTGTATCCCCGGGTCAGTAATCTATTTCTCAGATTGTCTAATTCTGAGATAAATCCCTGTTCAGTGGGGTTCAATCTCGAGGCTCTAATGGCCTGTCCTTTCATTATATTCTTAAAAACAAATTGTGGGTGCATACTAGACCTTAATAACAAGGAATTGCAGTAACATGCCCTGCGATAGACCCCCGTATTTATCATATCATCTGTTAATCTCTCAATATATAGGTCTAAAAAATCAATTCTATGTGTGGAATAGTTCATGGTAAAAGTAAGGAATGTAGTTAAATCATTCATAATGGATAGCATTGATTTCAGCTGTTCTGATGTTCCATTCCAAAGAACAAAAAGGTCATCAACAAACCTTCTGTAGAACACCACATGTTCACAGAAAAGTGCATTCTTAAATAAAACATGTTCCTCCCAATATGCAAGGAACATGTTGGCGTAGCTATTTGCACATGGAGTGCCCATAGCTACGCCATCATGCTGTTTATAGATCTGGTCTAGTCATGTACTGAGGAAATTGCAGAATGATCCTACCATTATAATTAGACCAGCTGACAAAGGTGGGAAAGTTGTAGTATTGGATATGTCATTTTATACGGAGGCTATGTCCTCCATGTTACAGGACAGGTTCTATGAACCTACTTCCAAGGAACAGGTTCACTCTGTAGTCAGATATATTCATGACACGCTTTATGACATTCTTAGAAGTAATTTAATAAATAAGGAGCTATATGGATACCTTATGATTTATACACCCACTATACCGATTATACAAGGTCTCCCCATGGTACACAAAAATATGAAGAACCCACCCATGAGACCCATAGTTTCTGGCCGTGGTTGGGTAACTGAACACCTTTCAGGTTTTGTGGAGAAACATCTGAGATGTGTATTGAATGACAATGTTACAGTCTTGAAGGATTCCAAGCAATTTTTGATTGATCTGTATGAATGTATTGGACACCATGATAGAATCTCTAGTTGTACTTTTGTGACTTTTGACATTCAATCCCTATTTACTGTAATACCTAATGATATAGGACTTGATTATGTGTTAAATTATCTGAAAGCACACAGTACTTACACTGCAGTATTGATAGACCTCATAGTTCATTTTCTAGAACTGGTCTTGGAGAACAACTTATTCATGTTCCAAGACCAGATCTATAAACAGTGTGATGGCGTAGCTATGGGCACTCTGTGTGCAAATAGCTATGCCAACATGTTCCTTGCATATTGGGAGGAACATGTTTTATTTAAGAATGCACTTTTCTGTGAACATGTGGTGTTCTACAGAAGATTTGTTGATGACCTTTTTGTTCTTTGGAATATAACATCAGAACAGCTGGAATCAATGCTATCCATTATGAATGATTTAACTACATTCCTTACTTTTACCATGAACTATTCCACACATAGAATTGATTTTTTAGACCTATATATTGAGAGATTAACAGATGATATGATAAATACGGGGGTCTATCGCAAGGCATGTTACTGCAATTCCTTGTTATTAAGGTCTAGTATGCACCCACAATTTGTTTTTAAGAATATAATGAAAGGACAGGCCATTAGAGCCTCGAGATTGAACCCCACTGAACAGGGATTTATCTCAGAATTAGACAATCTGAGAAATAGATTACTGACCCGGGGATACAAGGATAATGAGATTATACCATATATGGAGGAAGCATACATGTCACGCACCACTTCAGGTGCACCATACTTTGGACCCAGGGTCCAAGATCAAACCGTTGGAGATCATATGTTAAATAGATCTATTAAATTTTCTACTCTGTATACTTCTGATCAATATCAGTTAAAGGAAATTATTAGCAAACATTGGGATATTCTCCTGGTTGATGATGACTTGAAACGAATTGTGGGGGAGACACCAAGTTTCCTATTTCGGAATAAGAGCAACCTAAAGCGATTGCTTTGTCACCCCAGACATGATAGGATTATGAAGAACACTGGTCACACTAAACCCTGTGGTCACTGCAACTTCTGTTCATTTATTGATAGCAGTGAGGTGTTTATACACCCGGATTTACACACCATTTTCTCCATCAAGGCAGATGCAGATTGTATGACACCTAATGTGGTGTATTTAGCTACTTGTCAGGCATGCCCGAGTTTCTATATTGGTAAAACTAACCGGCCGTTAAGGGATAGAATGAGAGAGCATATTTACCACATGAGAAAGGGCACTTTACACAATGCTTTAGCAAAACATATAATCACCAATGACAATGATCATACTTTCTTGTTCCGGGTCCTAGAGATAATTGTTGTGAATAAGAGGGGTGGTAATACTATGAATCTTACTGAATCTAAGGAGACTGACTGGATCATTCATTTGAAAGCTGATAGGGGGCATGGGTTGAATGATAGAGCTTCTATAAAACCTAAGCTGAGACAACGCAGGTGCATAAAATGAACTATCATTTATTTGTATATGTTCTTGATTATGTATTTTATCAACATTAACTTATCAGAATGTTTATTTATATGTTTTTAGGTCACTATGCAAGTTTTATATATTTTTGTCTTACTTTACATTAACATGTTTATATATGGGAGAGTTCTTTAAATTCTCCAGTATTGCTTTTAATTGTTTAAACTGTTTTAATTGATTAATTGAGCTGCTTATATAAGGGGAGGTTTACTGTGACTTTTATACAAGGATCTGAAGAAGCTGTAATTGTGAAAGCGCTCATCCGTATGTTATAAGTGCACATTCTTGGAATTAAATTTGGAGTTTTGTTCTTACTTCTGCTGTACTCTGCTTCCTTTGTGACTTACATTATATCTACCTCACGGAACTACAGCGTTTGCTTGCTGAGCAGTGGATTTTACTTTACTGTATTTTTTATTACATAATATCAGCATTACATATTACAAACAGACTATTTACAGAGATTATATAAGTAAGCAAGTTAAACAAGTTCCACAGGTTACAGTTAATCCTGAGCACAAGTCAGGATTAAATTAAATTACACAGTAAACTGGTTAACAGATTTTTACACATTCTAGAGAGAGTTAGCCAGGCTTGATACATTGACATAGCCAGTTAAGTGACAAATGTTGTTTGAGTCTAGTTTTAAATTGACCTAAGGTGGAAAGTAAAGTAATATCAGCTGGAAGAGAGTTCCAGGATCTACTTACAGAGTTTGCAAAGAGAGAATCACCGGCTGTGTTATTAATTTTGCTAGTCTGAATTAGTAGTTTGTTAGAGGATCGAAGCAGTCTAGGATTGTTATAGGGAGTGATAATGTTTTTAAGTGCAGGAGTATTCTCCGGATTATAGAGGATTTTATAGGCCATAATCAGTTGGTTATACTGGATTAGGCTGGGTAGTTCAAGCCACCTAAGCTGATTTAGATTGATGCAATGATGTGTCCTAAAAGGCAGCCCAGTGGCAAACCTGGCAATGTGGTTGTAGCAAATTGAGAGTTTGTTAAGGACAGTCTTGTTTAAATTCGAGAGTAGAGGGAATGCATACAGAAGGGTTGAAAGAAGGTGAGAGCGAGCTATGGCAATTTTAGTTGGAGGGGTTAGGAAGGCTTTTATTCTGTAAAGTGACCCTAGTTTTTTATTGATGGTTTTGATAGTTTGGTTAACATGTAGCTCAAATTTTAGATTATTGTCTATGTTGACACCTAATAGTTTTGTAGATGGGTCAGGGGAGATTATTGTGCCATCATTTGATTTTATGGTAAAGGTGAAAGCGGTAGACCTACGTGTTGGTGAAAATAACAGCATTTTAGTTTTTTTGGGATTTAGGATCAGACGATGTTCAGAAAGCCAGTTTTCTATTGTATTAAAGGTGGTCTGGGTAGCTGACCATAACTCTACTGGAGATGTGGCTGAGCAAATCAGAGTAGAGTCATCAGCATATTGGATACAGCTGACTTTTGGGATGACAGTATAAAGGTCGTTAATGAAGATGGAGAACAGCAAGGGCCCTAGTATAGAGCCTTGTGGTACTCCAAGGGTGTTAGGTAGAAGGTTAGAGAGTTTGTTCTGCCAGAGGACAGCCTGATCTCAACCATTCAGGTAGGACTGAAACCATTGGAGGACTCCAGTATCTAGACAGAATGTTTGCAGGGTGTGGATTAAAAGTTGGTGATCAACCATATCGAATGCCTTGGAAAGATCCAAAAAGAGGGCTGAGGATATATAATTATTGTTGCAGTTATGGTTTATGGTGCTGGTAAAGGCTAGGTGGGCTGAAGTAGTGCTGTGATGAGGATGGAAGCCATGCTGAGTGTCTGCCATAAGGCGATTCTGGATTAGGTGGTGCATGAGTTGTCTATGAATACATTTTTCCATAATCTTTGCAAGTGGAGAGAGTATAGCTATTAGCCTATAATTGGAGAATTCAGTAGAGCTGCCTCCTTTGTGAAGTGGGATTACATAGTATATTTTCCAGATGGTGGGAATTTTAGCTTCTACTATGGTTCGATTGATTAGTATTGAGACGGGGTAAGCAATAGCATCAGCCGATTTTTGTAGGTACTCGGCAGGGAGTTGATCAGCAGAAAGTGTAGTGGCTTTTAATTTTTTGATCAAGGTATGGATAAGTGAAGTGGTGACTGGTTGGAAGCTGAACGCGAGTAGGTTTCTAGGGGTGCTACTTTCAGGACCAGGGGAGCTAGGAGGTAGTTGGCTAGCTAGGGCTTGAATTGTCTCAGTAAAGAATTGGTTAAAACTATCAGAAGCATCTTCAGGGGTTTTATCAATAGTAGCAGCAGGGATTGGGGTTGAAGTTTGTCCAGGATGTAGTAGATTATTTAAACCTGCCCAAAACTTCTGAGGGTTATTTTGATTTACTGTCTGTAAATTACAGTAGTATTGTTTTTTGTCTTGTAAAATTGATTTTTTGGTTTCGTTCCTGGATTGCCTGTATTTAATGTGATCTTGAGGGTCTTTAGAAGAATGCCATAAAGCCCATGCTTTGTTTCTAAGGGTAATTTTGAGTTTAGATTCTATAGAAAGCCATGGCACAGTTTTTGCCTTGGTTCTCTTTGAACGAACAGGTGCATGCAAATCAAGGATAGCAAGGAATTTGTTGTTAAAGTATGCTACTGCTTCCTCTAAGGGGAGGTGTTTTAGAATAGACCAATTACATGAGTTTAGTTCTTGTTGGAATTTGGTGGGGTCAAAGTTTTTATTGTTACTAACCTTTCTGAGTAAGGGTTGTTGGGAATTAATGGTTTTGTGCTTAATTACATATGTGAAAAGGTGATCGCTTAGGCCATTAATGAGGGTACCAGAGGTGTACAGTTGGGGGTGACTGTTTATGAGTACCCAGTCAAGTATACTTTCTTTTTGGTTGGGTTTACCTATCCTGGTAGGGGTGGATATGATTTGTGTAAATGCATGCAGGTTAATATGGGTGGTTGGGGATTCTGAGGAACAGGTGCCCCAGTCTATGTTAAAGTCTCCAAGTAGTAGGGTTTCTTGGGGGTAGTGACATGATAGCCAGTGTAGGATATCTTCAAATGTCGATATATTGTTACCTGGGGGAATGTACATACAGATGATATCAATGCATTTATTTTTATTAAGTTGCAATTTGGTGGCAAGAATCTCTGAGTTATTAATCTGAGGTGGTTGTATTACATCTATGGTGACATTCAACTCAGATTTATAGAGTACAGCTACCCCACCCCCCTTCCTCGAAGCACGATCCAGCCTATGTATGTTGTACCCAGGTGGTAACACTTCATTGTCTTTAGTGTTAGGTTTTAACCAGGTTTCAGATAAACAGAGAATCTCAGGGGAGTGGACATCCAGAAGTGCATGCAATTCATGTACCTTGTTATTAATGCTTCTAATATTGAGATGACAGACTAGGAGAGAGTTAGTTGGCCTATTAATTGTAGGTTTGTAGCTTAGATTGCAAGTAGAGGGGGTATGTGTATCTGAAGTGAGTGGGCCAGGGTTGGGGTGAATATCACCACCAAGTATTAGGTTGAGTCTATACTTGGTGATGAACTTCAGGAATTTGTTTATTAGTTTGTGGTAGTGTTTGGCTCTAGAGCTAATGTGCCTGGGGTTGAGATGTTGATAGAATGAACAAGATGTTGGATATGATCTGGTACTGTAAGTATGGTTGAAGGTGGAAGGATTTACAGCTGGGGTGATAGTATGGCCTTTTGGGACCTGAAATCCCATGAGAAACTGGTTTTCATTCAAGGTAAGGAGGTATGGTGTGAACAAGAGGGGTAGTAAAGAGGAGTATATCATTATCTGTGATTCAGCTAGTGAGTTAAGGAACTGTTTTACCTGGTGATGCAACACCAGAAGATAGAGTGGTGAGGTAAAGGTACTGGAAGGGGGATGGGAGAATGCCAGATGAAAGCTAATAGGTGCTATTAAAATGAAGGTAGTAGAATGGGGGTGGGTGGAATTATCCCAGATGAAAGCAAACAGGATCTAGAAAGTGGGGGAGTGGCTATAGTACTATAAATTTAGAGGTATTGTGGGCGGGAGGTAATTGGGGGCAGGGAGAGGAGCGAAGAGAGCCCGAGCATAGCGAGGGCAAACGTAGCGGGGCTATTGCAGTTTACAAGGTTTCCTAAGGTGTCCTAAAGCTATAAGGTAAGTATTACAGCTCTTAATGTAAGAGTCAATTTACTTCAGTTACAGGGGAGGAGGCAACCACTCAAGTAGAAACAAAGAGCCCTATGGCTGACCAATATGGTGACCTGCTTAATTACAAAGCACTGTAAGTGAAAGCTTAACAAATGCTTTTTGTGTTTGCAACCTACTCTGTTTAAATGTTGAGAGAAACTGATTGCAGTCCTGTAGACACCGTTTTGTAGGGAACTGTAGAGTTCAACTAGGAAAAGAGAAAAGCAGAGATTCTAGGGTAAGCATGAAGGCAACAACAGGCAGTTATTATATAATAATGCATTCAGAAAGGTTTGGTGGGGGGCTAAAGTAGCATACTTCAGAATTAACTAAGATTTATAGCTAAGAAACCTAAGCAAGAGAGCAATGCAGTAAATAAACACTTGCCAGATTTTAAAGATATACCAGAAAAACTAAATCAATTATTCACAATTGTACAACTGGAAAATTGCCAGTAAAAGCACTTCAGGTATAGCTAGCCCAAGTTATTCAAGTCATAAAAGCACTTCTTCAGTATGTGTGTGCAATTTAAAAATTAAAAAACACATGCAGCAAGGAGGAACTCTGATTATACACTTTCTCTAGGTACAGGTTCAGTTTAAACACAAATATTACCACAGAAATTCAGTAAAGTCACTAGCTACTTATAGAGCCTTTTAAAAAAAATAGATCAGTCTGTGCAGAATCAGAATTTAGCAGCAGGTCATTCAGTTACACAAAAAACAGTAAATGATCCATACAATGAAGAAACTTGCACTAAGTCACACCAGGTCAGCCAAGGGGGGAAGAGAGAGGGAAATCCTAAGCACCTAGATTTGAAAATGATGCCTGTACTGAATTATAGCAGTTTAACCTGTTTGAGGAAAGCGGGGGTGGGGGAAAAGAGAAGGCAGTGGGAGTGGTTACAGGGAATACCCTGATTGACTCAAGACACCACACCAGAGATAAGTTGAATGTAAGGGCCTAAAATCTGCACTCAGCACTGTGTTATTTGCACTCAGTACTTTAATTTTAATGTTACTTGCACTCAGCACTGTAATTTCACTTATGTTTAGCAGGAAAGACAGACCAACAGTATACAATTTTGGGAATTTTTACAAGGGTTACTTGTTCAAATGTCAGGCTGTTGCAGTTTACAAGGTTTCCTAAGGTGTCCTAAAGCTATAAGGTAAGTATTACATCTCTTAATGTATGAGTCAATTTACTTCAGTTACAGGGGAAGGAGGCAACGACTCAAGTAGAAACAAAGAGCCCTATGGCTGACCAATATGGTGACCTGCTTAATTACAAAGCACTGTAAGTGAAAGCTTAACAAATGCTTTTTGTGTGTGCAACCTACTCTGTTTAAATGTTGAGAGAAACTGATTGCAGTCCTGTAGACACCGTTTTGTAGGGAACTGTAGAGTTCAACTAGGAAAAGAGAAAAGCAGAGATTCTAGGGTAAGCATGAAGGCAACAACAGGCAGTTATTATATAATAATGCATTCAGAAAGGTTTGGTGGGGGGCTAAAGTAGCATACTTCAGAATGAACTAAGATTTATAGCTAAGAAACCTAAGCAAGAAAGCAATGCAGTAAATAAACACTTGCCAGATTTTAAAGATATACCAGAAAAACTAAATCAATTATTCACAATTGTACAACTGGAAAATTTCCAGTAAAAGCACTTCATGTATAGCTAGCCCAAGTTATTCAAGTCATAAAAGCACTTCTTCAATGTGTGTGTGCAATTTAAACATTAAAAAACACATGCAGCAAGGAGGAACTCTGATTATACACTTTCTCTAGGTACAGGTTCAGTTTAAACACAAATATTACCACAGAAATTCAGTAATGTCACTAGCTACTTATAGAGCCTCTGAAAAAAAATAGAGCAGTCTGTGCAGAATCAGAATTTAGCAGCAGGTCATTCAGTTACACAAAAAACAGTAAAAGATCCATACAATGAAGAAACTTACACTAAGTCACACCAGGTCAGCCAAGGGGGGAAGAGAGAGGGAAATCCTAAGCACCTAGATTTGAAAATGATGCCTGTACTGAATTATAGCAGTTTAACCTGTTTGAGGAAGGAGGGGTTGGGGGAAAAGAGAAGGCAGTAGGAGTGGTTACAGGGGATACCCTGATTGACTCAAGACACCACACCAGAGATAAGTTGAATGTAAGGGCCTAAAATCTGCACTCAGCACTGTGTTATTTGCACTCAGTACTTTAATTTTAATGTTACTTGCACTCAGCACTGTAATTTCACTTATGTTTAGCAGGAAAGACAGACCAACAGTATACAATTTTGGGAATTTTTACAAGGGTTACTTGTTCAAATGTCAGGCTGTTGCAGTTTACAAGGTTTCCTAAGGTGTCCTAAAGCTATAAGGTAAGTATTACAGCTCTTAATGTATGAGTCAATTTACTTCAGTTACAGGGGAAGGAAGCAACGACTCAAGTAGAAACAAAGAGCCCTATGGCTGACCAATATGGTGACCTGCTTAATTACAAAGCACTGTAAGTGAAAGCTTAACAAATGCTTTTTGTGTGTGCAACCTACTCTTTTAAATGTTGAGAGAAACTGATTGCAGTCCTGTAGACACCATTTTGTAGGGAAGTGTAGAGTTCAATCTGTTTAAATGTTGAGATAAACTGATTGCAGTCCTGTAGACACTGTTCTGTAGGGAACTGTACAGTTCAATCTGTTTAAATGTTGAGAGAAACTGATTGCAGTCCTGTAGACACAGTTTTGTAGAGAACTGTAGAGTTCAATTTATTTAAATGTTGAGAGAAACTGATTGCAGTCCTGTAGATACCATTTTGTAGGGAACTGTAGAGTTTAATCTGTTTAAATTTTGAGAGAAACTGATTGCAGTCCTGTAGACACCGTTTTGTAGGGAACTTTAGAGTTCAATCTGTTTAAATGTTGAGAAAAACTGATTGCAGTATTGTAGACACCGTTTTGTAGGGAACTGTAGAGTTCAATCTGTTTAAATGTTGAGAGAAACTGATTGCAGTCCTGTAGACACCATTTTGTAGGGAACTATAGAGTTCAATCTGTTTAAATGTTGAGAGAAACTGATTACAGTCCTGTAGACACTGTTTTGTAGGGAACTGTAGAGTTCAATCTGTTTAAATGTTGAGAGAAAATGATTGCAGTCCTGTAGACACCGTTTTGTAGGGAACTGTAGAGTTCAAACTAAGTCACACCAGGTCAGCCAAGGGGGGAAGAGAGAGGGAAATCCTAAGCACCTACATTTGATGTCGTATAGGATTCCCAGTTAATACTGGGGTAATTAATGTCACCCATGAATATGGTATTGGGTTGGATTGTTAGTGTTTTTAATAAGTTTAAAAACATGGTGGGGGTTTCCAGGGTCATAGAGAGGGGCCTATAGCTTGCAAGGAAGTGGTATTGGATTTTACCAATGGTGATTTGAACATGAAACAGCTCAAGTGCATTGGCCTTTTTGACCAAACTTGAAGTATATTTATTTTTGATGCAAATAGAAAAACCTCCACCTTTATTCCCTGCCTGTGAAGTAGCTGGTCTTAATGTGTGGAAGGCATTATAACCTTGCACTGTTGGTGTGCTCTCCGCAGCTTTAAACCATGTCTCAGAGACCGCACAGACATCAGCATTCTCTATGGTAAAGAGAGCTTCCAGGGAGTGAAGTTTTTTGTTTAGGCTCCTAGCATTGAGCAGTGATTTCTTTAGATTGTCTTGGTTTTGATTTGCTATGTTGGAAGTACTTTCAGTTTGGCATTACTTAAAAAAAGAACTATGAGGGAAGACAATGTTTTAGCTAATATTCAAAAGCCTAGAGGAGAGAGGTGCAGGCTATCCCTGGCAAAGCAGCATGGTATGTTGACCATCTCCTTCCATGCTGACAAATATTGCACCCCCTTAGAATGGCACCAGAAACTAAGGCAATTATTAAAGTCAATCATCTTTTGTTCATATTGTGGCATCATCCTTGGAGAAGGCAAAATGCTGCTCAGTGCTAGGATCATATCAGCCTGAGGCACATATTTCGAGAAGTCTCTAATATCTCTCTTCATATAATCTAGGGAGGTATGTCTCAGGTCATTTACTCTCACATGGACTATGACTGAGTCATATTGGTAATTGTGGTCCAATGATCTGAATGCATACGTAATGTGGTGGATCCTAGCCCCTGATAAGCAACTGACCATAACTTTCTCCTTACTCAGCCTAGTGAGAGGGACATCAGTGTGTCTCACGATGGAGTCTCCAATGACTAGAATGTTGGATTGTGAGTTGACTTGCCTTATGGGCTTAGAGGTAGAGGCCCCATGAGATGTAGCTCTATGTGTTGATGTGGGTGTTGTTTTGAAAGAGTGTGGTTTGCAGCTGCTGAGGGTATTTCTTATGTGTAGTTTGTTTAGGAGGTCTTTATGGTTTAGGATGGTTGCATGTAAGTGCCTTAGTATATATGGGTCTATATGTCTGCTTTGAATTGTGTGTGATGGATGCAGCAAGTGTACTACTGACAAACTTATTGACATTAGGAGTACTTTTATGTGAGAACTTTGCCTCCAGTGACGTTATGTAAATACATCTCTCACATACCATATCAGTTTGTTTGAGAATTAAATTGTCAGTAAACATGAGGCAATTTCTTCATTGCCTCAGGATGCACATATCCACCAAACCAGTAATGGAGACAGTAGCAAAGTTCTTATCCATGGCAACAGACCCTTTTTTATTGATTAAACTGTTGGAGTGTGAATATCAATCACTGTCAGGAGTATCTGGTTTGGAACTATGTGGAAAGTGCTTGTCACTGCAAACTAGTTGACCTGTGTGCAACTAGATATTGGAGAAATTTTAATTATGCTTTTACAGAAAAAATGTGTCTGAGTCTGTATAGAATACTGCCAAACACTTGAGGGGAAACTAATATGTAGGCCCTGAAAATTAAAGGATGACTTATTTAGGCAGATATTCTGAAGGTAGAAACAAATCAAGCAGTACTTACTGAAAAAAAGAATTAGCTTGTCAAGAATTATGAAATGAGGGGAGTCTTATGAATGGCTACTGCCTGGCTACTACTAATGCTGGTTTCATGACAGCTTCACTCTGTTGGGATACAATGCTCCTTTGCTTCTTCTCTCACCAGAAGCAAAATGTTAGCACCAATCCCGAGAAGAGAAGCAGGCAACAGCCTGTTTGGTGATATACAGTTTTGTCCCAGATGATGCAAGGGTCTATAGGCGTGTAGCCTTTTTCTGGTAGAGGCCTCAAATAGCAACCAGACCAATCAGGTACCTTAAGCACAGACACTCACTCTTCAACCAGAAACAGTTAGGAATCAAAGTATTCTGCTCCTACTCTCACCAGGATCAGAATATAAGCAGAGATTCCAAGCTGCCACCTATAAAACAGGTATTAGGCTTTCTGGTGATCAGCAGTCTCCAGCAAATAATGTCACTGTACTCCTTCTCTCACCAGGAGAAAACAGAATCACTAATCCCAAGACTACTACTGAAACACAGAATGTGGGCACTCCAATAACTGGTGGTCTTCCAATAGATGCTTAAAAGTAAGATGAAAGAAATGGTTTATCCTAAACACTGCAGTGTGCACAAAGCAGTTAGATGTTAAAGTATGGAACTTAAGTTTTAGCTGTACAAAAAGTTATGTTTTAGTGGAGAGCCACAATTTTTAAAAGAGCAAGATAGATCAAAAGGGGTGAGTACTTTTGTATTTTGGTACTATGGAATACAGTAGGATGACCAATAAATTCAAATAGTTGGGGGGGAGTGATTTCACAAAATGATAATGTTGTGTTTACTCACACCAGCCAGTAAAAGCAGAGATGAAACAAGATATATAGTCAAATTAACATACAGAACAGGCAACTAGAAAGATAGTGGTGTTTAAGAACACAACAGTAACAAGGTGGGAGGGTGGAAAAAAATTCTGTTTTCTGTCTGACTTACAAGAGACAGAGCTGTGGTCTCCAAGTTTTAATATTCAGTTAAAAGCAGAATGCAAGTAAAACAAAAAGCAGAATGCAAGTAAAACATAGTGTAAAGAAAATAAATCACAGTATACAAAATAGAAAAAGGCAATAAAGTAATACAAAATACAAGAAATAAAAAGCAAACTAACCTTTCCCTCACAGCAAGCTGTGGCAAAGTCTGGGTGACCCTTTCCAGTAAAGCTCTGAAATGTTTTATTTTACCCCCTAAATAGAAGGTTTAGTTCATAGCGCCACCCTCACTTCACATATGATTAACCTTAACTGACCTGTTCTTATGTGTGACTACTTAAGTGACCTGTTCTCATTTCTATCTGACTCACAAGAGACAGAGCTGTGGTCTCTTTTCATGTTTTAATATGCAGTAAAAAGGCAGAATACAAGTGAAACACATTGTAAAGAAAACAAATCACAGTATGCAAAATAGAAAAAAAGCAATAAAGTAATTAATACAAAATACAAGAAATAAAAAGTAAGCTAACCTTTCCCTCACAGAAAGCTGGGCAGAGTCTGGGTGAGCCTTTCCTGTAAAAGGAAGCGTTTAATTAGGAAGTGGTAGTCACTTGTTCTAAATTGACTGTCAAATGATGTTGATTCAATGTAATTGTTCTGTAGAAGTGTGGTTGTCTAATGAAATAGTACTGACTCAGAGGCAGATTATAATAGAAGCAATTTGGGCAGCAACCTAGGCCAGGAGCTCCAGAGGCCCATGGTGGGCCAGCCACTCAGAATCAGCAAAAAAATAAAGTTTTGTGATTTTAAGCACTACTAACTTATATTAGCTTGTATACTGAACATAGGAATAAGCAACAAAAAAGGTATTTATGTTAACTTTTAATTAGAGGTAAACAATATTAAATAATGCAGATGGTGTGATTCACAGTGACTTTCATTTTCCCAGTCATATCATGCATGAACCAGCATTGCTGTTCACAGAAGGACTGTTTGTTCATTATTTTATAGAATAAAATGCTTCTTCATACAAAAAAATAAATAAATAAACAAATGACCCAGCAGTGCTCCTATTAAGGGAGTCGCAGCTCCCTCTTTTCCATCCCATGATTCAACAGGACAGAAAGGTAGAAAACATGCTCATATTAAACAATATACTGTATCAATGGGTGGTAGCACTTGGACTCATAGTAGGAAAGAGCAGTTTTTGGGGGAAATCCTGGAAGGCAACCAGATATTGGGTAGCAGTAAATGACTAAGTATAGATTCAAAGATTCATACATCTTCCATGGCCATTAAGTGTTATGATCTTTCTTGGCTTGCTAGTACACCTCATCATACCACATCTCCTTTCTGCAGGAAAGACATTCCAATCAATCCCAGAGTAAATTTGTGGCCATCCATCCAGTTATCTAGGTATTTTTAAAGGAAGGTAGTCAGTCACACTGCTTATTCATTTTATTTATCCATCTATCTATCTATCTATCTATCTATCTATCTATCTATCTACCAATCTATCTTTTGCTGACTGGGTTAGTCCTACTAGACTAGTAACCTATTTTCAGTAGAGACCCAAGGTGGTATTTATACTACTACTACTACTATAGGAAATTTGGCCAGGGCATCAGGGAACTTCCCCTACTCTTTTTTTCAATAGGTGTGGTGGGATATTCTACATCCACCTGAGCTAACACCAACTCAAGCATCTGTGGCCTTGGTTTAATATCTCATCTGAAGGGCAGCTCATGCAGAGTAAGTTTATTCCCAAAGTTTGGGAAATGCCGGTTTATAAAAGTATCCATTCACTATGTTTTATTTATTTATCTGTTTCGATCCCCAATTATAATATTGTTAGAGATATCATACTTGCAGAGTTATAGCAAGTCCAGGACAATAATATCTCTAATAGTGCAGTAAATGAGACAGAAATCTCCCCTCAAAATCCATAAGACACTGAATAAAGGGCTAGAGCTTCCAGCCTCTCTTGATACCTCAGCAACTTCAGGCCTGTGGTCTTTTTTGGTTAGAAATGTTTGGAGTCTTTCTACTGGTCTGATACATTTAGTGTGATATATCCAAATTAGGGGATCATACTCAATGGTTGGTCTGATCAATGTTGAGTATAAGAGAGTGCTTTCTATTTCAGATGCTGATATTCTTTTGCAGAGTATCTGTGCTAAATACATAGATTTCCTAACAACCATTCTCATATGCTTGCCAAAAGTGAGGTCTCTAACTACATTTTTATTTGTAGTGGTATGTTGCCTATATAGTATAAGGAGAGGAGGAGTTGTGTACAAAAGTGATCGTATCACACATTTTAAGATTTAGTTTGACACAGATTTAGTATACCAATAGTCTACTAGGGAGAGATCATTCCTGAGGGTATGGGTATCAGAAGGTGACTTAACAATGACCTCCAATTTTTAGTAAGCTTTAGATTTTGTTAGCCAGAGGTCTTTACTTTCTTCTTGAAGATCTGAGAAGTAAATGTTGAAAAAGAGTGGTCCCAGTCCCAACTCTTGAGGGACACCAAGAGTCACTTTTATACTTTCTGATGAGACACTTGCAACTTGAACTGTGTGAATTTTGACTTTCAGCCAGTTTGCTATCCACCTTACCACACATGGGTTGATTTTTAAAGGATTTTAAAGCATTTAAAAAACTTGTTTCAGCTACATATTGTACTTATTTTACTGCCTGCACTTTAACAAAGTCATTTTTGTGTTTAAATTACCTGTTTAACTGTTGTAGGCTACATACTCAAATGTGATAGCCGTTTCTGTGCATTTAAAGTGTTTTTTATTGTATCTGCTTTATTTTCTGAAAAAAAAAACAAAAAAACAAAAAATATATACTTGTTTTCCTGCCTTTCTAAGCTAGTATAGTCCAGTTTTCAGGTTAGTGCTGAATTCAGGGCTGTGTTACAAGTTTCTGTGTTTGCCCATACCTTACTTAGATAGAAGGAAGTTTCTCTGTTCACTGTGAGAGAGGGAGCTTTGAGCAGCCTATCTGTCCCTGGAGGAGTGGTTTCAGCCCAGAAATTAGTAGTTTATTGGCCATTTTGGGCTAATTTCTATCTCTTTCATTTCCCTGCTATAAAACCCACATTTGCAAGGATTTTGCACTAGTATACAACTCAGCAAGCTCCTGCCTAGTGCCCTGCAGGGTTCTACAGCAGCAGAGAGACAAAAGAGAGACTTTGGAGTGATTAAGTATCATTTTTCTGCATTTTCTTTCTGCCTTTAGCTAATTCCACCTAAAACACCAATTTTCTAGAGTTTCTGTGATTTAAAAAGCTAGTTTATTGGCCATTTTGGGCTAATTTCTATCTCTTTCATTTCCCTACTATAAAACACGCATTTGTGCAGTTTTGCACACCGGGCAGCACCGGTTAGCTAGGGTATAACTATTCCCGGCTCTACAAAGTCTGCTCTTCAATTTTTCCCTTGGAACTAGACAAACTTTCAACTTAAGCACTCAAACCATTCACTTCTCATCCCGGCACTTGCTCAAAACTCATAGCAAGCACTAATAAACCTTAGCACTAAACCCCCCTATACTGTAGAGAAGGACAAGGCTCTCTATTCGACCTTACCAGCCAATCAGTAAAACAGTTCACTGTACCTATCCAGGCATGTCCAAAGGGCAGTTTCAGGTGTACTCTCCAGTCCAACTGGTGAATCTGGGCATTTTGAGGCAATGTTACAATTGCCTCATTTACACAGACAACCCTCTCTTCCTTCCACCAAACACTAATACATGCAAGAGATGCAATTATACAGCCAAACTGGAGGCTAAGTTCTCTCAACCCAAGACTGGACCAGGCAGTCAAGAGGAGAAGGGAATTACTTGCATCACCCCACCAGTCTCACATCTATGAAACCAGCACCGGCAAAAAACACACATAAATACACAAAAACATACTCAGAGGCTCTAAATAAAAATCTGCAAAAGCAACAGAGACCTCCAAAGCAGACAACCAAGCAACCTCATCCCCCAACACAAACCATGAAATGCATACTTTACAAAACTAGTATGCCATGCAATCACAGCCCTTAAGGCAAAATAACATACCCAACGCACTAGTAATAGGTGACTCTATAGTCAGGCACACTGATGTCCCACTCACTAGGCTGAACAAGGAGAAGGTTACTGTTAGCTGCCTGTCAGGTGCCATGATCCGCCACATAACACAAGCACTCAGGTCACTCCAGAACAAGTACAAATATGACTCTGTCATTGTCCATGTTGGTGTGAATGACCTGAGCCGTACCTCGTTGGACTACATGAAAAGAGACATGGAGGAGCTCTCTGATCACGTAGCCCAGGCCGGTATGATCCTAACCCTGAGTAGCATCCTGCTCTCACCAAGAAAAATACCACTGTATAGAGAAAAAATTTATCATTTTCAACAATTGGCTAAGCTTCTGGTGTCATTCAAAGGGGATCCAGTGTCTGTCTTCCTGGGATGACATGCTTGAAAAGCCACGCTGCTTCTCTAGAGACTGCTTGCACCTGTCACCCTTACGCTTTCAAATACTGGCCAAGGCTATTGCCACCCACATAGTGCCTTTTTTTGGTAAGGCTCAAAAGACAAACCCACGGCTGTAAATAGCACAAGTAACAAAAAACTGAGGATAATGCTACTCAATGCCAGAAGTCTAAACCTCAAAATGCATGCACTTGAGGCACTCCTCAGTATGGAGAAAATTGATATATGTGCAGTAACAGAAACCTGGTTTAAGGCTCCAGAGAGCACCCCAGTACTAGCAGGCTACAACTCATACTGTGCATTTCGGCCACAAAACCTGGACCGAAGTACAAAAGGCAAGGGAGTATCCATATTCATCAAGGATACCCACATCTCCAGGTTAGTGGCACAGCACAACGCTTCAGAGATCTTCCACGTGCAACTAACAACGGGCAAAACTGCTATTGAAATTATAGCTTGCTACAGCTCACCCACCATGTCCCAGGACCCCCACTCCACATTCCTGGAAACACTGGGAAACATAAAGGTCCTACCAAACACCCTGATATTGGGTGATTTCAATTACCCAAATATTAACTGGCAGAACTACACAAATACAAACTCCCTTGCCCAACATTTCCTACAGTTTATAAAATCAAACACCCTGGATCAACTGCTCAACACCCCCACCATAGGTGACAACATATTGGACCTGGTTATCACCAACATGGGAGACCGGTGTTCCACACCGGAGGTCAACCCCTCACTGGTTAGATCTGACCATAAACTAATCACTCTGGATATCCACATTCAGCCACCACCCCTGTTCAAAGAAACCACCATAAAAAACTTTTCAAAAGCAAACTTCACATTACTTAAGACCAAGGTGAGAAGTTTCAAAGCCCCCATGCTAAAGGATAATGCTGTCCAAGCTGCAAAATCCTTTACTAATGCACTCTACGGGCACCTACAAGAATGTATGGATCATGCTATCCCAAACAAAACCAAGACTCACTCCTCCAAGAAAAGGAAACCAGTCTGGTGGACCCCTGCCATAAACAAGCTATACAATAGAAGGAGGAAACTAGTAAAGAAAAGAGTAAAATCCCAAGAAAGGGAAGACATCCCTGATTAGTATCAGCAAGAAACTACGATCCCTCATAAAATCATCCAAGGCGAGCTTTGAAAGAAAAATTGCCATGGACGCCAAAGATAACCTCAAGGCATTCTTTAGCTATGTCAAGAATCTAAGTGGCAATGCTCAGATCTGCTCGGAGTTAGTGCAGACTGGCACAAAATACACTGAACTGACCGATATCGCCAACATCCTGGCAGACAGGTTCAGTGCAAACTTCACCCCCCTCACCCCCAAAAGGGCCCATAACTATACCAGAATAATGTAGTGCCCCTGAAATCACAGGCACTCAGGTTAGAACAGCCCTCTCCAAAGCCTAAAACACAGCATCAATGGGACCGGATGGTGTCCCAGGCTGTGTCCTACACCAGCTCAAAGATGAACTAACCCCTCACCTAAACACACTGTTTAAACTCAGCCTCTCCGCAGGCAATGTGTCCACAGAGTGGCACACAGCAACGGTTATTATGTTCCACAAAGGTGGAGCCACAATGGTCCCTGGTAACTATCGCCCTATAAGCCTGACTAGCTTGGTCTGCAAAGCTATGGAGCAGAGACATTGGGAACCTCCAGACACTGGACCCTACGCAGTTCAGCTTTATTAAGGGCAGATCATGCCTCCTAAACCTGGTGGACTTCTTTGAGACAGTTACCAAGGATATAGATGAGGGAAAGGTGGTCCACACAGCCTACCTAGACCTCACAAAAGCCTTTGACACCATTCCCTACACAGGTTTTATAGACAAGCTCACCAGCCTAAACATAAACCAGTACATCATGAGATGGGTTGCCAACTGGCTCACGGACAGAACCCACATGGTAAGAATTGCAGGAGCTAGGTCTGACTCTAAACCAGTTACAAGTGGCATTCCCCAGGGCTCATTCCTAGGACCCCTCCTGTTCAGCATATACTTCTCAGAGGTACAGGCAAGCACAGAAGGACTATGGCTGACCAAGTTTGCAGACGACTGCAAACTAGGGGCTATAATTGACTCTCTGGCTGACACAGACATCCTCCAAAAGGGTCTCACTGAGAGAGATGCCTGGTGTCAAAACCATGGCCTCAAGCTAAATGCCAAAAAGTGCATAGTCATCCTCTTTGGAAAAAACAAAGTACCCACAAACTACCACATAGGTGGTAGCCCCCTAAATACGGAAGATGCAATAAGGGATCTGGGGATCCAAGTAGATAGTAACCTCTCCTTTGATAATCACATTGCTAAAGTGGTTAGAAAATCCTTCTATGTGGCCCACCTAATCACAAAAGGGTTTGCATCCAGATCAACAGATCAAAAGAGGTCATGGGCCTCTTTACTCATCACTCATCAGACCCATCATAGAGTACAATGCCCCATTTGGGATGTACCTTACAAGACAACTAACAACTGGAAAGACCACAGAAGTACCTCACCAAGAGGATCACTGGCTTCAAGCAGATGACCTATGTAGATCCACTGAAGAAACTCCAGCTGTAGTCGGTTGCATACCACCTACTCAGAGGTGATTTCTGCCTGACATACAAGGCCATGTCCAACCTAGAATTGATGGACATGCTCCACCTAAAGAAAACCATATCCCCTCGAACCACATGCTCCAGGGATCTAAACCTCACCACAACAATAAGTAGGATGTGCTGGAGGGATAGATTCCTGTCCCAGAGACTTCCCATGCTCTAGAACAAGATTCCAATCTACATTAGGCAGAGCTTCTTACTAACCCTCTTCAAGAGAAACCTTGACGAGTGGATGGGAAACAGAAATTTTACCCCAGGGATCACTTCAATGGCTCTGCTGGACAGAGGCACAGGGAACAAATCTAAGGGGGCGGCGAAAGCCAACACATTCTGGATAGGCTTATAAATGCCTCGGGCAGATAGCCTAGTACCTACCTATGAACCTATGAACCTATTTAGTTTCTAAATTATGACAACCTGGGGGATGGTGTTGAATGCCTTGGCAAGATCAACATACACCATTTGTACTGCATAGCCACCATCTATAGCCTTTATGACTTTTTCAAAGAAGTTTACCAGATTCAGTAGACCACAGCTACCTTTTATAAAAATCAAGCTGTTTGGTGTGAAGTCTAAAATGATTATTGATATCATAGTTGATGAGGACAGCTATAATGCATTCTATGGTATTGCAGATTAGACTTGTAAAACTGATTGCTCTGTAATTACTTGGGTTGGTTTTAAGGCTTCCCTTTAGAGAAGCATCACCACTGCAGTGTACCATTCATAAGGGGAGTGAGTCTTAGGTTAAACAAAGTAGGATGTCTGAAATGGCATGCTTAATAATATTAATTAAGCAGCAAGGTATATTGTCTATTGTCAGGTCTCATGGAGGAAGTAAGTTTGGTTTTGGATAGTGTGAATGATCTTTTTTTTTTTTTTTTGCATTCTTTTTGCTCTCTCCTGTTGATCTTTCTTACCAGTTCAGCTCTCCAACATATGTCCATGTTGGGTCTGCTAGGTATCTTTTATGACTTCCCCTGCACTTAATCCAGTCTGCTGGGGCCAGTTGTGGGTGAGGACATTGGGAGGCCAGCACATCTGAGCTTTCCTTGGGGGGGTAGTCTTTTACTTTGAAATTTAAAAATTTTCTCTACTCCCCTGTGGTCCCAATGCTATACATAGGGCTAGGCATGGAGTGGAGATATGTGGCATATTGCCTGCCTCCACAGCAGCTTAGCCATCTCTGTACCCTATTACCCTATTTTAGGCACACCTACAATGTACTATCCTCAGCTCCGACCAGGGATTGTCCCTGTGGATACTCACAGGGCTACCCACCAGGGGAGCTCACAGGATTTTTTGCAGGGGTGTGCAAACCCAGAGCCTCTCAACTCAGACCCCCCTAACTCACCCACATGCAGCCGTTCCATTGTCCCATTACTTGGCTACTTTCCCTAGTTGCCATAAACACTGCTCAAAACTCTCAGTGTGCATAGTGTTTACTGCTTTACTTCTACAATGACTACAGATATTTGGATTTAATGTATAACTCTAATTTCAAATTTTACAGCACAAATACTGATAAACATTTGCTAAAGAAAGCAATAGTCTTACAATGAAAACAGACTTAGCATTAAAACTTTTCTGCCTTTGAAGCTCACATTAACTGAAGCAGCATTGAAACCCACATTCAAAGAAAATGGATCTGGCCAGTGGCAGGTTAAGTTTACATTGGGCTGTTTTCACATCATAGGCCCCCTTGCACACATTTTTAGGATCATGCAAAAGTTCTTTGATTCACTTTCCTAATTGTATTAATTATAATATATAATAATTGAATTATATCCCTTGTATAATACACCACTTCTTAGAGTGTGTTTTAAATTTATAGCTTTGAACATTTTTCCAGTAAGCAATGAAGCAAAATATATTTTATTTGACATCTGTTTACCGAGAAATTCTAACTTGGAACTAAGCCAATTTTCACCAGAGGTCCAGGGAGAAATGCTCCAGACACTTGTCTTTATAACATGGGAGGAAACTGGAGCACCTAGAGGAAACCCACATGAACAGTGGGAGCACATGCAGACTCCACACAGAAGGCAACCCAGCCAAGAATTGAACTGGAGAACCTTTTGCCTTGAGGCAACAATGCAACCGCTGCACCACTGTAGCAATAATGACATACTGCCCAACTCAGTACATTTCAACCATAAAAGGCCACTCAAACTTCTGTCATTACAATTCACCAATATCAGTCAATATGCACAATCTCCACAGAAGTAAAAGTCATTGGCTTGGTGGATTAGCATGAGCCTTGAGTAGCAGCACTTTCTTTTAGCTTTGCCTTATCATATCTTTTCTGAAAGGATTTTTTTTTATTTTAACTAATTAAATATTATTTTTTATACATTTGGTTTCTTCTAATTGTCTAGTTAGTTAGTATTATAATATTTTTTAAGTTTTTTTTAATTTATCCTGTCAAATATTAAGAGATTAACTTCTGACATTTGTTACTAGCATGAACTTCACAAGATCCTCTCATCAGGACTCAGCAATAAAAAAAGAGTTTCAAACTCTTTTAACCACTATTCAGGAACTATCAACAGAAATTGACAAAATGGACATGAAGATCGATGCTTTTAAAGAAAATACTTCCCACCAAATGGAGACTTTACATCAAGACCTTAAACAGCAGAAGAAACAAATTACTGGTATTACTCTGCTTCAATCAAAAATAGATGATCTCGTAGAAATAACATCAGAATCTTTTGGTGACCTGACAATATAGAAGAAAATAACATAGAGAAATTCTTAACCTCATGGATTCCAGAAATTTTACAACTACCTGAAGTATTTTCTTTTGATATAGAAAGAGCCCACAGGTCCTTGTCTACATCCAAAACTACCAGATGCAACTCCTCAAAATCAGTAATAGTTAAATTTTTATCTACTCATGATAAAGAAATAGTTTTGAAAACTGCTTGGTCTATGTCACCTATCAAATACAAAGATAACACCATATGTTTTGACAATGACTACTCTACTTCTGTTATAACTAAAAGGAAACACTTTTTACTATTACTTAAAGAACTTAAAAAAGCACAAATAAAGTCTCACCTGCTTTTTCCAGCAAGGTTGAGAATCTTCCTTCAAGATGGTCTGAAGATATTTGAGGAACTAGACACAGCTATCAAATATATAAAATCAAACAAAATACTGGAAAACATACATAAAATGGACTGGGCTAGTCCAAGCCTTAAGAGAATTGCTGAAAATAACACCTGGAAAATAGTAGAATACAAGAAGAAACTCAAAAAACTATTTTCTGCATCAAGGAATTTATATTCCTTTATTTTTTTCTTCATAAATGATTTTTCTCATGACCCAGTAGTCAAGGAAAATGAAAATGGTTCAACAGGTGAGTGTTGTTATATTTTTAATTGTATAGTGGCTCTAGCTCGTGTTTCCATTGATTTATATTAGCTATTAGTATCTTGTATTATTCTATAACTTTAATAATAGTATTTAGTTGTTTTAGCCTTAGCTTTCATTATTAATCCATATAGTCTATATCCTATCTAAACTAACACTATAATATATTCTATATACTAAAGGATAGAAAATCTATTTATTGTTTCTAGTTTGCTTATATTTCTGACCACAGTAATTGCACTAGTTTAATTTTGTTTTCTTTCATTAATACTAAGGGTCTATATTAGATCACCGAATGCTTAAAAAAGCGAATGGTGATTGATTGACCTTATGTAAGTGAAAGCTCAAAATATCGAAGCAACAGAAACCTGAATTTTTTTCCTAGGGAAAGAATTTCGTTGTCTGTTTCTTTTGCTTCGGTATTTTCAGTGCTGTGGTGGAAAGTTATGGGTCAGGTTCAGGTAAGAGTGCGATTGTGTGGATGTGAGTGTTAGGAGGTTGGGTTAGGTGAGTTAGGGTTAGGGCATGGGTTAGGTATGTGTGCGATTGTGTTAACATGAGGTTTAGGGCTGGTTAGGTGAGTTAGGGTTAGGGAGTGGGTGAGGTGAGTGTGTGATAGTGACAGAACTTAGGGTTCGGGTTTGGGTTAAGGTAAGTGGATAGTTAGTGGTGTGTGTATAGTTTAGTGTAGGGTTAGGTGTCAGATTTTTGGTGTATGTGTGTGGATTGCTGTTTGTTTTGGTGTGCTTGTGTTGTGTGTATGTGTTTTGGAACAGCAATTTTTTTCCCTAGGAAAAAAATCGCTGTCCTGACAGTTTTAGATTGTAAGCTTTTGCTTATATAGGGTCGATTAATCACTGTTCGCTTTTTCAAGCATTCAGTGATCTAATATAGACCCGATACTAAGTAGCTATATTTTGATTTAAATGTATTCTAAGAGTTCCTTTGGCTGTCTTTACTCTTTATTTAGTTAAACTAGTGCAGGTACTAATTGTTTTAATTTTATTCTTCCCATAGTCTTTATGCCCTTTTGATTATAAGTTTTACTTATATGTCTCCGAATGGCTGTAGGAATTGTGTGTTACAGGAGCTGTTGATGATTTTTTTCTGTTGTCTCACTGCATGTTTCTGCCTGATTGCCTGCTTCAGTTAAATTAATTGAGTCTGTGTGTTTATTTGTAGTACTGGGAAGCATAATCTTTATTTCTTTTGTGATAATATTGTTGTTTTTCTTGTTGTTTGCTTGGGGTTGATGTTATTTTTGGATGTTTTGTTGTATGTCACTGTGATGGTCTGGTTAAGCCCCGTTCATTGGTGGCTTTGGGTTTATAGTGGACCTGCAGGCACGGTGGTTTAAAAAGTTGTTTCTTTTCCCCTTTCCCTCTTTGTTTCTTTCCTTTTTTCCCATTCTGTGCCTTGGCTTGAGGAAAAGAAGGCTTCAGTGAACTGCTGAAATGTCTCGAGAGTCTCTCAAGACAGCTGGAATCCTCAAATGTTGTCTCTTCGGCCTGCAGTTTCCTGCTGAAAGTTTGGAGCTGTCTGAAGCATCTATGGCGCAGACGTATAGACTCACGCACCTTTGAGCAATTCCTTTGAGCAACATGATATCACCTTCAGCTCGTCGGTCCCTTTTGAATGGTAAGAACTGTATCCTTCTTTTCCTCGTACTAAGCAACAAGATGTACATTGTCCTGCCCCCTCCAAAAAGGTAAAACCTTTACAAATCCCTTTATAAAGACTTAATTTCTGCAAGATATATTGTACATTAACACAGGAAGTAACTGATCTGTTAGCTTATTTAATGGATTAAAAGGGCCAATTTAAACTAAAGCTAATTCAGCTTTCTTTTCATTATAATAGATTGCTTGTATATATATTAGTGTTATGTAGTTTGTAGATGTAAAACATTTACATAGCAGTTTTAAAAAAAAAAAGTGCTTACATGTTACTAAAGTGTAGTCTCTGAAACAAGGTTTCATTTTGTTTAATATTTAACTTCAAATTACTTTAATGCAATTTTATTTACACTTTACTCTTCATGTTCTCCTGAAATGTGTTAATGACATGACACGCTTTAATGACTAGTGGAATTTATGCCATCTACTTTGCTGCAGCTTTTATAATTTGCTTAGAGTTCTTAAGCAGATTCGACTCATTTTAACTGTTTGTCTGTTTATACATATATTTGTATTTTTATACATGTGCATGCATACTGATGACCTAGGAAAGAGGGAGGGAAAGGAGAAGGTGAGTAAAAGGAAAAAGAGTTTTGTTGTTCTTCTGCTATATATTACAATGTGGGTACAGCTTTAGTCGCAGGTTTGGGAAATGTTATTTATATTTTATGTCCTAGATTATATGTTTAACTATTTCTCTCACTTTAGTTAGATTTTTAGCTTAACTACATATATTATATTCACTATAATATTGCATTTTTCTCATCAATGAATGGTTTGGTACAGTTTTGGCTTATAATAAGACAATTTAAGAAACAAATGGAAAATCTAGTTACATTTGTTTTTACAGTAGCCTTCTTGCATGTCTGTTAACAATCATGATATATTTTTCTATATACCAAGTGAAGCACTTTTTGTAATGACTTGATTATTGTGACTTCTAAAGTAGAGTAGGCTTGCTGTTTCAGTAAATGTTATTATTCTAGAGATTTTCTGAACACATGTTGAGTTCTTTTTTTTGTATATTACAGACATTATTATTTAAAAAGCCATGTTTTTAATTATATAATAGATTGTATTTAGGTGGAGCTTGATTGAAATATGCTACTAGCTGGTTTGTTGATTTGGGTGATTAATGTCACTTAAATTAGGAGTTTATAACAACAGGTGGTGTCTAGATGGTCTTAATGTTAGAAGATTCTGTATCTACCTTTTGTTAATATTTTTTTCTGATGTTCACTAAAACAAGTATAGTAAAATATTATTCATATAATTTTAATTTTAAAGTTTTTATCTATGTTTCACACTCTATATATTGTTGTATTCCCTAAATTTTTCTAATGTCATCTCACAGGTCAAAGTTTATTATATGTATTAATCAATATTTGTCACACCATAATACACATAAGGTATGGTAGTTTTACATTGTATGTCCCTTAACATAAATGGATTAAATAACCCCAATAAGAGAAGGTCTTTAAAGAGGTATATTTACCTGAATAACTCACAATTAATCTTTTTGCAAGAAACTCATTTGATTGAGGCTGATGTTTCCAAATTAGAAGCTAAATCTTTTTCATTACTCATTAGTTCTAAGCACACCCAAAAAAAAGAGGTGTTGCAATACTCTGGAATAACAAAGTACCTCTACCTAAAATAATAGACTCATACAAAGATAATAAAGGTATGGTAGCTTCTATTGTCATAGAATTTAATAATTTAATTTTTACTCTAATTAACATGTACTGGATTCCTGGCTTTGGACAGAGCTCAGCACAACACTATATAGATCATATTACTCAATTTTCTAAAGGCAATGTTATATTAGCTGGTGATTTTAACTGCATTTTTGAAAGTTCTGACTCTACTTCTAATGGTAAGAGAAGAGTTTCAAGCTCAGCCAGATTACTAAAAGAATTTTAAAATTCCTTCTTTTTGAAAGATATTAACTATTATGCTAACTCTAATTCCTTATTTTATACATTCTTTTCACACAGACACAATATGTTTTCAAGAATAGACACAGAGTTTTTATCGCAGGTCAGAGTTCTTTATATGTATTAATCAATATTTGTCATACCATTTAACAGTTTAACAGATTCTTTAAGCAATGTAAAAGTTATTACATGTCCCTTTTCAGACCATAATTCAATACTCTTCGGTATATATTTATGCATGTTCCAATGTTCAGATGAAACGGATACCAGCATACATCACCAAGTTAAAAGATTTTAACTCCTTCAAACTAGAAGAAGTTCATAGTTCCTTTGAATTTAACTCCAATACTAATACACCTGAAGTCTTTGTCTGGGATGCAATTAAGGCATATTTGTTTGGCAGAATAACAGATTGGTATAAAAAAGACTTTTGTGGGATAAAGATTTAAAAGAGATACAAGCTAACCTTGATATTCTGAACCTTGAGTTATCAAAAAAATCAACATGAAAAATCCAAACTAGATGATATAAAATCTCTAAATAACTTGAGATTTTAAACCACAAAACTATGATTAGTCTACAAAATTTTAAGTTTATGAATTTTTCAATAAATCCCAGATCTTTAAATATTTTAGCTAACAAAGTAAAAGATTAAACAAATTTAATCACATTAAAGAAATATATTCACCTCAAAAGAAAAAAAGGTATCTGATATAAATAACATATTAATTGAATTTAGAGAAATTTTCCTTAAACTAAACCAATCTTCTGCACCAATAAATCCAAAGAAAGATGTTCAAGCTTTTATTAATAAAAACTCCAAAAAGAGATTAACAGAAGAACTAAGCTTTTGGATAGACAAATTACATTAAAAGACATTCAGGAACAAATTAATACACTCAAACAAAACAAAGCACCAGGTAACGATTATGTTATTCCAGAAATCTACAAGATTCTACCCAATGAAGCTATTACATTGTTACTTTCAGTTTTTAATACCATACAAACTAATAAAACTATCCCTCCATCATGGAAATATACATTCATTTCTCCCATTTTAAAATCAGATAAAGACCCTGTAAAGTGTAGTTCATATAGACTGATATCATTATTAAACACAGACTATAAAATGTTTATGTCCATATATGCAAAGAGACTTAACCAAGATCAAATTGGCTTCATAATAAAGAGAACTACATATGACAATATGAAAGGAATAATAACCTTAATTGAATCAACTAAATACCTAAAAAATAACCTAACTATAGTTAGCTTAGACGTACATTGTGCCTTTGACACAGTCAATTGGGATTACCTTTTCATTCTTCTACAGGAACTTAGGTTCTCAAATAATTTTATAAATCTCATCACCCAGTTATATTCAGGCTCTCTTGCTTATGTTAAAGTTGGTTCTAATACATCACAGTCCATACCTATTACTAAATGGACTAAGCAAAGCTGTCCTTTATCCCCTCTCTTATTTACTTTAGTTATGGAGCCTTGGGCAAATTTGATCAGAGAAAATAGTAATACTAAAGGTTTTGAAATGAGTTTTAATAAATCTTCAAAAATTCAAATGTTTTCAGATGACATTCTAATAACTCTGAGGGGCAAAAATGTAATCACAGTAAAACACAGATCTTGTTAACTGGCCCAAATAAATATAATATTCAAAAGGAATTTAAAAAATATATCCAACAATCCCAGCAAATAAAATATTTAGGTATCATTATTGCCAAAAATATAAAAGAGATTCAACAAATGAACTTCGAAAATAGTTCAACAGAAATAGATAAACTAATTCAGAAATTGTCTAAAATAAAATTCTCAATAGAGGAAAAACTATCAGTTATAAAAATGATACTTTTACCAAAAATTCTATACATAATACAATCAATCTCTATCCCCTCATCTTATACAATAATCAAAAAATTGAATAATATGATTAAAACATTTCTTTGGTTCCCAATTAAACATAGGATTTCTCTAACATACCATATGTATAGCTGGAATAATGGTGATATTGCATTGACAAAAGTAATTAAAACTATCCTGTATCTTATAGATAGTAAATACTTAGCAAAATGGAAGGATTTTATTTTGTCTTTATCACAAACTTTAAATAATAACAATAATCTTTTTAAACTAAATCTAGTAAATAATAACTTTGTATGGATTTTGAATGAATATTTTTCTCTTAGTCCCTCACAAAATTTAATTTCAAACTATATTAACATCATTTTAAAATCTTTTAAAAACTTCATTCATAGGTTTCAGTCATATGAAAGGTGATTATCTTTACTACTGATTTCCATAAAATGTCAGTATTTGAACAAAAGCATCTGATTTATTGGCATCAAATGTTAAAAACAATGAATTGCAATCCATCAATACTTTGTTGATAGAAAATTACTTTGATTCATCTTTATGGTGCGATTTACAAGACGCTAGAAATTATATCAAAAATAAATTTGATTTAATACCTTCCTCAGCTAAAAATGTAATTCCTGAACTTATTCAGTACTTGATTATGTTTACTTAACAAACTAACTTAATTAAAATTAGCCTGTCAATTATATATAAAATTATTAAAACTGATTTAGATATAATTCCAGACAATTATTGGAAATACTTCTCTGGCATTAATAAGTGTAACCCCACAGATAAAGACAAATCAAATTTTCTTCACTCAGCAGGTAAAACTACTTCATCACCTAAATGGAAAATATTTACCTGGAGATTTTTGAATAGACTCTTCATTACTCCACATAACATAAATAAGATGTATAAAATAATGTCTTTGTTGGAGATGTATGAAGGTACAAAATGCTGATTGGGCACATATCTTTTATGACTGTTTACATATGAAATAATTCTGGGAAGATATCAACTCTTTCCTCCAAGCATTATTCACTGATAACTTTTTATTTACCAAATCATTAGTTTTAGTTAATACTCCAGTCCCACCTTGTGTTAAGCTTAGTAAATATACACTTCTTTGATGTATACTGTCCATAGACAGGAAAAAAGTTACGAGAAATTAGAAATCATCATGTATCCCTTCTTTTCAAAACTTTAAAGATCTTCTTCTGGAAGTATCCAAACTAGAATCAATGACAATCAAAGCTAGATCTTCTGGGAATACAGCAGTATATAATCAATGGAAGAATATAATTGAAGTATTAGAAAATCAATAATACAAATACAATAATCAATTTTTTATTCACTTGTTTTAGCTTATTTATTTGTCTATAGCTAAGTGAACATCTGTGTACATAGTTTATTGTCTTAATTTTGATCCTTTATATCAATGTTCTTGCTTTTATCTATTTCATCATAAAATAATTAGTTTTTGTTAATAATTGTATTTTTAAGAAATTATTTCAATAAAATGTATTTTAAAAAAAGAAGTAAAAGTCGTTTGAATAATTCCACATTAAAGAGATCTGAAACTAATGAAGAGATTGTTGCTAGAAAACAACTTTATATTTCAGTGTTTCATCCACAAATTCAGTGCCTGCTGCCCTTGAAGAATAAATTGCCTATGTTGCATTAAAAAATGATAAGCTGGTATGTTGTAATAGGGAATGGGTGGCAAGCTGAAAAACAGGTTCATAGTTACTAGGCATCTTATCTAAAGGAGAACGTACTCAGGACTGCAGCACCCACATCCCGTTAAAATGCAAATCTGTATGCTGTGGGAGTGGAATCTACAGCCATCTGCATTAAGGTACAAGTATGCCACCTGCTGTACTACTAACACTGCTTTAAAACTCTCTCCCACAATGGTGATACCATTTACTAAACAAAACAGTTGCACATTTTAAGCAGACTTAGCTTGAGCAGCAGTAAACTTCTCTTCCCTTAAAGCTCACAATTCCTTGAAAATGCACTTGAAAATATATTCCATCTCCTTACTCTAACTAGGGCATTTCACTCTGTTTCACACATATACCGCAACCTCTTAGTGCAAGAAATCTGGACAAAGCCTAAAATAAATAGGGCAGTGGCGGCTGGTGACTTCAAATCACAGGGGGGCTGCAGGAGACAGCTGAATGGGTGGGGTCAAGGGGAAGGGGTGTGGTCAACCATAAAGGGGAGGAGCTATGCACAAAACCACAAAAAACTAACTTTAATTAAATACCCTGCCCTGGGTGGCAAACCATCATTATGAAAGTCCAATCAAGACAAAAATAAGTGTAGAAGAATAAAAATATTTCAATGCATTGGCTGCATGACAGCTTACTTAATATCTAGATGGAAACAAAAGGTTGTGAGGCATGAAAAAATAAATTACTTTTTAAATACATTACTGGAATGCCAGTCAAGTAACATGCTGAAAGTAGAAATCTATGTGATGCCCCCACTTGTAAAAATGTTTCTTATCCAAAAAAGACCTGCTGCCTGACAACTTGTTTCATGGGGAAAACATGATAAAAGTAAAAAATGAACAGCAAGCAAGAAACAAGCTCAAGATACATTGCTTAAAAGATTACTGTACAGGTTATGGACCACACATGATTGGCATTCTGTTTAGTTTACGGGTAAAGTCTGTAGAGATGACTGGAAGTCTCCAACAAGTGTAATGAGCTTTTTAAAATAATGGAATCCTGTCCTTTAATACCCAAGGCTTATACATTATCTAGTCAAGTATTCTCTGCATGGCAACAACAGAAAGGCTTTCAATGTTGGCAATTCTTTAACAGTATGCTTATTAAAGCTTACTTGCATCTTACGATGTCAGACAAGCTTACCTTATGGTCATTAAAACATTGCTACTTAAACACAGAGCAACAGGCACTGAGTAATAAGCATAAATCAACAGTACAAAAATATGACAGAAACCAGACCATTCTGCAAAATCAAGGACAGATGAAAAGCCACTGTAGTACTTATGCAGTGTGTCCTCCCCATCCAAGGTAGATACAACTACTCCTTGCCTTGCTTGGACACATCCAGAGTCACTACATGGGGGAGTGGGGTGCAACAAGCATGTCACAATTTTAAATCTCTCTGGCTGACTGTGATGGCCCTGACACATTTCATTTGTCATACCTCTCAACCTCAAGAGCAAGAAATCTGGACAAAGCCATACACAGAAGTGGGACAAAGGCCCAACAATAAGGACAATTTTTAAATATTGCTCTAATAAACTTAGAAAGATAATAGAATAGGTCTTGCATTAGTATGAATTTTCTGAAGGGTATAAAATCTGAAACTCAAATGTCTGTCATTTTCTAACTTCAGTCTTTAGTGATTTGTCACTAATTTGCCAAAAAACACAATTTTATGAAAAATGGACCAAAATGTGATGCAAAAATATAAAATAGACACACACTACAGCTGCTACCTGTCAAAGAAGGGACACTTTAATATTAGTACTGCTACCTTGAGCAGCTGACAAAATGAAAGAATCTACATGCATTTCAAGTAATCGATAACTTTGATTATTACAGTTATTTCTTAATTGTAAACCCTCCATGTTTTCTTCCAAAATTGCTATTTTACGGAGGGATTATTAGGGGGAAGAGCAACATTTTGAGCCAAAAATTGGGGACAGTTGAGAGGTTGGCTATGCCTAATTCTATAAAGCAATTTATTTGCACGTACCTCTCAACCTGTTAATGCAGTAAATCTGAACAAGGCCAAATATATTTGGGACACATATAAACAGTACTAAAATTGCTCTTGTATAAATTGAGACAGTTGATAGAACAGCTCTTACTTTAACATGCATTTTTCTGAAGGTTATGAAGTCTGAAACTTTATTTAGTGGCTTCTGGCAAATCATTTAGGAATTAAAACTACAAATTTTATGAACAAACTAAAAATAAGAAGCAAAAATCTATTCATTCTTTGAAAATCTGGACAGTTGGGAGGTATAGTTCAGCTGGGCCTGTCTAAGTTTGCTGCCCTTCCCCCCCTGACAAAATAATGGTTGAATGGAGCCTCTGCAGCCATTCCAATGAACCATTACTTGGCTATTTCACTCCATTTACCATAAACACTAATGTGCATACTGCTTTACTTCTATGATAAGTTGGACTTCATTTTGAAAGTTTTATTTTGTATTTTACAGCACAAACACCAAGTCATCTGTTAAACAAAGCAATGCAGTCTCACAATGAAAACTTAGCATTAAAACTTCTCTGCCCTTGAAACTCACATTCATTGAAACAGCATTGAAACCCACATTCAAAGAAAATACATTTTGCCAGTGGCAGATAAAGATTAATTTTGGGCTGTTTTCGAATCATAGGCCCCTTGCATATGAAACATACATGTGCTCTTTGATACACCTTCCTCATTGTACTAAAATTATATTCCTTGTACAATACAGTACAGTTGTTAGAGGGTGTTTTAAATTTGTTTTGAACATTTTTCCAGTAAGCAATGAAACAAACCATATGCACCCATAATGGCAAAACTGCCCAGTTGAGAACATTTATCATAAAAAAAGTCTACTCAGACTTCCACAGTCCACCATTATTAGTAAATATACACAATTCTACAGTCCACCATTATTAGTAAATATGCACAATTCTACAGTCCACCATTATTAGTAAATATGCACAATTCCACAGTCCACCATTATTAGTAAATATGCACAATTCTACAGTCCACCATTATCAGTAAATATGCACAATTCTACAGTCCACCTTTATCAGTAAATATGCACAATTCTACAGTCTATTATCAGTAAATATGCACAATCTCTGAAGTAAGTCATCTAAATAATTCCACATTAAAGAAATATGTAACTAATGAAGCGGTTGCTGCTAGCAATCACCTTTATATTTCATGGTTTCATCGAAAAATAAAGTGTCTGTTGCCCCTCAGGAATAAATTGCCTATATTACATTAAAAAAATTATAAGCTAGTAATAATATTGCAAGAGGAAATGGATGGCAAACTGATAACGAACTCATAGTTAGTATCTTCACCAAGGAGAACATTCTGAGTATGGCAGCAACCACTCCTTGTGGGAGTAGAACCCACAGCCTTCTGCATCAAAAACAAGTACACAACCTGTTGTGCTATAGTATTAACTAGGCATAGCAGTAAACGTCTATTCCCCTGCAGCTCTCAGCTCCTTGTAAAATCTACTCAATACTCAACTGCATGGGGGGGGGGTCAAAAGCCCAAAAACCAGGGACACATTAAACATTGCTTGTATAATCTTGGAAAGTTGCATGTTGCCACCATATATTTTACTGCCAAGGTCCCTGAGCAAAAAACAGTCAGAGTAACATACCACTACGCCACATCAGCTGCTTTGTAAAAGAGAGGAAGACTGAAACTTAAATGGCTATCATTTAGTGAATTCAGTTCTCACCATAGCTGTCAACCTCTTAGTACAAAACACCTGGACAAACCCAGTAATGAGGGAATACAGCCCTCAAACATATTCAGTGAATTCAGTTCTTGCCATAGCTGTCAACCTTAGCACAAAAACCTGGACAAAGCTAATAATGGGGGAATACAGTCCCAAAAATAGGGACAAATTTAAAATATTCATCTTATAAACTTAGAAAATTGCTAGAAAAAAAGGTTGTGCTACTATGTATTCTGAAGAACATGAAGTTTGAAATTCAAATGCCGGTCAATTTTACTGCGGACAGAACAAAACCAATTTTCAGCAGAGACACAGGGATTAATACTGCAGACACGTCTTTGTAAAATGGCAGGGCACCAGAGCAAATCCACATAAACACAGGGAGGAGATGCAGACTCCACACAGAAGCCACCCCAACCAAGAACCAAACCAGAAAACCTATAGCTGTGAGGCAACAATGCTACCATTGCACCATCAATTATGCAAGGAATTAAACATTCAGAAACCTGAAGTCTGAAATTCAAATGCCTGTCAATTTTATTTAACATTTGTTAATCAGGACAGTCTGACTTGGAACAAAAAAACAATTTTCAGCAGAGGCCCAGGAAGAAATAATGCAGACATGTCTTTGTAACATGGGAGGACACAAAAGCAAACCCACACAAACACAGGGAGAAGATACAGACCCCACACAGAAGGAACCCCAGCCAAGAATCAAACCTGAGAACCTGCAGCAGTGAGGCAACAATGCTACTACTACACCATAAAATATCAAGCATTAAAACATTTACAAACCACAGATATTATGAGGAACAGATCAGATCAAATATGAGGCAAAAATCTGCAATTTTTTTTACAAATGGTGGTGGGTAGGGAACTCAAGTCTTTAACACCTGCATACAGGGTACAGGGTTTGTTAAATAAATTTGTTAGAATCGGACTGTAAAAATCATTGAGTTATTCAAAAACAATGTCAATCAATAACAAACAATAATGCAGGAGAACTCAAGTATCTTAAAGCTCTAATGTACATTAGGAGGCAAAAAACCATACACAAAGTTGTATAGAATTTTGACTAGTTTATTCGTACAGTGTTTGCCATTTTATAACATTTACAATCAGCTTTTGCCCACCTCACTGACGTGGTCAGTGACAGGGTCTTTACATCATAGTAACTTAGTAAAAAGTGCTGACATTGTGTTTTTCAAAGAAGTCTTTTTCCCATGAGAATGTTACAGCCTTGCAAACACCTGGTCAGTCACGATGACCTCCTGAGGATGTAGCCAATTCAAGGTTCTCTGATTAGTTCGAATACAATAGATGTATGTCTTCTTTAATGCCTCTCTTTGTCTTCCTAGTTCCCAGCTGCGCACTATCAGAGATAGTGCACACAAGGCTACTCTCCTGGTGGAGGCAGGAAAGAGGACACTCATGCGAACAGATTTATTATTTTCTAACTTTGCAAAATAATCTTTTACTTGAAAGACATGAGCCAGGCTGTGTTTGCAAGCTGCCAAGGTCAAATTTCTGATTACACTGCAGCTTGTGCTTCAAGCAATAATATGCAGGTTTATTTCTACTATTATTCTAGTAAGACAGAATTAAATGCATTATATACTACTTTCCAAACTTTGTTCTCTTTTATGGATTTAAGTACATTTATTTCTAACTAAAGCACACATTTCTCTATATATTTGATCACACAACTTATATATGTTTGAATGTTCAAATACACATCTTCCTAAGCAGCACACATTGTAAATATATTTTTCTAGGCAGCATGTATGTAAATATATTTTCTAAGCAGCATGTATAGATTTTTCTAACATTCTCCCTCCTGTTAATGCATTTAATGCTATTTGAAACATAAACAGTATTATTTCATTTCTTAGCCTTTTCCTTTCAAGGACTCTCAGCTAAGTAAGTCATTTGTTTTATATTTCAGATAGACTTTCACTTGGTATCAACAAATTCAATTCCATATCTTGGTACATAGTTTCAGTCACTGATACATCAACTAAGTCTTTAACTAATTTTTTCACACAGGGTATCCCGCAGCAGACACATGCTCCAATTATGAGCAGTACCACACAAATTGCAATCAGAATGTTCAATAGGATGGAACCCCACCCCCCCAAACAGATTCTGGAAAAAGTCCGTCAGTGGGTTTGGGCCTGGTTTAGTCATTGCTGATACTTGCTGAATTACCTCTAGGTGGTCATTGATTTCATGTTGGTTGTCTGGAATGTACGCACAGCATTTTTCTTCGTGTACCACCTCTTGCTGCTAGGGTGAAGTAAAGAGCCATTCGATTTTGTAGCACAACAGTTTTTATTGCATTCAGTTCATTAGTCACCAATTCTAGGGTGGAAAAAGTTGCATTGCTCATGACTTTTTTGACAGCTTCCTCAGCTCCCAGATCGATTTGACTGCTCCATAGGCTGGTGGCATTCCTGCCCTGGATATAACACTGTTGCCCAAGTTTATATGAGTCAATTTACTTTTGTCTTTTACTGAATTATGGCCTTTTCAACCAGCTTCGATTTTACCAACTGGATTCACAGGGTTTTTTCTCACTGGACCTTCAGATTCTCGAGCTGTTTTTCTTACGTTTGTATTTTACCCAAAGGTAATTCTGCAGTATGTCTTATTGCTGAAACCAGATAACCCAAAAAACAACTGCCGGACCAATTCTCAGGTAACCATTTATATGCCTTTTTCCCACAAATAAAATCATTACTTTGGTACTGATACGTGTTATCCCTGCATGAAACATTTTTCTATTCTTAATAGACAATTGCTTAGTTAAGACTGGATTGTCACATACTGCATTTAATGTAGTTTTCATGGAACTCAGATATGAATCATGGTTAGTATTACAAACAGTACCCCCACTTTTGACTTTAATGTAACATTTATAAGACATTGTTATATTACCATTACTCCAGCCCACCTGGAGGGTATTACTTTTGTAGAGACATACAACTCCTTTTTGTGTGAACAGGTAAAAATAAAGCAATTTTGTCCTGTGATCTCACAGTTTCTGTATAAAAAAAACTTTCCAAAGTCTTATTTTATCCCCAGAGGGACAGAGGACGTTAAAGTCTATTATATTTTGTTGGTATAGCTGTACAAACTCAGCAATTTGAAATGTGCATAGTTTCTGTATACACTTGCTTCATGGCCAGGTACGTGTTAAAATTTGGATGCCAGTCTATAAACAGTTCATCACGTCTTCTCACTTTCACTTGTGTGGTTGAGTGCAGGGAAAAACCACAATAAGAGAAAAATTGTCACACTTATAGTTAACAAATACACAGTTAAAATAATTATGCAATAGTTCTTGGGTTGCTCTGCTATTTTGTTTTCTTTACTCTTGGCCATTTTGCCCTTGTGTATCAGTCACAAAGTTTTTATTCAGCTGAAAGTTCTTTTGTCTGAAAAAGAGTTAAACTGCAAAACAGATTTATTTATAACAGTTTCTTTATTTAATTAGCTAGTGAACTGTCAGCCTCCAGCCCTGCAGGCATGAGAGCTTTTTACTGAGGCACATAATATGCCCTTCCAAATACTACTTTAAAGGGGATTAAACCCTTTACATTTGTTACTGTTTTCATGCTCAGCAATGCTAGAGGTAAACAGCAAATCCAATTCTTCTGAGTCTCACTCATTAACTTTCTTAACTTGTTTTTTAAAATCCCATTGTACCTCTCCACCAGTCCTGCTGACTGTGGGTGGTAAGCACAGTGATTCCTTAAGGAAATCCCAAAAAAATCTCCCAAGTTGTTGAATTGTCTGATTGACAAAATGTGTCCCATTGCCACTATAGATTCTTTCCGGTATGCCAAATCTAGGAATTATTTCCTTTACTAGGGCCTTTGCCACTGTTGCTGCATTTGGATTCCTGGTTGGAAAAGCTTCTACCCATTTTGAAAACATATCTATGATCACTAAACAGTATTTCTTTTTTTCACATTTATTCAACTCTATGAAGTCCATACAAATAGTATGGAATGGATATGGTGGTGTAGGGAAACTCCCTTGCTTGTTTTTAAATGCTCCTTGTGCATGGTGCTTGTTACAAGTATGACAAGCTGCACAAAATTTTATTGTATAATTTATGTATCCATATGTTTGGAATATTTTATTTACTAACTGTACCATCCCCCCTGTTGAGACATGGCTCTGCCCATGGCTCAACAAAGCTGCATCTCTAAATAAATTAGACGGTAATATTGTTTTTTCCCTTTGGAAATGTACAGTCCATTCTTAAAAATTGCACCTTGTTTTACCCAGTTTTGTTTTTCTGCTGTTGTAGTAAGCATTTGCATTGTTTTTAACATGTCTAAATCTAAAATCTCAAAGGGCTGTAATTTTCGATTAAAAAAAATAAAGTTTCTGAGTCTGAGGCTGCTTGCTTTGCAGCTGCATCAGCTCGTGCATTACCTTTGAAATCTTATCCTGTTGTTTTGTATGAGCTACACATTTACAAATAGCTACTTTGGTAGGCAACTGAATAGATTCTAATAGCTCCAAAATAAATTGCGCATGATTAATAGGTTTTCACTGGATGTAATTATCCCTCTATTTTTTTTATTATTGTGCAAACACATGCACTGTAGAAAAAGCATACTGATTATCAGTATATATGTTTACTTTTTTTGCCTTTTACTAAAATACATGCTCCTGTCAAAATTACCAGTTCTGCTGCTTGAGCATACAAGTTGTGTGGCAAAGTTTGTGCTTTTAAATTTTTAGTGTCTGTAACTACTGCATACCCCACCAGATTTTTTCCTGTAGGACCCCTTCTGCATGAGCCATTTCGTAATATGTCACCTCAGCATTATCCAAGGGCATATTTGTAAGATCTTGTCTAGGTAAAGCTAACTGTTTATATGAGGTTGACTCAGCAGTATGGTCATACATGAAAGATGTCTAGCAGGAGAAAGGTATGCAACTTTTCTTGTGGCAGAATTATTGCAACTGCATGAGGCATTCTCAATGTGAGAGGGTGGAATAACACCATTGAGGCTGAAGCCTGTACTGCCATTGCTGCTGCAACTACTGCTTGTACACAGTGAGGCAAAGATTGCACCACTGGGTCTAACTGTGATGAATAGTAAGCTATGGGGCATTGCTTATCCCCATGTTGTTGCTTTAATACTGATGTCATGTACCATTGCTTACAATTTATGGTCTAAAAAAAACGTTTGTGATAACTTGGAAGTCTTAAAACTAATGAAGAAGCTATTAACTGCTTCAACCTGCAGAAAGCCATTTCTGCTTTTGTTTTTCATTGTGAAATAATTTGGTACCCAGTTCCAACAAAAATTAGTTGTACCTAGGAAAGACATTATTTCTTTTTTAGTTGTTGGTTTGGGTGCTTGCAAAATTGCTGTTTTTTTCCTCTTTTCTCTTTTCCACTATCTAGTATTTTACCTTTATTGAATATTACATATCCCAGGTATCTAACCTGTGTTTTTTTTCCCAAAGTTGTAACTTACTTTTGTTTACTTTGTGTCCTTGTATTACTAAAAATTTTAACAATGCTACTGTATTCACCCTGCACTGCTGCTGGGTGCTGTTAGCAAGATGTCATTTACATAAAGTAAAATTTGACTACTTTTTGGTGGGGTAGACCCTGCCAGATTGCTAGCCATTTTTTGTGCAAATATTATTGGGCTCTCACAATATCCCTGTGGTAGTCGAGTGTATGTATACCTTTTACCCTGAAATGTGAATGCAAACCAATATTGACTATTAGGATGTATAGGTATTGAAAAGAAAGCATTGCTTATATCTACCACAGTAAAATACTTCTGTTGTGGCTTTAAATCATTTAACAAGGTATGTGGGTCTGGCACCGTGGGTGCTTTAGGTATTACTGCATTATTTACAGCTTATAAATCTTGTACCATCTGCCATTCCCGTTTGCTTTTTTTTTAACAGGAAATAGGGTGTATCACATGGTGAATCAGGAGATTCTACCAGTACTCCTTTTGAGTAATGCTGCTTATTATAGGCTTAATTTTTACTTTTGCATTCTTTTCCAAAATGTATTGTTTTTTCTGTGGTTTAAAAGCTGACTTTGGGGTAATTGTAACTGGTCCTGCTGCTTGAATAAGCCCTACATTTAACTTGCCTGTTGACCACAGAGTTGTTGGAATTTTACACAAGGCCTTTTCTTTTCTTTTAATAAAAATGCTAATCAGCTGTCCTTACTAGATTGCAAGTGTACAGCTGTATGTGTCTGTGTCAACCAATTCAGTTTTGTTTTTATATCCCTTGTTCTGACATTCTTAAATCAGTCTGTTTTCCCATTTTGTTACCTTTTTTTCTAAGTCTGCCCATTTAAAACTTTTGTTTTTTGTCAAGCTGACATGTGGCAGTCTATTGGACTTATACAATCTCATGAACTCCTGAGGTAATGAACAGCTTACTACACTGTTTCCCTCAGTATCCCAGCATAAAGTTTGTAATATTAATTTGTCAGCAGGATTTTTACTTATATTTTTATTAGGTCCTGGTGTGCTACAGTAGTATGGAGTACAATGTAACAAGTGCTGCTGATCAGTGTCAAGGGAGGGTACCTTACTGATGGCTACGTTTATCAGTTCTTTGGTTACTGCCCTGGACCAATCATAACTAGGTCCTGGCTGTACCAATAATAGGCTTCACTCTCTGATCACACCACAAGAGCATTCATTTGTCTTTGTGCTTCCATACCCTGCATGGTAGGAACTACTGCTATGCCAAATATCTGCACAAGGTCTTTTCCCAGTAAGTTTACTGGATATTTTTGCAGAAACTACAATTTTACTTTTTGAGTCATACCTGAAACAGGGTCAGTTATTGCTATATTATGGGAAAGTGGTTCCCTGTATAGCTGTCCATTTGCTGCTTTTACTAATATATAATCAGGTGATTTAGAATGTTTTGGTAACTTGGAGGGTGTATCAAAGTCCGTGACGCTCCTGAGTCACACAGGAATTTGACCTTTCTTCCCTCCACCAGAAGTGTTACTTCTGGTTTTGTATTTGCTAGGCAGAGCTCGGGCTCAACAATGCTAAATCTAAAATTTTATTTTGATTTTTATTCTCTACATCTGTTTGTACTTCCTCTATTCCCTCTACTACATTCACACTTTCTTTTTGTTTATTAACCTTTCCTGATGATTTTTGGTTATTATCACTATCATATAGTCAGTCCACATCTCCTTTTTCTTCTGTTATTGCTTTCTTATTTTGTTTATAGTCCCTAGCTAGATGCCCTTTTACCTGACTGTAATACAAATACTTCAGCTCCGTCTTCAGCAGTGAAGACTTGTGCCTTTTTTTCTTTTACTATTAAGGTGTCTTTCAGTACGTCTAGCATACTCAAGTAAGGCTTGCAGCCTGCTTGTTCAGTGATTTATCATATGCCTTGTAATAAAACTACTAACAGAGGCAATGCAACCTTTTAAAATGTATATATATATTTTTTTTAATTGTTATTTTAAGCATTTTAATAATCTAGCATAATATCCATCTACTGTCTCATTTCCTGTTGTATGCATTAATTAATGCAAGTCCAGTCTGCTCTAAGTTTTCATTTTTCAGAGATTCTGTCTGTTAGACCTTTCACTCTGTTGTCTAAAAATGTTTCAGAATTTTTAAGCTTCTGTTTTCTTTTGCCTGACGCCCTGCATCAGATTAAAGCTTGTTTAAGGAGTTTAACTAGTGAAAGTTTATCTAGTTTACTATCAAATTTATAGTTGTTAACACATTTTGCAAAATATCTCACATTATTTGCTTACTGTAATTGCATATGCTTCACATTATCCGTTAGGTGCGGATCTCGTGATCTCTTAGTGCACTGATTTCCCATGTCTTAAAAAGACTCTTACGTAACCCTTCTCTTGTACCACGTGGTATCTTATTTCCCCATATCCACAGTAGTGTCTAGAATGACTGTTTACTTTGCTTTGTTATTCCTGATCTATGACTCAAGATACAATACTTGACTCTCTCTCTCCCTGCTATCACAAACCTTAGCAATAGCACAGTGTAACCTGGTCCCTGATCTAAAACAAAGACAAAGAGGAAATTCTTCTTACCTGAGCCTCCTGCTCTTATTGTTTCTCCTTGGGGCCCAGTCTTCCGCTTTTCAGCCACAGATCAGAAAGTGGACAGCCTCTTTACACACAACAATTCAGTCGGAGGTCTTTTCACTTTAAGAAGAACCATTCTTTTCGGCAGCTTCTCCTCAGATTTATTAGCACTTATGCACTCTGTGACCTGCAGCTTACCAAGGGAATTCCGGCACGATTAGGACCAAAATGTTAAATAAATTTGTTAGAATCGGACTGTAAAAATCATTGAGTTATTCAAAAACAATGTCAATCAATAACAAACAATAATGCAGGAGAACTCAAGTATCTTAAAGCTCTAATGTACTTTAGGAGGCAAAAAACCATACACAAAGTTGTATAGAATTTTGACTAGTTTATTCGTACAGTGTTTGCCATTTTATAACATTTACAATCAGCTTTTGCCCACCTCACTGACGTGGTCAGTGACAGGGTCTTTACATCATAGTAACTTAGTAAAAAGTGCTGACATTGTGTTTTTCAAAGAAGTCTTTTTCCCATGAGAATGTTACAGCCTTGCAAACACCTGGTCAGTCACGATGACCTCCTGAGGATGTAGCCAATTCAAGGTTCTCTGATTAGTTCGAATACAATAGATGTATGTCTTCTTTAATGCCTCTCTTTGTCTTCCTAGTTCCCAGCTGCGCACTATCAGAGATAGTGCGCAAAAGGCTACTCTCCTGGTGGAGGCAGGAAAGAGGACACTCATGCGAACAGATTTATTATTTTCTAACTTTGCAAAATAATCTTTTACTTGAAAGACATGAGCCAGGCTGTGTTTGCAAGCTGCCAAGGTCAAATTTCTGATTACACTGCAGCTTGTGCTTCAAGCAATAATATGCAGGTTTATTTCTACTATTATTCTAGTAAGACAGAATTAAATGCATTATATACTACTTTCCAAACTTTGTTCTCTTTTATGGATTTAAGTACATTTATTTCTAACTAAAGCACACATTTCTCTATATATTTGATCACACAACTTATATATGTTTGAATGTTCAAATACACATCTTCCTAAGCAGCACACATTGTAAATATATTTTTCTAGGCAGCATGTATGTAAATATATTTTCTAAGCAGCATGTATAGATTTTTCTAACAGGGTTCAAGCCTGAGGTATTCCCTACCACACCACCATGAGCACCTGAGGCATTTTCTCACACACACACACACACACACACACACACACACACACACACACACACACACACACACACACACACCAGGCCATTCATTCAAATATTCATTCACACACTTCCCTACTAAACAGTGCACACACACACCAGGCCATTCATTCAAATATTCATTCACACACTTCCCTACTAAACAGTGCACACACACACCAGACCATTCATTCAAATATTCATTCACACACTTCCCTACTAAACAGTGCACACACACACCAGGCCATTCATTCAAATATTCATTCACACACTTCCCTACTAAACAGTGCACACACACACCAGGCCATTCATTCAAATATTCATTCACACACTTCCCTACTAAACAGTGCACACACACACCAGGCCATTCATTCAAATATTCATTCACACACTTCCCTACTAAACAGTGCACACACACACCAGGCCATTCATTCAAATATTCATTCACACACTTCCCTACTAAACAGTGCACACACACACCAGGCCATTCATTCAAATATTCATTCACACACTTCCATACTAAACAGTGCACACACACACACAAGGCCATTCATTCAAATATTCATTCACACACTTCCCTACTAAACAGTGCACACACACACCAGGCCATTCATTCAAATATTCATTTACACACTTCCCTACTAAACAGTGCACACACACACCAGGCCATTCATTCAAATATTCATTCACACACTTCCCTACTAAACAGTGCACACACACACCAGGCCATTCATTCAAATATTCATTCACACACTTCCCTACTAAACAGTGCACACACACACCAGGCCATTCATTCAAATATTCATTCACACACTTCCCTACTAAACAGTGCACACACACACCAGGCCATTCATTCAAATATTCATTCACACACTTCCCTACTAAACAGTGCACACACACACCAGGCCATTCATTCAAATATTCATTCACACACTTCCCTACTAAACAGTGCACACACACACACCAGGCCATTCATTCAAATATTCATTCACACACTTCCCTACTAAACAGTGCACACACACACCAGTCCATTCATTCAAATATTCATTCACACACTTCCCTACTAAACAGTGCACACACACACCAGGCCATTCATTCAAATATTCATTCACACACTTCCCTACTAAACAGTGCACACACACACCAGGCCATTCATTCAAATATTCATTCATACACTTTCCTACTAAACAGTGCACACACACACACCAGGCCATTCATTCAAATATTCATTCACACAGTTCCCTACTAAACAGTGCACACACACACCAGGCCATTCATTCAAATATTCATTCACACACTTCCCTACTAAACAGTGCACACACACACACCAGGCCATTCATTCAAATATTCATTCACACACTTCCCTACTAAACAGTGCACACACACACCAGGCCATTCATTCAAATATTCATTCACACACTTCCCTACTAAACAGTGCACACACACACACCAGGCCATTCATTCAAATATTCATTCACACACTTCCCTACTAAACAGTGCACACACACACCAGGCCATTCATTCAAATATTCATTCACACACTTCCCTACTAAACAGTGCACACACACACACCAGGCCATTCATTCAAATATTCATTCACACACTTCCCTACTAAACAGTGCACACACACACCAGGCCATTCATTCAAATATTCATTCACACACTTCCCTACTAAACAGTGCACACACACACCAGGCCATTCATTCAAATATTCATTCACACACTTCCCTACTAAACAGTGCACACACACACCAGGCCATTCATTCAAATATTCATTCACACACTTCCCTAGTAAACACACACACCAGGCCATTCAAATATTCATTCACACACTTCCCTACCATTCTAGACTAAAATAAATAACACACTTACCTGTCCTTGCTGCCCATTCCCCATAACGTTAATCCAAATGCCCGCGCAATACTCCATAGTCCCGCGAGATTCCCACGATCCAAACCCTACTCCACAGTCCCGACGCTGACTGCTGCTGTTGCAGTCCGGTCCCGACGCGTTTTCCCAGCGAGTCTGTGCACTTTAAAAGTGCACAGACGTCTCCTATGTTCCCCTACCTGGATTGTCGGACTGCCGCGAACATGCACAGTAGACTCGCAGTAGTCTGGACTACTGCGCATGCGCGGAGTCCGCGAATTTTAAAAATATTTTTTTTCTTTTTTCTTTCTTTTTTTTCTTTCTTTTTTTTTTGGTTGAGGCGGCTGCAGTCCGGCAGCCCGATAGCACGGACCGCCCCTGAAATAGGGACAGATTATAAATATTGCTCACGTGAACTCAGAAAATTGCTAGAATAACAGGATTTGTGTTAGTATGCATTTTTCTAAAGGGTATGACATCTAAAACTAAATGTCTGTCATTAACAAAAATAACAAGATTTGTGCTAGGGCGCCACGTTCCAAAAACTACAAGTAGAAATAGTATAAGTCCCATAAACCGGAACGTGGAGGCTTGAATAAATAGGCATACACTTTGCAGTGCTAAAGCAACAACAGCTTATACGACTAGTCGTAAGTCCATACCAAAAACAAGATATACCACAGGAGATGAATTCCACACAACTCCAGAGTGCCAGGAACGTTCTTTATTCAAATGCAGTAAGCGCTTTCACCAAACATGGCTTCTTCAGACTGTAACAGCATGGATAATCAACAGCCTTTAAATACCATTCTTAAAACATTATCCTATTATGCAATTAATCAATTAATTCACCTCAAACATTTAAAGTGACCATAAATATATTCATACAATATTTGACAATTTTTATATATAAACTTAAAAATACATATATGTGTATGTAAAAGATAATATATATAAAACAATATACTAAAAATCTTATAAAACCACATCACTTTATCAAATATATACCCCATTCATAACATGCACATTCATGGTGTCATCAAGTTAAAGCTTTGCATAGCTTCCTTCTCTTTAATACTGGTTGAATGCTAACCTTGTCATTCAGGCCAGGACTAAAGTCTGCTCTGCACCTGATGATCCATCTAAGTTCCATCTCTAGTGTATAGGTTTCAACATCCCCCCCTCTCAGAGTTGTATAGATGTTCTGTAAGACAAGAAACGTAAATATATGTGCATCACTCGTTGTCATCTGATGTTTCGCTAGTGCATTATTTGCATCTCTAACCCTCATTTTATAATTATGCTCCCTTATGCTCTCTCTTAATTGCCTGTTCGTTTTACCTATGTAAAACACTGAACAGGCAGAACAGGTGGCAAGATAAATGACATTTTTAGACCTACAGTTTGTCCCTGTCATAAAAGAAAAGATCTGTCCAGTGACAGGTTGTTCAAAGATGGTACTGTTATTAATGTACCCACATTGATTGCAACTACCACACGCATTGGTATTAAAACCTGGACTTGGACGTCTAACCCCATCTTTATGGCACAACATACTCTTAGGGTTCATTTTGTTTTTATAGGTGTACCTTGGTTTTGGTCCTACAACATTACTAATCTCCTCATCCACACATAACACATCCCAATGTTTCTCAATGATGTTCCTAATATTGAAAACATCACTAGTATCAAAAATGGGAACACTGAGAGTAGTATTCATAGTCTTGGGTGGGGGTCCCTCACCTTCCTGTGTTGTACTATAACCTTCACTAGAAAATTATGGATGCGCTATAGTATTCCTCAACCCACTAGTATCAGTGAAAGCTTTATTAATCTCAACTTCACTATATGACCTACATGACAACCTCGTTCTCAGACCAGAAATCTCTTTCCTATAACCATCATCTATGGGGTTAAGACGAGATGCCCTCATGGCCTGTCCTCTCATAACATTACTAAAACCATGTAGCGGATGCATACTTGTTCTGTGAAGTAAAGTATTTTTGTAACAACTCTTCCTATGAACAGAAGTGTTCAGTAGACCATTCTGCAGTCTAATAATGTCTACATCCAAAAACGCTAAGTAATTTTTAGAATAACTCATAGTGAACTTTAAATAACCAGTAGTGTTGTTGATGTAATCCGCAAACTCATGTAATTGTGCTTCAGTCCCTTTCCAAATTAAAAAGAGGTCGTCCACGAACCTCTTATAGAATGTAACATGCTGTTTATACCTTGTACTTGGTATTAGTATGTCCTTCTCCCATATAGCCATAACAAGGTTGGTGTAGCTATTGGCACAGGATGTGCCCATAGCTACGCCATCCCTTTGCAAATATAATTCATTCGCAAATAAAAACACATTATTTTCTAATATAATTTCAAGAAAAAGTGCTATTAATTCAATTTTATTGACGTCTAAAGATGAATACTTCCTTAAATATTCCTGTATACAATCAACCCCACTATCATTAGGAATGACAGTGAAAAGGCTGACTACATCAAAGGTGACTAAGAAATACTCACTGCTCTCATCTAATGTATTAACATACTCATACAAACTAATTAGACATTCTTTGCTGTCTTTCAAAATAATATCATTAGAGTCAATGATGGGTCTTAGTTGTTTTTCCACATACAAAGAGAATGGTTGAGTCAACCATCCCTGCCCCGAAACTATGGGTCTCATCGGGGGGTTAGATACATTCTTATGGACTTTAGGAAGGCCCTTGAGTACAGGTATTAAGGGATTGATAACCCTTAAGAACCTAGATAGGTTCCTATCAATAATGTTACATCTGTACAAATCATCTATAGTGTCATATACATGAAATACTTTTAACCTCACCTCATCCAAGTCCAACTTACTATAAAAAGAGGTATCACTCAGCATATGGTGGACACTATCCTTGTATTTTTCAACATCCATAACTACGATGGGACCTCCTTTGTCTGCAGGGGTGATGATGATGGAATCATCCCTTCTCAAATTATCCAGGGCTTGCCTTTGTGCATAAGTCAAGTTATTCCTACCCCTCCTGTTTCTATTCTGACTACTATTGTCACTATAATATTTATAAAGGTCTTGTTCCACCAATCTATTGTAAGTTTCCAAAACAGGATGTAGGATTGGAACATAAGTACTCACTGGTCTAAAAACATTCAAGTTTTCCTTCATAACCCCCGAAGTCCCATATTGTAACTTCAATTGCACATTCCTCATAAACATTTTTATATCTATCATTGTGTCAGTTATATCACTGTTCTTACTGGGAATAAATGTTAAGCCCTTATTCAACACAAATTCCTCATCATGACTCAATATCCTGTTGGACAAATTAATTACAATGGATTCCCCTTCACACTCCACATTTTCTTTATTGTAGGGCCAACCTGCTCTGTTTCCATCACTTTCCGTTTTTGACGGCCTCTGCTCATGGAGCGTGTTCTCCCCTTGAAGCGGGTGACTGTATCGGAAAGGGTATCCCTATTATTAACATCATTTCCCTCTGTCCTTCTATATTCTACAATTTTCTTTCTTACAACAGGATTAGTAACACTCTCCAATTGAGTAGTACATACATTTTGCACACTGTTAATAGCAGATGTCCCAACCACACACACTTTACTATTTGTATTCTTATTAATGGTAACCACAGATGGATATAAATTCACAGTATCAGGACGTTCAGTAGCAGAAACAACATTAATATGTTCAGAAGCAGGGACAACACTGTCCACCACCCCAGTGCATTCCAAATTGCCACATATAACAGTATTAGACTCATTATTGCATTCAAAACCACTTGTCGTAAAATCATTGTTCACATTAATAATGTCACCAGCATGGGTCTTTCTCTCTGTTCTTCCATGCATAGTCCTAGGCCAAACAAAAATTTGACCATTATTAAAATCAAACATGTCTCTCTCAATCTTTTGTTTTTTCTGGTCTAAGAGCCGTTTCTCATAGAGTAAAACGTTATCCATAAGCCTATCAATACCAGCAATAGCCTTCGAAGATGTAAACTTCGAAGTGATAGACCCATGTAACTTAATTACTTTCTCACGCAATGTCTCCTCTTCAGGTAAATGATAGTCAATTAATAGCTTCATGTAATTGAAGCTTAAATCCATATTAAGCTTTTGCCATTTCAACAAAAGATCTGGAAAATGATTACCTGAACTAGGCATTTTCAGCACTCTCAGTCCCCTTGGAATGATCCGTTTCTTGAGGCAAGCCTCAAAATGATGTCGCTGCAATTGCAGTCTTTTTAATTTCAAGAAATCTGTCTCCAAACGTTCGAGCTGCTCAGCTAAATCCACCAACTCCTCGGCGTTATCCCTCTCGGATCCACGCGTAGCATCTGGTTAAAACATCAGTAAAAAGTTCTCCTTTCCAGCAACGCATTCATCAAATCTACCCAACTTCCGGTCGACAGTACTGTTGACGTCAGGAACGTACGCCAACTCTATCTCATCACCACCAGTGCAAGCCATACCCTCAGCGCAAAGCCAGGAAATGAAGTAAATAACAAAAATAACAAGATTTGCGCTAGGGCACCACGTTCCAAAAACTACAAGTAGAAATAGTATAAGTCCCATAAACCGGAATGTGGAGGCTTGAATAAATAGGCATACACTTTGCAGTGCTAAAGCAACAACAGCTTATATGACTAGTCGTAAGTCCATACCAAAAACAAGATATACCACAGGAGATGAATTCCACACAACTCCAGAGTGCCAGGAACGTTCTTTATTCAAATGCAGTAAGCGCTTTCACCAAACACGGCTTCTTCAGACTGTAACAGCATGGATAATCAACAGCCTTTAAATACCATTCTTAAAACATTATCCTATTATGCAATTAATCAATTAATTCACCTCAAACATTTAAAGTGACCATAAATATATTCATACAATATTTGACAATTTTTATATATAAACTTAAAAATACATATATGTGTATGTAAAAGATAATATATATAAAACAATATACTAAAAATCTTATAAAACCACATCACTTTATCAAATATATACCCCATTCATAACATGCACATTCATGGTGTCATCAAGTTAAAGCTTTGCATAGCTTCCTTCTCTTTAATACTGGTTAAATGCTAACCTTGTCATTCAGGCCAGGACTAAAGTCTGCTCTGCACCTGACGATCCATCTAAGTTCCATCTCTAGTGTATAGGTTTCAACATCCCCCCCTCTCAGAGTTGTATAGATGTTCTGTAAGACAAGAAACGTAAATATATGTGCATCACTCGTTGTCATCTGATGTTTCGCTAGTGCATTATTTGCATCTCAAGCGCAAATCTTGTTATTTTTGTTATTTACTTCATTTCCTGGCTTTGCGCTGAGGGTATGGCTTGCACTGGTGGTGATGAGATAGAGTTGGCGTACGTTCCTGACGTCAACAGTACTGTCGACCGGAAGTTGGGTAGATTTGATGAATGCGTTGCTGGAAAGGAGAACTTTTTACTGATGTTTTAACCAGATGCTACGCATGGATCCGAGAGGGATAACGCCGAGGAGTTGGTGGGTTTAGCTGAACAGCTCGAACTTTTGGAGACAGATTTCTTGAAATTAAAAAGACTGCAATTGCAGCGACATCATTTTGAGGCTTGCCTCAAGAAACGGATCATTCCAAGGGGACTGAGAGTGCTGAAAATGCCTAGTTCAGGTAATCATTTTCCAGATCTTTTGTTGAAATGGCAAAAGCTTAATATGGATTTAAGCTTCAATTACATGAAGCTATTAATTGACTATCATTTACCTGAAGAGGAGACATTGCGTGAGAAAGTAATTAAGTTACATGGGTCTATCACTTCGAAGTTTACATCTTCGAAGGCTATTGCTGGTATTGATAGGCTTATGGATAACGTTTTACTCTATGAGAAACGGCTCTTAGACCAGAAAAAACAAAAGATTGAGAGAGACATGTTTGATTTTAATAATGGTCAAATTTTTGTTTGGCCTAGGACTATGCATGGAAGAACAGAGAGAAAGACCCATGCTGGTGACATTATTAATGTGAACAATGATTTTACGACAAGTGGTTTTGAATGCAATAATGAGTCTAATACTGTTATATGTGGCAATTTGGAATGCACTAGGGTGGTGGACAGTGTTGTCCCTGCTTCTGAACATATTAATGTTGTTTCTGCTACTGAACGTCCTGATACTGTGAATTTATATCCATCTGTGGTTACCATTAATAAGAATACAAATAGTAAAGTGTGTGTGGTTGGGACATCTGCTATTAACAGTGTGCAAAATGTATGTACTACTCAATTGGAGAGTGTTACTAATCCTGTTGTAAGAAAGAAAATTGTAGAATATAGAAGGACAGAGGGAAATGATGTTAATAATAGGGATACCCCTTTCCCGATACAGTCACCCCGTTTCAAGGGGAGAAAACGCTCCATGAGCAGAGGCCGTCAAAAACGGAATGTGATGGAAACAGAGCAGGTTGGCCCTACAATAAAGAAAATGTGGAGTGTGAAGGGGAATCCATTGTAATTAATTTGTCCAACAGGATATTGAGTCATGATGAGGAATTTGTGTTGAATAAGGGCTTAACATTTATTCCCAGTAAGAACAGTGATATAACTGACACAATGATAGATATAAAAATGTTTATGAGGAATGTGCAATTGAAGTTACAATATGGGACTTCAGGGGTTATGAAGGAAAACTTGAATGTTTTTAGACCAGTGAGTACTTATGTTCCAATCCTACATCCTGTTTTGGAAACTTACAATAGATTGGTGGAACAAGACCTTTATAAATATTATAGTGACAATAGTAGTCAGAATAGAAACAGGAGGGGTAGGAATAATTTGACTTATGCACAAAGGCAAGCCCTGGATAATTTGAGAAGGGATGATTCCATCATCATCACCCCTACAGACAAAGGAGGTCCCATCGTAGTTATGGATGTTGAAAAATACAAGGATAGTGTCCACCATATGCTGAGTGATACCTCTTTTTATAGTAAGTTGGACTTGGATGAGGTGAGGTTAAAAGTATTTCATGTATATGACACTATAGATGATTTGTACAGATGTAACATTATTGATAGGAACCTATCTAGGTTCTTAAGGGTTATCAATCCCTTAATACCTGTACTCAAGGGCCTTCCTAAAGTCCATAAGAATGTATCTAACCCCCCGATGAGACCCATAGTTTCGGGGCAGGGATGGTTGACTCAACCATTCTCTTTGTATGTGGAAAAACAACTAAGACCCATCATTGACTCTAATGATATTATTTTGAAAGACAGCAAAGAATTTCTAATTAGTTTGTATGAGTATGTTAATACATTAGATGAGAGCAGTGAGTATTTCTTAGTCACCTTTGATGTAGTCAGCCTTTTCACTGTCATTCCTAATGATAGTGGGGTTGATTGTATACAGGAATATTTAAGGAAGTATTCATCTTTAGACATCAATAAAATTGAATTAATAGCACTTTTTCTTGAAATTATATTAGAAAATAATGTGTTTTTATTTGCGAATGAATTATATTTGCAAAGGGATGGCGTAGCTATGGGCACATCCTGTGCCAATAGCTACGCCAACCTTGTTATGGCTATATGGGAGAAGGACATACTAATACCAAGTACAAGGTATAAACAGCATGTTACATTCTATAAGAGGTTCGTGGACGACCTCTTTTTAATTTGGAGGGGGAGTGAAGCACAATTACATGAGTTTGCGGATTACATCAACAACACTACTGGTTATTTAAAGTTCACTATGAGTTATTCTAAAAATTACTTAGCGTTTTTGGATGTAGACATTATTAGACTGCAGAATGGTCTACTGAACACTTCTGTTCATAGGAAGAGTTGTTACAAAAATACTTTACTTCACAGAACAAGTATGCATCCGCTACATGGTTTTAGTAATGTTATGAGAGGACAGGCCATGAGGGCATCTCGTCTTAACCCCATAGATGATGGTTATAGGAAAGAGATTTCTGGTCTGAGAACGAGGTTGTCATGTAGGTCATATAGTGAAGTTGAGATTAATAAAGCTTTCACTGATACTAGTGGGTTGAGGAATACTATAGCGCGTCCATATTTTTCTAGTGAAGGTTATAGTACAACACAGGAAGGTGAGGGACCCCCACCCAAGACTATGAATACTACTCTCAGTGTTCCCATTTTTTATACTAGTGATGTTTTCAATATTAGGAACATCATTGAGAAACATTGGGATGTGTTATGTGTGGATGAGGAGATTAGTAATGTTGTAGGACCAAAACCAAGGTACACCTATAAAAACAAAATGAACCTTAAGAGTATGTTGTGCCATAAAGATGGGGTTAGACGTCCAAGTCCAGGTTTTAATACCAATGCGTGTGGTAGTTGCAATCAATGTGGGTACATTAATAACAGTACCATCTTTGAACAACCTGTCACTGGACAGATCTTTTCTTTTATGACAGGGACAAACTGTAGGTCTAAAAATGTCATTTATCTTGCCACCTGTTCTGCCTGTTCAGCGTTTTACATAGGTAAAACGAACAGGCAATTAAGAGAGAGAATAAGGGAGCATAATTATAAAATGAGGGTTAGAGATGCAAATAATGCACTAGCGAAACATCAGATGACAACGAGTGATGCACATATATTTACGTTTCTTGTCTTACAGAACATCTATACAACTCTGAGAGGGGGGGATGTTGAAACCTATACACTAGAGATGGAACTTAGATGGATCGTCAGGTGCAGAGCAGACTTTAGTCCTGGCCTGAATGACAAGGTTAGCATTCAACCAGTATTAAAGAGAAGGAAGCTATGCAAAGCTTTAACTTGATGACACCATGAATGTGCATGTTATGAATGGGGTATATATTTGATAAAGTGATGTGGTTTTATAAGATTTTTAGTATATTGTTTTATATATATTATCTTTTACATACACATATATGTATTTTAAGTTTATATATAAAAATTGTCAAATATTGTATGAATATATTTATGGTCACTTTAAATGTTTGAGGTGAATTAATTGATTAATTGCATAATAGGATAATGTTTTAAGAATGGTATTTAAAGGCTGTTGATTATCCATGCTGTTACAGTCTGAAGAAGCCGTGTTTGGTGAAAGCGCTTACTGCATTTGAATAAAGAACGTTCCTGGCACTCTGGAGTTGTGTGGAATTCATCTCCTGTGGTATATCTTGTTTTTGGTATGGACTTACGACTAGTCGTATAAGCTGTTGTTGCTTTAGCACTGCAAAGTGTATGCCTATTTATTCAAGCCTCCACGTTCCGGTTTATGGGACTTATACTAAATGTCTGTCATTATTTAGCAATGTCAATCCTTTTTAGGAGGTGTATGGGGCACAAATTTGTACATTCCTCAAAAACTTGCCCAACTGAGGGGTATGTTAATTTCATCTTACACACACACACACACACACACACACACACACACACACACACACACACACACACACACACACACACACACACACACACACACCATACTTCTCAATCTCTTACCGCAAGAAATCTGGACAAAGCCTGTTATAATGTTGGGGACAAAGGCCCAAAACTGGCGACACATTTAGAAAGTTGCTAGAATAACAGGATTTGTGTTAGAATGCTTTTTCTGGGGGATACAAAGTCTGAAACTCAAATGTATGTCATTATTTAGTAACTTTAATCCTTAGTTCATCCCACTGATTTGTAAAAAAAAAAAACAGAATTTTTATGAGGAACAGACCAAAGATATAAGGCAAAAATATGGACATTCTGTGATAATCTGTACATTTGAGAGGTATTACACACATACATCCTGCTACCTCCTTGGAAAGTGGATAGAACAAATTTTGCATTAATATGCATTTTCTGAAGGTTATGAAGTCTAAAGCTGAAATGTCTGCTATTACTTTCTGACTTCAGTCCTCAATGATTTGCCAGAAAAACACAATTTTATGAGAAACAAACTGAAAATATGAGGCAAAAATGTGGGTATTTATGTATTAACGCAACCAGGACTTTGTCAACCAAGTAGAAGTAGACATGTTTCCATTGCCAAAGTTTGACAGCTTGGTTGGGTTAACACATCCTGCACAGCACATCTCTATCATCAAACTATGCAGTGAGATAAACCTAGGACTCAAACTGAGGATTACTACATTTGACGGGTCTATATTAGAACACTGAACATTTAAAATGTTGAGTGTTCTAATACTGACCTGTTTTCAGTGAACGCTGAAAATACTGAAGAAACAGAAAATCAATTTTTTTCCCAGGGAAAGAATTTGGTTGTCCATTTATGTTTCTTCGGTATTTTCAGCACTCTGGTGGAAAGTTATGGGTTGGGTTCAGGTAAGTGTGTGACTGAGTGCGGGTTAGGTTAGTTAGGGCT